>NC_048222.1:47729827-47956933 GCF_002007445.2 Ailuropoda melanoleuca | reverse complement strand
CCATTAGAATAGAATGAGTATTCTTTGGTTCTGGGGTGTAGTGTTCTATATATATATCTGTGAGGTCCAACTTGTTGAGTATGGCATTCAAAGCCTTTGATTCTTTGCTTAGTTTTTGCCATTGATTCTAAGCCTTAAGCAAAGAATGTCTCTGAATATTACCCAGTTATTGACTTTAGGCAAATTATTCAGAGAAAAACAACAAAAAAAGTGTCCCTCCATGTCTTTTTTTAAAGATTTTATCTTTATTTGGAAGAGAGAGAGAGAGTGCATGCACAAGCAGGGGGAGCGGCAGAGGGAGAGGGAGAAGCAGACTCCCTACTGAGCAGGGAGCCCAATGGGGGGCTTGATCCCAGGATCCTGAGATCATGACCTGAGCCGAAGGCGGACGCTTAACTGACTGAGCCACCCAGGCACCCCTCCTCTATGTCTTTATCTGTATATAAGTTAAATCTAGTTGTAATATTTTGTATTTATTAAAGTGTTCATTTTTAATGATTTTGCTAATTCTAAGCTTTTATTTTCAGGTCTCAATTTTGTCATTCAATGTGTATGTGGTCTCTTTTCAGCTTTGTGTCATTTGGGGATGTGGTGAATTATTCCATTTATGCCTTCATGTGAAACCATGGCTTAAAACAGAGTTTGGAATGCATCTTGTTGGCTAATTTTTAATTATAAGCTTCGTTTTAGATTGCTGATTATTGATAAATTTCTAGTCAAGTTTTGGGATTGATCTTTATTCGATTTTAGCTTTCAAGTATATTATAGCTCATAATTCTTCCCTTCGTACTGAGGGTTAATGAAGTTGAGACTGTGCTACTGGATACAAGAGGGAGGGACCTTAATGTTAATATTGAAGATTATGGGAGAACTTAGAGTTTTAGTTATTGTAGATTCCTCCTTCTATTATTAAATTGAAACAAATTCTGGGGGAAATTTGGTAATTCTGTGGAGCTTTGTTTGGTCTTTCATATACTGAAAAGTATCCTAAGAACTCATCTTATTTCTTCTTTTTTCTTCCCAACAATAATTCTAGACAAATAGTTCTTTAAAGTAGAGTGGCATCTTTGAAGGTTTTATGTGATCTCTCAGAAGGTCATATGTTGTCTGTCAATCTTTCAGATAACTGGTTTTTTGCATTTGTATGTGTACTTCATCATTAAATATGTGATTCATTCAGAGATTGTCTGCTGTGGAGAATAGGGTGACCAAGTCTCATTTCTTCCTGTTTCACTCTTTTTCCTTTTGTTCTTCCTGGAAAACCTTCCCTGGTTCTCCCTTCCCTTCAGAACTGAATTAAGCTCTACTTCAGTTTGTTTCAATGCATACCTCTATTATAACACCTACTGTATTTTTATTACCTGTTGATACGTCTTCCTGACTGCTAGACTTTACCTTCTTAAGCACAGTTTTATGTCTTTTTCATCTTGTATTTACAGTATGGGACAGTAGCATATTTAAGATACTCAGGAGATGTTTATTGCATGGTGTATTAGTTTACTAGGGCTGTGATAACAAAATACTTCAGACCAGGTGGCTTAAACAACCAACTTTTTTCTCATAGTTGTGTAGACTAGAAGTCTGAGAACAGGTATAGTCAGGTTTTTTTTCTCCTGAAGCCTCTTGTCTTGGTTTGCAGATGACTGCCCACCTTCTTGCTGTATCCTCACATGGTTTTTTCTCTGTCTCTGTGTGTTGATCCAGATTTCCTCTTATAAAAAGGATACCAGTCAGATTGGATTAGGGCCCACCATATGACCTCATTTAACCTTAATTGCTTCTTCAAACGGTCTGTTCATACTCATATTCAAGGTACTGGGGGTTAGTATTTCAACATATGAATTTGAGGTGGGGGGCACAATTAGGTCCATAACACATGGATACTTTGATTTTGCATATGTTCCAGCCGAAGGTGATTTCTTATGGGCCAATACCAAACCAAGATTGTGAGAGTTGGGACCAAAGATATCATCTAGCTTGTATAAGAACATTTGGCTTAATTTTAATATTTTGCCTTAATTCCCACTTAGATAATTGTAGTACTTAATGATTAAGATCCTGTAACTTTTAGTGCTTTGGAGTGTACTGCCTAGCTGTACTCATTTAATAATAGGTTTTCTTTACTTTATGTCACAAAAAATGAATAAAATACACACATAAACAGATACTGGGCACATGTGTGATTTGTGTACATATTGGCTATGAATGCATGATTATTGAACATTTTAGCCCAATAAATATATGTTTTTTTGCCAAATTCCCAGTGGTTATTTGGAAAGGATTCAGGAATTTCTCTATAGAAATTTCATGAATTATACATAATTTCCCAATGTATACAGAGATACATGCCTTGCCATCCCAGTAGAGTGGCCAGTTTTTTAAGCTTTTTCTTTTTCTGTGGTAGCTCCAGCTTTAGATTTCCCTCTCCTCACCTCCCCTAGTAGTCTGTGTAAGATTTTTGGAGATATTGGCAGTAGTGAGGGGCTGGTGAGGTTGGAGAGCAGGGTAAGCTCCATCTGCACTCATCTGTCTCCTCCCTTTTTAGGGATTTCCTCAGGAGAAATTTGCATATACTGCCCTAGTGCCCTTACCTTTAAAAAAAAAAAAAAAGCTTTTATTTTACACTAGTTTTACATTTACAGAAAAGTTGCAGAGAGGGGCACCTGGGTGGCTCAGTTAAACAGCTGAGTCTTGATTTCAGGTCAGGTCATGATCTCAGGGCGGTGAGATAGAGCCCCTTGTTGGGCTCTGTGCTGAGCGTGGAGTCGGCTGAAGATCCTCTCCCTCTGCCCCTCCCCACCTCTTAAAAAAAAGAAAAAAGAAAAGAAAAAAGTTGCAAATACATAGGCTTCATATGTACCCTTCACCCAGTTTCCTTTATTGTTAACATCTTACCTATCCTACATCCCTCACAACTAAGAAACCAACATTGGTATATTACTATTAACTAAGCTCCAGGTGTTATTTGAATGTAATCTCCTGCGGTTTCAGTTTCTCAGTTTTTCATTGTTTTTATGATCCTAACAGTTTTGAGGACTGCTCATCAGGTATTTTGTAGCATGTCCCTCAATTTGAGTTTGCCTGATATTTTTCTCACTGTTTTGACTGGCATTGTGTGTTATGGGGAAGAGAACCACAGAGGTGAAGTACCCGTGTTAGCAACATGAGTTACAATATTAACCTCGATCATCTGGCCAGGGTACTGTTTGCTCCACCTTAAAGTCACTCTCCTTTCCTTCTTAGTCCTTTCTTTGGAAGTAAGTCACTAAAGGGAGAAGAGTCGTTAAGCTCTACCTCCTGGAGGGGATGCATCTACACAAGTCATTTGGCATTCTTCTGTAAGGAAGTTTTGTCTCTTTGCTCCTACTTATTTATTTAGTAATTTATGTCAGTATGGATTAATGGATATTTATTTTATACCTTGGGGATAGAATCCAGTACTAATTTATTTATTTTGTTGCTAAAGTTCTATATTTAGCCATTGGGAACTCTTTCAGGTTGGCTCTGGTGTTCCTTTGACATGCCTCTGTCCTGGTGTGTGTGTGTGTGTGTGTGTGTGTGTGTGTGTGTGTGTGTCCTTTACTTTCTGTTCCAGGCTTATCTTATATCATCCTTGCCGAAATCCTGGAACCAAGGGGCCCTGGTTCCTTTTACTGGAGAACAGTATTAAAAATCAGAATCCGGGTGCTGGGTCCTAGTGCCCTTTTTACTTGATTCTTCAGTTCCTATGCAGAATGTCTGGAAAGTCTGCACCTGGATATTTGGATGAATGGTGAAGAACTTTTAGCATGACACATTTGTATAATAGTACTTAATCATATCTATGTGTGTTGACGTTGTCTTCTGTTGTGGAGTCATACGAAGCAGCTTTCTTGCTTGCTTGCTTTTTTTTTTTTTTTTTTGGTTAAGATTTTACTTATTTATTTGGCAAAGACACAGCGAGAGAGGGAACACAAGCAAGGGGAGTGGGAAAAGGAGAAGCAGGCTCCCTACTGAGCTCGAGCCCAATGTGGGGCTTGATCCCCGGACCGTGAGCCGAAGGCAAATGCTTAAACGACTGAGCCACCCAGGCGCCCGGGCTTTTTTTTTTTTTTAATTTTAATTTTTAAGAAATCTCTGTACCTAACGTGGGGCTTAAATTCACATTCCTGAGATCAAGAGTCACGTGTTCCACTGACTGAGCTAGCCAGGTGCCCCCATAAGAGGCAGCTTTCTAAAAGCACTCTGAAGTGTTTAAAAAAAGAGAAGTTAAGTTAGAAAGCTTTAAAGGGGGTGCCTGGGTGGCTCAGTCAGCTAAGCATCCAACTCTTGATCTTAGCCCAGGTCTTGATCCCAGGGTCATGAGTTCAAGCCCTGTCTTGGAAAAAAAAAAAAAGAAAGAAAAGAAAAGAAAGGAAGCTTTAGAGGGAATGTATGCTTGTTTTAGGGGCAGGCAAGTAGGGAAAGTCCTTAGATTCCTCTCTTTTATTTTAAACCTCAAAAAACGAACTTTTTCTTTGAATGTCAGGAAACCTGCCATGGACAAACAGGTGTATTTGAGAACTTAGGCTAACAGGAATTACAGACTTCCTAGAGTCTGTTCCTCAGCATCAGCATCACCATCATCAATCATACTTGTGTCATCATCAATAATATTAGCATCACCATCATCAATCATACTTGTGTCATCATCAATAATATTAGTATTACTTTGAATAATTACTTTTATTCCAGCCTTACCTCTCTTTCCCATAATGCTGGCTTTTCTTTTTTCTTCTTAATCATAGAAGTCATTTACAAATGATTTATAGACTGTCAGGGCAGGTTAAAAGATGAGGGAGATTGGAACCTTTATGCAGTTGCTTTGGCTGGAGTTTGGTTCCAAGTAATGGAAATTAAAGCTTTTAAATGTATTTCTGCCTTGAAACTTTATTAAACATTTTAGAAAGTGAATGGACTTGTATCTAGGAATGAGTTTATTCCTGAATTCTCTTGCAAAATCTGATTTGAAATAGCAACTGCAGCTCTATGAAAGGTTTTAATTCAAACAGCAGAGTTTGTCCTTGTCTCAATGGCAAAATAAAGAGCCAGGGATATTCACCAGTTTTCTGAACTTCTACTTTCTTATTCTTTAAAAATTTTGTAGTTCAGTTCTTATCCTCCTACTTATTTTTAGCCTCAGATTTTAGGATCAGCACCCACTAGAGACCAGAGTTGTAAATAACAAACCCGAATCCCTCTTTTTAAAAGAATTTCGTTATTTTATAAATTTTAAATAATAAAAATAAATAAAACATTATAGATAAGATAGAGAAGTCACCTATATTTTCCTTATCAGTTTGAGGAAACTCTGCATGTTATGAATATAGTTTCGTATTTTACAAGTATTTTGTATATTTTGAAATATTATTCTTTTACCACTTTTATGGATTTATGTGCAGTTTTTTTGTACTATCAAAATTTTCATCTTTTGTATATTTTCAGTAAAAACTGAGAGAATATTGTTAGTCACAATTGGCATGTTTCCTGGTAAGCAACTAAAAACTTATTAACCATATTGTTGTAAATATGCCTAAAACATGTACATGTTTATTTTACTGAGAACAGTCTGCTTTCTGGATGGCTCAGAATTTTGATTCTGAACATCAGCTTTTATTCTGTGCTATATTACAGTGTTGTCCTCAGATTCTGTTCACGTAAATAATATTTAATCTAGGCAAACTGAACTTTTTAGCTATTGGGACAAGTGCCTTAGTTCTTCTGTCTCCTATCTGTTTTTAGGTGCTGCCACTAATACTTTGTTATTCTTGAAATCCAGACAACTAAGCTTGTAAAATTAGATGTAAAATAAAATAGTCTGAATGTTGAATTGCATGTGGCCTTTCTCACAATTATTATGATCCTTTAGAGAATGATTTTCCTGTAGGCTGTATTCCTGAGAATTGAAGTTGCTGGATATCTGACTTTCAAAGGAATAAAGTTTTTATTACTGCCTTACAAAAAGAGAAAAGAGGAATTATTTGAATAGTATGATAAGACCTGAAGAGTATTTTATGCAAGACAATTATAAGTAACTGAATTATGAAAGATACCATATTTTTACATGATTATTTGCTTGGGTGGGAGTATAAAGTTGAGTCTACGGCCATACCACCCTGAACGCACCTGATCTCGTCTGATCTTGGAAGCTAAGCAGGGTCGGGCCTGGTTAGTACTTGGATGGGAGTATAAAGTTGAAAGCCAGGTGTGATACCAGCAAAAAACAACATTCATTCCAAAACAACATAATTCTGTAGGGTTCTGCAATTTGTGATTCTAGGCTGATTGTTGAGCAGTGTTCTGAAAAAATGTTGAAAGCTTCACATATTATGGTCATATGTGGTATTTTGGCTCAAGTTTGTTCAGTCTAGGGATGTAGTCCTTGATTTGGTAGAAGCCTGCCCTCCCTTCTTTCCTCTCTCCCTTCCTCCCTTCTTTCCTTCCACGTAGGGAGAGTAGGTACAAAAGAATATGAAGTAGTGCTAATCCATGTAATAACTGATTATAATGGCTTGTGGTTGGGCTGCTTTAACAGCATAAAGTTGCCAGTTTATATCTTTTTTGAGTGGAGGGATGCTGTTAATCTGAGATACCTTTTCCAGTACAGGATGGCATATTTGGTAAGGGTCCTGATATAAATTGAAAAGCTAGAGATTGGGTATAGGGAAGATGTTGGAGTTTTTTTTGGTAGCCTCTATTTTCTGTAAAGTAAGAGACACAGTTTGTAATTTGCTTAAGATGAGAGGATGTAAGAGGAGGAGAGGGCTTGAGGAGGTAAGTAAGTATTTGAGTCCTTTATTATGAGGGAAGAAAGAATTGCCAGGTAGTTACTGGCTTAGTTGAGGTTAAAAAATTTCTTTCAATTAAAAATATTTGGTACTGGTTAGGATGATTTAAAAACCATAGCAGCAACCTAAAAGCAAAGGCAGGTGGTTTAATTGGTATAGAATTATTGTTTAGAAGAGTGTTTACAGAAGAAAGGGATGAAGAATTTAGAGCAGAGCTTTAAGCTAGTATACCATGATTGGGTTGCAGGTATGTGGAGATACTGATCCCCTCAGCCTTCAAGACATTAAGAGAGGGTCTGGATGGCTGGAGCCCCAGGGCTGGCACCTTCTGGATGCCTTATCTGCCCTAAAGCCCAATATATATAATATTCTATGTGTATCATGATATAAGAAATAGTTGGGAAGTACTGATTCATAGAGCTGGTGAAAGCAGTACTGAGGTGTATTTCTGAGTACTTGTTGGTTCATCAAAATGTGAAATCAGGAGGGAATTAATAGGGAGAATAGCTTCCAGGGTTTTGCCTTCTCAGATCTTCTCCTGTCTCAGACTTTGTTACTATTTTCTAAGGTTTTTTTCTTGTCACTTTTCTTATGGCAGATACTCTACCATATACTACTCTTTTAGCTGTTTATTCTCTATTTTCAGAACTTCACTTTCATGAAAGTAGATAATTTATTGACTGTAGTGATTTTATTTTCCTCCAAGTAGATAATGCTAAAATCTGTATTTCCAGACTGATATTATAAGCATAGTCCCATCTTGTTGTCTTATTATTATTTCAGAATATCCAAAACTGAATCTCTGCATTCTCTTTCCAAGTAACTTTATTTCTGACAGTGACTTAACGTTTCTTCCAGATACCCAATCAAGACCCCAGACTTGGGGCGCCTGGGTGGCTCAGTTGGTGAAGTGTCTGCCTTCGGCTCAGGTCATGATCCTGGAGTCTCAGGATCAAGCCCTGCATCAAGCTCCCCCTCATCCTCTCATGCTCTCTCTCTCTTTCAAATAAATAAATAAAATCTTAAAAAAAAAAAAAAAGACCCCAGACTTGGCATTGGCTTTTTTCTTCTTTCCTTTCCTGTTTTTCTGTCTTATTTCTTTGTCTTAAGTGACTCACAATTGCATATCCTGCCTTTTCCTTCACTTCACCCTCCCCCTAAAGCTGCCTTTTGCCCCCATCATAGCAAAGCTTTCTCCCCCGTCTCTCAGACTTTCTCTCAAGCCTACTCTTGTCAGCACCTCCTCAGTTAAATCTTTCTAAATTGTGTGTTAAGTGAAAGCATGGAATTCTTCACTTCTTGGTAATTTGACTCCAGCTTATTCTCTCCCACTAAAACAAAAACAGAAAAATCCACATCCCAAACATTTAGAGTATTAGATACTGCCATTTCTTGCCATTGTTTGAAATGAAGGATTTTCTCTGCCTGCCATCACCTTGTACATCCCTCATGGTTTACCTTGGATGTCATCTTCTCTGTGGAGTCTTTCCCAGAAATACCAGTTGCTTTCTCCTTTGTGTTCTCATGGAGGGTACTTTTATTTATATCATTATTTATAGCATTCTTTATTTTGGTTATTTATATTCTTTCTGTTGTGCTAAATTATGAACTTCTTGAAGAATAGGTGCCTGTATCTTATTTATATCTCTACCCACGTATCCAGCATACAAAGTAGTTTTCTGTAGCTATTTGAATAACTGAGCATACACACTATCGGTCAGAACTTTTCATCTTGACTTTTTTAGTCCTCCATAACTTGGTTCCACTCCACCTGCTTTAAATAGCATATCCTGCTTCTCATAGGGATGTGCTCACTGTTTCATGGAGGTGGTTCTCTTCAGAGAGTTTTGTGTAAGTAAGCCACAATAATTTTTATCTTTGTATTTTTGATTTCTCCTTCTTGAGCATCGTTCAGCATACATGACTACTTATAAGAGAAAGACTAAATCATTTTCTGTATTTCTTTCTTTCTTTTCTTTTTTAAGTAGGCACCACATTCAGCATGGAGCCCAGTGTGGGGCTTGAGCTCAGAATCCTGAGACCAAGACCTGAGCTGAGATTAAGAGTCAGGCGTTCAGGTGACTGAGCCACCCAGGCACCCCAATTTTAAAGTTTTGACAAAAATTAGTTCAAAATGTTAAATGTATTTCTGTAAAGATTTAAGATTTTGTTGAGTGGGGCACCTGGGTGGCTCAGTCGTTAAGCATCTGCCTTCGGCTCAGGGCATGATCCCGGGATCCTGGGATCGAGCCCCACATCAGGCTCCTATGCTGGGAGCCTGCTTCTTCCTCTCCCTCTCCCCCTGCTTGTGTTCCCTCTCTCGCTGGCTGTCTCTCTCTCTGTCAAATAAATAAATAAAATCTTAAAAAAAAAAAAAGATTTTGTTGAGCAGTATGGTTTAATTCTACATTGAGCTGTTGCAGACTGGTAAAATTTGATAAGATAGTAGGTGTATTAAAGCAGATATTTCCATATACAAAAGTATTAGTCATCTTTAAATTGCCTTCTATCCCTTTAAAAAAGATGGAATTCTCGATTCACTGAGTTCCAGTCTCCAAGGAAACCTGGAGGCTACTTCAAGTTCAGTTTTGGAAACTTTAACAGTAATGTCTAAGATTAGCTTGTAAATTTGAAGCTTGGAAAGTGGCAGATTCATTACTTGAAGAATTATCAAGAATGAAAAATTGTGGAGATTTGTTTTCCTTGTACATTATCATTTTTCTTCTTACTGACACCTTTTGGTTAACCCAACAATACTAATTACTATTCTTTTAATGATGAAAGATTTTGTGAAATGATTTCATGATAAATTATTACTTTACAAGTATTAAAATTTCTTCATAAAGGTAAGCACAGAAGCAACATGCCTAGAATCGTAGAGCAGTATCAATAATTAAGCATAATCAACTGTCAAATCTGACAACTCTATTCAATTTTGCCAACAATCAGATGCCATCTGTTAGTTTCTGCCCTATTCTATTATTAAGCCACCCAGAATTAGTGGTCATTTCTAGTCATTAAGGTGGAATTTTATGCCTAGTCAAGGTTCCCATAAAAATCATACTAACATATATTTGATTTGTGTAGTAATCATTATCAAAGTTATGTCCTAGTCCAGTAGAAAAATAAAATATATTTTGTTCTCATTATTTTTTGTTCCTTTAAAGAATCCTTGTACTTTGATTTTAAAAGGGGCAAATGATTGTTTTATAAAAAATTCAGACCACATAGAAATGTGTTAACCCAAAAGTTGAAGGCTCCAAACCCAGTGCTATAAATCTCCCTTCTACAATCTCAGTCCCCAACTAATTGTATATTTTTCTATATTTTCCCCGTGCATATATAAACATAAGTTGTTTTACAAAAATGCATCATATTATAACAGACTTACTTGCAACCTGCTTTTAAAAAATTATTTGTACTTTCTGTGTCTGTTTATACAGAACTTACCTCATTTTTAAAGGCTGCTCAGCAGTTTATTTTCTGAATATACCCTAATTTTATCTTAGTTGTGAAAATTAAAATTATTTGAAAGTTCCAGTGAACAAAATGGTGAGAAACTGCACGCAAACAGTACAAATTTGAATTAATCTCCGATTTTAGTGTTTTTAAAGGCAGTAACATGTCCATGGTGATGGTGTTTGTTTTATATTAAAAAAATATTACGGCTTTTTTCTGATTTGTGACAAAGGCCATTTGGAGTCTTTGCTCATACAGAAATGAGGTGTTGCTCCATTTCTGATTATTGTCTTTCGCATCCTGTTGTACAGTCTCTAGTTTTTTGCATATAGCATCTTTTTCGGTTGATTCTTTTACTTTTTTTGATAGAATATATTTTATGTAACAGATAATTAATAGTATCTTTGTATTTAATGTTTCATGTTGCAATATTCCAGAGTCCAGCTTCCATACCAGAAATGTTAGACATTGTGCGGTGAACCCTATGATGTGTAGTACTGCCTTCCTAACTAGTTGAAACTGAGTCGCAGATACTGTTCGAGCTTCCCAGGATAGATACACCCTTCATTTTGCAACTGGTCGTGATGACACCTCAGTCACTGCTAGAGTAGTAGACTCTGTATTGAACTCCACCTAGTTTGTCCTGAGAGAAGACCTAAATAGATGTTAGATATGTTTTCCTTTGATGACTAATACTTGGGGATTTTAGAATATTTTAAACAAGACAAACAAGAAGATCATTAGGTTCATTGAGTAATAGAAACCTATTATTTGAGAGAGATTTATCTTTTTCCAAAAGTAAAATGTCTAGTATTAGAAATTAGGGGTCATTCAGCTCCCCAAACTTTAATCCTCCATAGTAGGAGAGAATCTGTAGAATTATTTGTTTTCATGGATTTTGTGACAAAGAAAATTAACCCTCTGTTATTATACTTTAAGGTTTTGTAGGAACAGTTGGTTGTATGCCCTTTGTTGACTCTGAGGATTTCATCTATTTCTAGGTATAAGGGAAGGTCTTAAACATCATATTTCTTATCTGTTTAACTTCTCCTCTAGTAAAGGAATTAATAATAAGAGGCATTATGCCAGGTAATCTGCTAGGTACTCTCATTTAACCCTTTAAGCAATTTTATGAGATAGACACTAGTATCCTAATTTTATAGACAAGGAACAGGCTTAGAGAGTTGAAGTAATCTTCCCAAGGTGACAAAGCTAGTCAGGGAAGAGTCAAGACTTGAACCCAGATCTTTTTAGTACACAAATGAATAACACTTACTTTAGCTTATTTGTTGTCAGTGATCCCACTTAAACATGGAAAATCACCTTCTCTGTTTGTCATTCAGTATCCTTTTTTTCATGTTTTTTCCGTAGTTCTTAGATATGCTTTTTTTTAAATATTATTATTGTAATGCCTCATTTTCTCTAGCTTTCCAGCATATTTTGACAATATTTTATAAGACTTTTTAGTTTTACAGTCATCTTCTTGGTGGGTTGTTCAATCAGCTGGTTCTTCTCCCTAAGTTATTTGAAGTCAAGTTTGTAGTTGGGGGGACAAAAACTTTGTTCACAGAGTAAGCCTTAGCTGAGATAGGCAATCCATGTGAAAGTCTCTAAATGTACACATGGTGCTGTCTGTGCTTCTTAGTTCCCCTTTACTCTTTCAGAGGAGATAGTGATCCTGGGCATACCTCTTTTTAGGTAGCTTTCAGAGTCTGACAGTTCTAAACTCCGTTGTACTGTACACTTCAATTCCTTTTAATATCATGAGCAATAATATCCAGAGCAACATGGAATGAAGGATGTCCCTGAATCTCCCCATGTGGGTATCTCATGTCTAGTTCCTCTCAAGTTCTTGTTTTTATGGATATCTGTTTAGGTTAAGGAGCAGAGTGAACATCTTTGGATTGAGGTCCCTAAATCTCTTCACTCTCCATATAAATCATTCTAAAATTCAGTGACTTTTTTTTTTTAAAGGTTTATTTATTTATTAGACAGAGAGAGACAGCAGGGGGAGTGGGAGAGGAAGAAGCAGGCTCCCAGTGGAGAAGCCTGACATGGGGCTCGATCCCAGAACGCCGAGATCACACCCTGGGCCGAAGGCAGACACTTAACGACTGCGCCACTGAGGCGCCCCTAAAATTCAGTGACTTTTAAATGCAACCATAAGCCTGACCATGTGACTCTAGCAAATAATATGGCAGTCCCCATTATATTAGCATATAGACCCATCCAGTGAGACTCCTTGTCCTACCACCTCTTTACCCAGATGATAAGATTTTCCTTTGGTGCTGAGAGAAGTAAGAAATTCTGAGTTGTTTAATACAGAACTGTGAACGGATCTGTGTGTCTGGAGGACTATGGATGACAGAGAATCTTTGAAGATTAAGAGAACTAGAATGCTAGTTTCCTTTGTTTTAAGATTTTATTTATTTGAGAGAGCGAGTGCACACAAGTGGGGGTGGGGAGTAAGGGCAGAAAGAGAGGGAGACAAGCAGACTCCCCACTGAGCAGGGAGCCCACCATGGGGCTTAATCCCAGGACCCTGAGATCATGATCTGAGCCTAAGTCAGATGCTTAACCAACTGAGCCACCCAGACACCCTCCGTCTTTTTATAATCTTAAAAATTTGCTAGTATTTTGGAGTCACGTTAAATTTCCCAATAATTTTTGCAAAACTGCCGTAGTAATAATTGTTTTCATATAGGTATTGTGTGTCTCTTGGTAAATGTTATACTGGGTATTAAATCT
Source organism: Ailuropoda melanoleuca (assembly GCF_002007445.2). Classification (NCBI taxonomy): domain Eukaryota; kingdom Metazoa; phylum Chordata; class Mammalia; order Carnivora; family Ursidae; genus Ailuropoda; species Ailuropoda melanoleuca. Next base: position 47,943,920 of record NC_048222.1, on the reverse strand, counting down.
TTTCACCTCTACTGTGAGTGATATATATTTTTTTCTGTAGTATTTTCTAATTAGCCACTCTTTGTTTAAAGGAAAGTCATTGATTCTAGAGAATTATTGTGGTAAACACACATATAACTTGCCCATGGTAGTGTTCCCAGGTCTTTTGTCAATCTCATCTGTTGATGTCATCTGCAAATAATGACCAAAAATCACCTCCTTTTATTTATGTCCATCCTCTTGTTTGAATGACTTGACTAGCCCATTCCAGAACAATGTTCTATAGTGAAGAAAGCTTGCCCCCCCCCCGATATTAATGAGAACTAACCATCAGTTTTGTTTTTGTTTTGTTTTGTTTTTCTGAATTGTTCAGGGCAAAGAAAATATGTCTGTGAGTGAATCCAGCCACAATTCTCTGGTTTGAAGGTGTATTTTTTAACGTTGGACCTTGATACTCTTAGAAACATGAAAGTGGTCTCTATAGACTTTCTGGAAGATGCAACCACTTTCCTGTTTAATATTTACTATGAATCAAGAAGTAGCATGTAGGTCAGATTACCAATTTTATGGAGTAGAAAATCTCTTGGTTCCTTATTGTTCTCTTTTGCGATGTTTTTCTGTTTCAAGGGCTGGTTGGACCCCCAAGTATAAAAATTTTTTTTTTATGTCTTCTGTGGTTCTAGAGCTGTTGTAATTGAAAATGGGGTTATGTTAAATGTTCAAGAAGTCTTAGACATTATTATTCTTACATAATTTTGTTACTATTAGTCATTCTTTATATTCTCCTTTCTTTCTTGTCTTAGTGATTGACATCACCATAATTCTTAGTTACTCAGCCAGAAATATAGCAGTCATTTTTTAATTTTACCCATTTATTGTTTTATTGATCAGTGCAATAAAAAGTGTTCACTGAGTGCCTATTATGTGCCAGTTAAGTTTTAGTTGCTAGAGATCAGGCCGTGAATAGGGCAGACAAGGTTCCTGCTTTCTTGGAACTTGAATTTTAGTGAGGGAACCCATACCATATACAGTAAAAATAGGCTAAAGAGATTTCAGTTATTGGCAAGTCAAGGACTTTACAAAAATCAGGATGTGATATTGAGTGATGGAGAAAAGAAGTTGGTTCTTTAAATGGAGTGTGTGTTAGTCCAGGTTCTCTGAGAAACAGATGTCACAACAGGATTAAATGTGCAAGGAATTTTTTTTTTTTGGTTGTAGAATATACATCACATAAAGTTTACTATTTTAACCATGTGTAAGAGTGTGGTTTGGCATTAAATATTATATTTAATATTTAATATTATATTCACTTTGTTGTGCAACCATCACCACCATTCATATCCAGAACATTTTTATCTTTCCCAGCTGAAATTCTGTATTCATTTAACACTAACTTCCATCACTGACTGAGCCACCCAGGTGCCCTTCTTTTTATGTTCCTGTTGGCTGTTCGTATATCTCCTTTGGAGAAATGATTATTTAGTTCCTTTGTCCATTTTTAATTGGGTTTTTTGTTGTTGTTGAGTTCTAGGAGTTCTCTATATATTCTGGATATCAACTCTCATCAGATATCTTACCAGATATATGATTTGTGGATATTTTTTTCTATTCTGTGGGTTGCCTTTTCACTTTATTGGTATTTTCCTCATTGCACAATGTGCAAGGATTTTATTAGGGGGAAGTACCTATAAGAGGAAATGAGGAGGAGAACTGGAGAAGACAGAGTTGTCGGACTGCAAGGCAGGCCTGACCCTGAGTGAAGGAGAGAGGAAAGAAAAAGTTGGGTCTTAGGAAGTTTCAGCAAGGAGTCCTAAAACCAAAGTCAGCTATAAAGGAGTTCTGTGTCTCTAAGGGACAGGCGTAACTTAGTTTCCCTGTTATAATGTCATTGGCCAGGAGCAGCCTGTGGGAAATGTGACTTCAGGTAAATGCGGTAATGGATTTCAGAACACAACAGTTGGGGCTCTTCATCAGTTAAGCTTTGTATAGTTGGAGGTCTGCAAGGCACATTCTCATGGCTGCCCCAGAGCAGTCAGAGAAGACCTCTCCAAAGGTGACATTTTTTTTAAAATTTTTTTATTTTTTAAGTTTTTACTTATTTTTTAGAGAGAGTGAGAGAAAGAGAGAAACCATGGGCAGGGAATAGGGGCAGAGGGAGAAGCAGACTCCCCACTGAGCAATGGGACTTGATTCCAAGACCCTGGGATCTTGACCTGAGCCGAAGGCAGATGCTTACCCGATTGAGCCACCCAGGCGCCCAAGTGGTGACATTTAAAGCAAGACCCACATGGTGAGCAGAAGGTAGTTAGCCTTTCAGAAATCTTTGGGAAAAGCATGGTAGGCATGGGGAACTCAAAGCACAGGTGCAGAGAAAGCTTGCCATGTTCAAAGAACAGCCAGAAAGGTGGCCAGTTTGGCTGCAGTCTAGTGAATAAAGAGGTGAGGTGGTAAGAGAAATAGATGGGCATTAGATGATAAAGGGTCATACAAGCTGTGGTAAAGAGTTTGGATTTTGTTTTTGAGACATTTGGAAACCACTGGAAAAATTTGAGCAAGAGTGTAATATTTGGTTTATATTCTTAGGATACACCCAAGTTGCTATGTAGAAATGAATTGTTGGTAGAAATAAGAATGCAATTAGAGTCTGTTGCAATAGTACAGGCAGAAGATTATGATCATTTGGACTAGTATGCTGGCTCTGGATGTTTCCTATCCAAAGGTTAACAAACTCCTGGTAATTCTTTCATTATCTCTGAATTTTGTGCTTTCCCGTTCTAATCAACAGTCCCTTATTTGTCTATCCATGTATTTTCCTCATTTTATATAGCAGTAGCTTCTTTACTGTTCTTCTCTTAAAAGTTTCCAGTTTTGGCCCTTCAATCCCTTTTTCACCCCATATTACCAGATGGTCCAACTGAAGTGCAACTATAATGATACAACTTTCTAGTTTAAGATTTTTCAAGGTATACGCCTTGTCTTACATTTTAGAATGGCCTGCCTCTTCTTCTATCCCCCACTACGCCATTATTCCCTTTCCTGACTCTTATCCATCCTTCAAATTATGGATTCCTTCTCTAATATCTGAGTGTCCTTGCAGTGTCTTCTTTTTGGTGTTTTGTAATCTGTATTTCTCTTTCTCCTCAGTCTGAATTCTTTGAGGGTTAGGACTACGATTTTACTTTTCTAATGTCAGTATATGGGTCGGTGTCTCATGTAGCCCCTGGTGCATACCCTAGTGGACCTGCTGGAACTGTTGATTCAGTAAATGCAGTTTTTAGTGTTCTGTGAATTATATCCTGGAAGTTTTTTACATTATCCCATTTTCTTCTGTACTCTGATGCCATTATAAATGTCTGTTGTAGAACCTTTAGTGAATTATCTGTAATTGTTTATTTCATCCTGATGCCCTTGGTCAACAAGAATTCAAATGAATCATTTGATAGCTAACAGTCTATCTTCTGAACATTATTGTCTATTTAGGTGAGGTTGCCTCGATCATTGGTCTTTTTTCACATTTTTATTACATCTACTGCCCTAAAAGAAGTTGAATTTGGCAGTCTCACAATAGTTATCCTGACTATAACTTCACCTGTCAGGTATCAGTCTGCAAGTTAATTTTTATTTGCTAATAAGTTTATCAAGGTTCCCATATTCCTTTTCATAATTGAGTATATTATTAGATTGTGTGCTCCTACCTGTAAGAGCAGAACTCTCTCTTTAAGAAATTTAGTTTATTTTGGACATTTTGCTAATGTAGTTATGAGCCCAGAATGATGCCTGTTGGGCTGAAATGTCTTTCTTGCTAATGAAATTTTGACTGTTCAAAATAGGTAACAAACCATATTGTCCATACTATTTAGCTATAAGTAGTGGTAGTTATTAATCAGTTAGGTGGTAGGAGAGAGTATTCTGTCAGGTTCTTGATTTCATATTCTTGAACTGGCACATAGTAAAATAAATATCAGTAAAAGAGAATTAAAAATTCAAAACATGTCCTAAGTAGTATCCATGTGGTACAAATTTTTGTTTCCACTTAATTATATGAAAAAAGTAGATAAACAGTGGACATATTTCTAGTTCATTTTCTGATAATCTTTAAAACTTTCATAGAAAAATATAAAATCATCTTATGGATATTTTAAAAAATCTTGTTCCTTTAAAGCTCTGTAAAATCATCAAATTTCGATTTAAACTTAACAGTACTTATATGTACCATTGGTTGTAAAAGTCACTCATACCAATAATAATGACTGTTTCTAAACCATATCTCAATTTAGAGGTAGAGTTCCTCAAAGTTGTGTCCGTAATCATAATGAGTTTTTACCCTTCCCCCTTATGCTCATGTAAATTTAATTTATGATGTAAATTGCCAAATCCTAACCCTAATTTTTAGTTTTGAAAGTTAACATTTTTATTGTGCTTTTTTTCATGCAAGGTTTACTACTAGGTACTATACTCATATCAGGAGTAATTGGTATGCTGTCATGACACAGCAATAAAATGATTGAATCAAACCAGTACAAGGAGCGACTAGTCTTGTGCATTCAGTATTGGAGTAATGTATAATAGCAGACTAGTCCTAATGTGGCTAAGGAATTAAGATATATCAGGTACATATTTAACCTCCTTTGTAAATTAGATCAGCCAATAATTTTTATAGAAATCAAAGACTAGATTATAATTTCATCAAATACCAAATAGGTTGGAACGTTATTTATTGATCCTTTGTGTTAGTTTTGCTGCTTTTTTAGTTAAAAAAAATACAGTACTGGTATTTATTTATTTTCATGAACTTCTCTTCTTTTTCTCAGTTCAAAATAAAAGCATGAATTAGAATACTCCCTTGGTGGGAATAGCTCAGGTAATACGGGATGTCAATTTTGCATTTGATGACTGCTTGACATGATAACTCAGGGAACAGTTACTGGTGTGCAGACACGCACCATGTACCACACCGTATACCTACCACCTATCCCTTATTCCCTCCCTGCCTCCAGCTAGGCAGAAAAAATTCACCAAAACCCAGAGCAGAGTTAACCATAAAGACTTCATTGTTTTGGCTTTGGGGCATAAACTGATGGAAAAGAAATTGAGTTTAGTAAATTATGCTATGAATCACTTCTTTGTAAATTCACTTATGGATTCCTGTTCTCAGAATTGATCTGTCCTTTTGGCGATTTTTCATTGCCTCTCAGGATCCATTACCAGGACCTAGAGGGGTGACTTAGTAATTAAGGGTGAGGAGTCTGAAGCAGTTTTTTTCTTCAGCATATAAAGTTTATTTCTTCAGGGATCCAGCTCATCACAACTCCTGGGAGACATAGACTTCTGAAAGATCCCCAGATTTTTCCAAATGACATGACTCTTTAATGAGATCGAAGAGGGGTCCATAATTATCTGATGCCCAGAAATCTGGATACTTTCTCTCTTGACTTTTTGGCAGCAGCCTTATGGAGATATAATTCACATACCATTACAACACTCCCTTTTTAAGTGTATACATCAGTGGTTTTTAGAATATTCAGAGTTGATTAACTATCACCACAATCAGTTTTAAAACATCTTCAGTTCACTGAAAATAAATCCGAAACACTTTGTCCATCACATCTCAGTTCTCCTGTTATTCTCCTGTCCCAGGCAATCACTAATCTACTTTCTATCACTATAGCGTTGCCTGTTCTGGACTTTTCTTACGAAAGGAATCTTACAAAATGTGGTCTTGTGACTGGTTTCTTTTACTTAGTGTAGCGTTTTTTGAGGTCATATAGCATGAAATAATATTTCATTTCTTTTGATTAATGAGTAACCATGGTTTGGATTTATTTATTCATCAGTTGTTGGACATTTGTATTGTTTGTACTTTTGGGCTGTCATGACTAATAGTACTATGAATATTGTGGCTACACCATTTTACATTCCAGAGTGGCCACACCATTTTATATTCCCACCAGCAACGTATGAAGATTCCACCCTATTTATATCCTTGCCAACACTTGTTACTATTTTTTTTTTATTGTAGCCATGTTAGTGGGCCATCCCTTGAATCTTAAGTCACATGTATCCATACCTTATTGTTGTGACGTGTGTTTTCTTACATTTAATTATGGTGATCCTTGTCTGATTTGTTGCCTCTTGTAATTTGCTTGTTGCTGTGCCCGTGTGTTCAGCCATCTTTAAGTTCGCCCTTTACTACTGATCCTGCTGAACTCCAGACAGGGCTTGATGGCTGATTTTGGATACGGCACTGCCTATCCTTGTAAATAAGAATTATAGAAGATAGAGATTTTGATGGCTTTGTATAGAAATAGGCTGTTTCTCGGGTGGCTGGCTGGCTCAGTCAGTGGAACGTGTGACTCTTGATCTTAGGGTTGTGAGTTTGGGCCCCATGTTGGGCATGGAGCCTATTCAAAAGAAAAAAAAAAAGAAAGAAAGAAATAGGCTGTTTCATTTTTTTTTTTTTAATTGCTGTTCAACTGTTCTGGTAATAGTTATACACTAAAAGTGGGAGACCTATGAGGTATATTCCTATAAATGTCATTTGTGGAGAAGAAAAAGACTTGCTACCAAATATCTTTTTATCCTCTCTTTTTAGGAAGTGCTTTAAAGTGCATGTTAAATACAAAACTAATCCATAGTCTTAGAAGTTAGGATAGTGATTACAACTTCCAGTAGTTGGAGTGACTGGAAGGGGATTTCTAGGGTGCTGGTTATCTTATGTTTTGTGATCTTGTAGGTTACATTAGATATGTTCACTTTGTGAGAATTTATCGAGCTATAAATTTAGAATATGTGTGTCTGTTATACTTCAATAAAAACTTAAGTTAAAAATCTCAGCATTATTTAATCATATTTTGCACTTTCACATTAACTGCCTTTCTAATAAATACATTCCATTTTGTCATGATATTTATTACTTTTATGTTATTACCATACTCGTGTGTACATTGCATTGATGTAGATGCATTAATTTCAAATCCCCTTGTTCAGCAGCCCCTAATTTCAAAGATAGAGTGATTTAGATACCCTTAGATTAGTTATAGGAAATTCGATTTTATGTTCTGCTGTGCTGCTTTAACCGACTGATCTTCAGCAACTCACAGTCTTGGCTGGAGTCTTTCTTCATGAATCTAAAACTTTGTGAAATGCAGTAATTGTATATTTTGTCTATCAGTGAGTTTATATTCTCATCAGAGAATAGAATAGTATGAAGAAAGAACCATGGAAAAGAGAAGCTATATTTATACAGTTCATTATTTATAGCAATCTGTCTAATACAGTAACCATCTAGATGTACAAAAATATTTAATTACCACTTTTAGGATAGGAGAGAAACGTTGACTAATCAGAGTCGTTTGAATTCTAGTCCTTTAATCTATTTTACTATAATAGGTTTTGAAGAAATTGTTAGATTTTAACCAAATATGTTATGTTGCTGAAGGTAGAAAGATAATAAAACAAGGTAAGTTTGGGTTAATAGAAGTTTTCAAGTAGGCTTATGTTCTGTGATCTTTACTATATTTCTAAAAATGGGGTATGTGGTAGAGGTATAAGAGAAAAAAAAATTTTTTTTAAAGATTTTATTTATTTGGCAGAGAGACAACCAGCCAGCGAGAGAGGGAACACAAGCAGGGGGAGTGGGAGAGGAAGAAGCAGGCTTCCAGCGTAGGAGCCTGATGTGGGGCTCCATCCCAGAATGCCGGAATCGCCCTGAGCCGAAGGCAGACACTTAACAACTTAGCCACCCAGGCGCCCCAGAGAAAATGTTTTAAAAAACAGTAAAATGACTTGTTACAGCCATTTATATCCTCGTATATCAGGAAAAGGCAGTTTTCTGTTACTGCAGTGTTCTCAGTGGAATCTGAAACTCTTCAGTTAGTGTTATAAAAAACACATTAACATTCTTTTAAATCTCTAATTGTGTCTTCTAGGCCTTCCTTAAAGTTTCCCATGTCTCAATGGACTCCTGAATATAACAAGCTATATACCTTAGAAGTGGATATGAAGAGTGAGATTCCTTCTGATGCGCCAAAGACACAGGAGAGTCTGAAAGGGATCCTCTTGCATCCAGAGCCCATTGGGGCAGCCAAAAGTTTTCCTGCGGGAGTTGAGATGATTAACAGTAAAGTGGGGAATGAATTCTCTCATTTGTGTGATGATTCTCAAAAACAAGAGAAGGACATGAATGGTAACCAACAAGAGCAAGAAAAAAGTGTTGTTGTGAGGAAAAAACGCAAAAGCCAGCAGGCTGGCCCTTCTTACATGCAAAATTGTGTTAAAGAGAATCAGGGAATATTAGGATTGAGGCAACACCTAGAAGCACCAAGCGACGAAGATAATGATTCCTCTTTTAGTGATTGTCTTTCTTCTCCTTCGTCTAGTCTGCATTTTGGAGATTCTGATACTGTGACTTCGGATGAGGATAAAGAAGTCTCTGTAAGACATTCCCAGGCAATTTTGAGTGCTAAAAGTAGAACTCATAGTGCACGGTCCCAAAAGTGGCCTCGGACAGAGACAGAATCTGTTTCAGGATTGTTAATGAAAAGACCCTGTTTTCATAGCAGTTCATTAAGGAGACTTCCATGCAGAAAGAGATTTGTAAAAAATAATTCCTCACAGAGGACACAGAAACAAAAAGAGAGGATATTAATGCAGAGAAAAAAACGAGAAGTGTTAGCCCGAAGAAAATATGCATTGCTCCCCACTTCTAGTAGTTCCAGTGAGAATGACCTCAGCAGCGAATCCTCTTCCAGCTCATCAACTGAAGGAGAAGAAGATTTGTTTGTTTCTACCAGTGAAAACCACCAAAACAATCCAACTGTTCCCTCAGGTAAAAATGTTTAAGCAAAACGTGGAAGTTCTTGCATTGTGTTTGTGCTTAATTTTTTTTCTACGTGTTAGCAATTTCATTGCTTTTAGAGGAAATCTGAGGCTCAATTAACTTTTATTTTTAAGCCATATAAATAAATTGCCAACTGTAGTATTAAACCATGACTCCAATTCTAAGATCAAATTTTTTAATTTTATACTTTATCGATAGCTCTGTGATGGATTTCTTTCACATTCAACCACAGTAAGAACACTAAAATACTTAATATCATTTTCCCTTTAAGTACTCTATTCTTATTGCTACTTTGTCATGATCTTTATAACTGAAAAATAATTTCAAGTATTTGAGAGATGCTTTTATTCTAATACTAGAACACAAACTTTTAGTCCTGACAGTGCTCATGACACTGACAGAGCACATGATTAATCGGTTAAAACTGAATTGATAGAGGATTAGCTTGAGTGCACTCTCCCCTCCTCGCGGTAAATATTATATTTAACTAGAATAAAATTAGGTGCAGTCTCTGAAGTATGTTCCATATATTACCATTTTTGCGGTTTCCTGAATTTAAGTGAAATTTTTGAAGTGAGCATTGAGGAGTAATGTCTGAGCTGAGGGGAAAGAATACTTTCTTGCAAATGGGGGATAAGGAGAGCTTTTTCAAGGGCTGTGATCAAGGTTTTTAATACTGACACAGAGGTCTCCCAGTCTTTGCCTGATGTCCTGCTTGTCAAGGGTGGAGCCTGCTAATCTACTGTGCCAATATGCCATTTCCCCCTCTCTTTTTTCTCCTTCTGTATGGGTTACTTCCTTTTCCAAGACTCCCTTTCCTCTTCCATTTTTATTTTTCTATATTTGCCAGAACCCCAAAACCGGTAACTTTGATCTTCAGTCTTAGCCATGATCAGTTTATTTTTTTAAACCTACCCAAACATTTGTTTTAAAGAGTTCATTGAGATCACCTATAACTGGAAGGAGGTAACAGCAACCTTCTTTGAGGTTTCTTGAGAAGCAGGGAGGTGAGAACAGGAATTGTCTTGCTTAGTTGCCACATTTCACATTTTCCTCGGGTGGTTAGACTATGAAGACTTGTTTGGGGAAGAGGGAGCAGCAGAGCCCAATTTCTGCTTGAAATTAATGAGGTAGGACGGTTGATGATGTGAAGCAGAAGTTCCAAGGAGCTGGTATTTGTAGGAGGCATGAGAATAGAGGTTATGTAGGTCAGATCAGTGTCTGTTTCTAGGAAGAAGGGAGTTTATATACTCTCAAGTATTCAAGATAAATGCAAACTCTAATTCATTTTAAAATCTTATTTAATAGTGTACCATGTGGAAGAATTGCATTATTTCAACTACATAATATTTTCAGCGATTTAAGAGTAATATTTGTCTCTGGAAAAACAAATCCCAAATGTTGAAAAAAATTCTTTGGATTTTTTTTTCTGGTTTTTATTTTTTGTTTTTTAATCTTTTTAAAAAGATTTTATTTATTTGGGGCGGCTGGGTGGCTCAGTCATTAAGCGTCTGCCTTCGGCCCAGGGTGTGATCCCAGGGTCCTGAGATTGAGCCCTGCATTGGGCTCCCTGCTCAGTGGGAAGCCTGCTTCTCCCTCTCCCACTCCCCCTGCTTGTGTTCCCTCTCTCGCTGTGTCTCTCTCTGTCAAATAAAAAAATAATAATACTAAAATAAAATATTTTATTTATTTGAGAGAGAGAGTGAGAGTGCACAAGCAGGGGGAGGGGCAGAGGGAGAAGCAGACTCCCCACTGAGCGGCAAGCCTGACACGGGGCTTGATCCAAGGATCTTGGGATCATGACTTGAGCCAAAGGCAGACGCTTAACTGACAGAGCCACCCAGGCACCCCCTTTTTCTGGTTTTTAGACCAGTGTTTTGTTTTAAACTAATTTGTTGTTTTTTTAAAATAATGGTTTAAGAGTAACGTTCACATAGTGTGCAATTTTAAAAGTACCAAGAATGTTTAAAATAAAAAATAAAAAATTACCACTTCTTGTTAGGTCCCAGTTTTATTACCCAGAAGTAGTCAGTTAGCAGTTGCTTCTCTCCTATGTGGAATGTCTATAAGGGTTAATAAATAATGTGGGTTTTTAAAATATTAGTGTGTATAATTCTGTCCTCATTAAAAAAAAAATGGTTGCATAGTACTTCCTTTGTATGGATGTTCCATAATTTACTTAGCCCGGTTTTGTTGATGAATATTTAATGCATTGAACAGCCTTGTACATGCAGTTTTGCACACCTAGGCAAGCATATCTTAAGGAATGATTTCTAAAAGCATATAGGAAGTTACATTTAAAAAATTGCTAGCTATTGTTACCAGAATGCCCTCCAAGAAATTTGCATCAAGTTCCTTTACCACCCAACAGTAGATGATGTCGTGATGATAATAAAAATATCTAGCGTGTTTTGGGTTTTTTAGTCCGTGCTGGTAATGTTCTGAGTGTTCATATGTATTCTCATTTCATCCTCCCAGCACTCCTAGGAGGTATATTCTGGTATCATCACCCTCATATTACAGGTGAAACATTTGGAAAACTATTTTAGAATGATTTATATTTAAAAAGTTAAACTGAAATATTTATCGGACATTGCTTTATTATCAAGAAATTTCAGCTCTCAAAAATTGACTTCCTTAGATTCTTAAGAGATGGGTTTTCCTTCTAGATGTATTTTTAGTGCTGGCTTTCTGACTCCAATTCCAGTATGCTTTAGTGTGAGTTGGGAATTAGGAGAGGGTTTGAATATCTCAAATTTTAATTAGGTGTATCTATTATACCTTATTGATATGATTTATATGGATGGGTATTAGTTACTCTGGAGCTGCTAGGACAACTTTTTCACACATTATCCATCAACACTTACTGGCTGTTGCTGTAGTGAACTGATGGAAACAATGTTTGACATGTTAAGTATTTTGTTACATCTTCAAACTGTCTAAGATACAATAGTTGTATGTAATTAACTGGTTTTACCAAATCACCTAAGAATGAATTGTCAGACTTTAACATTGTATAACAAACATTAGTTCATTTGTTGTAATCAGTAGATTTCTGCAAAATCCCTATTTGCCTCATCCTTATTAATTGTGTTTTAAATTTATTGTGGCTCTCTATTCAAGCCTGGAAAGCCAAAATGATATGTAACTTGGGTTGTTAGTTGTCAGTTAAGTTGAGAATTTATACATCCAGTTTTGTTCCTGATAATATTTGCTAAGAACTTCAGATACTTTAAAACAACTTAATAGAAGCTAAATTTGAGAGTAGGTGTTAATTTTAGTGACATATTTCTGTGATCTATTCACTGTACCTTATCTGAATTGCTGCTTAAATTTTTATCTTACGTAGTCCTTATATTAGCATTGGGAAATCCTCATTTCCCTGTTATTGTTTTTTAATTCGGTGACTGTGTATTTTTATTTACAGCTTAAAAAAGAATATACAGCAGGTATATATTCATAATTTCCAAGTGCAGTCCCTACTGTATTGACTTAGGTGTTTTAAAAGTTTAAACGTTTAAAAACTTTAAAAGATAACCTTTAAGATAAACTGTGGACTTGTAAAGTCCTAATATTAAGAATTATATTTGCGAATATTTCTTTTCCTCCTTTTCCAAAAATAGCACTGATAGAAGTTTTTGTTGTTGTTGTTTTTTTATATGGAAATGTTCACACATAAAAATAGCAGTATACCTACGTAATCTAGCTTCAGTTTCAACACCCTGCCATTTTTATTTCCCTCACTTTTTTTTTCTAGAGAATTTCAGAATGATTTCTAGACATCATACCATTTAATTTGTTTTGTATACTACATATTTCCTGCAAACTGGTAGTTAGATCTAAAAGCTTGATTCGATTCAAGTTCAGTTTAGCAACACTTCCTTGGTGGTGCTGTGTACCTTCTGTTGCATCACTTGTTAAAGTTGATGACAAGGTTCAGATGGTGTCATTCTGATCCTTCCACCCTTAAGTTCCCCCATCAGCATTTCATGTAGTATTAGCAACAGCTTTGATGATCTTGCCTGGGTCCATTATTTCATTAGGCAAAGTGTTGACTTTGTAATTCTGTCATTCTGCTTACATTTATTAATGGAGGTTCTTCTACAAAGAATTCCTCAACTAATTGCTTATTCTGAAATGCAGTCCGTATAGGAAAGGCAAGATGAACGCTTGATTCTTTACCTTAATTTACCACTTTTCAGATTGAATCGGTACTCTAGCAATATTTTTTATTTTCGGGTATCATTATGAACTCATGGGTTTTAGCACAGTTGATAGATATATTGCAATCTTTTTATTTTTTTTATGCTTGAATAGTTTCATCTGTAGCCTGTGGGAGCATCTTCAAATTGGGTTTATATCCTTTTGATACCACCCCAGTGGTCTCTGACAAGATGGTCTCTGATAAAAGATGGTCCAGATTCATACTTTACATTACCTTCCTCAAACCTGGAGAGCAACCTTTTTTTTTTTTAAGTATTGCTGATTTCCTTTTATTGAGAAGTGGTATTTAGAGGTTATAGACTGGGAATTATGGTGTTCATTGCTCTGCTGAGTTATGTTATTGGTTTCAGCTTTTTTAATGGATAAAATTAGGAATATAAAGATTTTAGAAAGAGATAAATCATTAATTTTATATGACTATTTCCATTGAAAGTTTAGGATTAGGATTTTTATGTAAACTTTTGTTTTATATTTGGATCTTTTTACTCTTACATTGAAAATCTTGATTCTTTTTTTTTTTTTAAAGATTTTATTTATTTATTTGACAGAGAGAGAGACAGCCAGCAAGAGGGAACACAAGCAGGGGGAGTGGGAGAGGAAGAAGCAGTCTCTTAGCAGAGCAGGGAGCCCGATGCGGGGCTCGATCTCAGGACCCTGGGATCATGACCTGAGCTGAAGGCAGATGCTTAACAACTGAGCCACCCAGGCACCCTGAAAATCTTGATTCTTTTTTTTTTTTTTTAAAGATTTTATTTATTTATTTGACAGAGAGAGACAGCCAGCGAGAGAGGGAACACAAGCAGGGCGAGTGGGACAGGAAGAAGCAGGCTCTAGTGGAGAAGCCTGATGTGGGGCCGATCCCACAACGCAGGGATCATGCCCTGAGCCGAAGGCAGACGCTTAACGACTGCGCCACACAGGCGCCCCGAAAATCTTGATTCTTAACAATTGAACAATTGCTTTTTTTGCTTTATTCTGTACATACTATAAATAAACACATAAATGAGCATTCATAAATGAATACAAATGAAAATACTTATAATTACTAACAGTAATGCTAATAAGTATAAGTTTTTTTTGGTTCCTTTTTGCTGTTGGACAGTCTTCTGTGAGGTTATGCCACCAATTAATTAATTTTAAAAATTTTATTTATTTGAGAGAGACTGAGAGAGAGTACAAGCAGGGGGAGCGGCAGAGGGAGAGGGAGAAGCAGGCTCCCTATTGAGCAGGGAGCTCCTGGGATCATTACCTGAGCTGAAGGTAGACACTTAACTGACTGAGCCACCCAGGCGGCCCTGTATTTTCATTACTTTTAAATTTTGGTTTGTTATTCTATCTTTCTTCTGTTCAGAAATGTAGACAAATATGCATATTATTCTTTCCTTCTCTTAAAATGTGTCTCTTGATTTTTCACCTAACAACATATAGAATTGTTAGGGTATAGAGATTATAGAGGAATAAAAGTATGTGTGTATATATATACATAAGATTATTTCTGTTTTTTTTTTACAGCTTTGTAGTACTCCATTGTATAGTTAAACCAAAGGTTTTTCAATCTATTGACGAATAGTTTGCAGCCTTTTGCTGTTAAAAACAGCACTGCAATGAATAGCTTTTTGTATATATTATTTCATATTTTTTGCCATCGTATCTTTGGAATAGAATTCTAGGAGAGGATTGTTGGGCCAAAGATAAATGAATGTATTATTTTAAAAATATGTCCAAATTTTTCTCTGTGGGGATCATAACCATTTTGGATGCCCACCAGCAATATTTGAGATTGCCTGTTTTCTCAAAGCCTTTCCAACAGAAAATATTATCAGATCATAGGTTTTTTGGTCCATCTGATAGGTAACAAATAATATGTCAGCATTTTAAAAATTTTTTAATAAATAGTGTTGCATATTTTTCATATGTTTATTTTTTATTTTGCAAAAGATTTTATTTAGGGGCGGCTGGGTGGCTCAGTTGGTTAAGCATCTGCCTTCAGCTCAGGTCATGGTCTCAGGGTTCTGGGATCGAGCCCCATGTCAGGCTCCCTGCTGAGCAGGGAGCCCTCTTGTCCCTCTCCCTCTGCCCCCCACCCCCGCTCATGCTCTTTGAGAGAGAGAGGGAGAGAGTGTGAACAGGTGGGGGGGCAGAGGGAGAGGGAGAGAGAGAATCCTAAGCAGACTCTGCGCTGAGCCCAGAGCCCGGCACTGGGCTCTGTCCTACCACCCTGAGATCATGGCCTGAGCCAAAAGCAAGAGTTGGACACTTAACCAACTGAGCCACCCACGCACCCCTTTTCATATGTTTAAAAGGTCATTCTGTTTCTCAGGATCAATCTCTTTATATCTTTTGCCTGTTTTACAATCAGGATGTTGGTCTTTATTCTTCTGTCCATTTTCAGGTGCTTTATATATATTAGGGACATAAATCCTATATAATAACACATTTCTCCCAAATTTGTCTTTAGTTCTTTGACTTTGTTACACTTTTTAATCATGCCAAATCTTTTTTTTTTTTTTTTTTTGTTTTTTTTTTTTTGGTTAGTCACATTTATTGACCTTTATCTTTATTGTTTCTGGGTTTTGAATCATAATTAGGAAAGTTTTTCCCACTCCCAAGTTTGTAAAAGAAAGAGAAATAACCCATTTCTCCCCTAGCCCTTGCATTATTTACTTTTTCTTCTCTTTTCTTTTTTTACATTTAAAGCACACATCTGTTTGATGTTTATCCTCATGTACAATATGAAGAATGGATCCATTTTTTTTTTTTAATGTGGCTCTCTGGTTGTCCCAAAACAAATCATTAAAAATTTTCTTTCTCCTATTGACTTGAGATAGTATCTTTGTCGTATGTTAAATTTCTGTAGGCATTTGGACCTATTTGGAGTTTTCTTTTCTTTCTTTCTTTCTTTTCTTTCTTTTCCTTCCTTCCTTTCTTTTCTTTTCTCTTTTCTTTTCTCTTCTCTTCTCTTCTCTTCTCTTCTCTTCTCTTCTCTTTTCTTTTCTTTTCTTTTTTCTTTCTCTTATTTATTTATTTGATAGAGGGAGAGAGAGCACAAGCAGGGGGAACAACAGGCAGAGGAAGCAGGAGAAGCAGATTCCCCGCTGAGCAGGGAGCCTGATGCGGGGCTCAATCCCAGGACCCTGGGATCATGACCTGAGCTGAAGGCAGATGCTTAACCAACTGAGCCACTCAGTAGCCCCGTATTTGGAGTTTTCATTATATTCCATTGGTCTCTTTATGCTTATGCTAGAAGCACACTAATTATAGACTTTTATATTTTCTTGGTTATTTTTTCCTGTTTATTCTTCCAAGTGAACTTATCAGCTTGTTTATCTGAGGATAGTGGTAGTGGGAAGACACATGATGGTATTCTTACTGGGATTGTATTTGTTGGCTAAAGTAGGGTGAACTGACATATTTAGTATTTTTGGGTATTCCTGTTCCTTTTCATTTGTTGAAGTCTAGTTTTGTATTTAGCAGGGAATGTTTTATAGCTTTTTTTTTTTTTCTTAAAGAAAACAGCTTCATTGAGGTATAATTTACCTGCCATAAATTTCATCATTGTAAGTATATGATTCAGTGATTTTTAGTAAACTTAAAGTTGTGCAACCATTAGTTACCATGATACAGTTTTAGAACATTTAGTTAATCGCTGTCCAGTCCTCAGTCCCACATAACCTAATCTGTTGCTGTCTCTAAGGACTTGCCTTTTCTGGACATTTCATGGAAATACATATGTGTGATCTTCTGTGTCTGGCCTTTTTCAATAAGTGTAATGTTTTTGAGGTTCATCCATGTTATAGCAGATATCAGTAATTAGTGTCTGTTTATTATTTCGTTTTTTATAGTATTCCATTGTATGGATATACCACATTTATTTTGTTCACCGATTTGTCAGATGATTGACATTGAATTGTTTCCAGTATTTGGCTACTGTGAACATTTGGGTACGAATCTTTGTGGATATATATGCTTTCATTTCTGTTGGATAGATACCCAACGGAAGAATCCTAATGAGTCAGAGCTGCTACAACTTGAGTAAGTTTGTTACTGCAAAAGACAGGAGCAGTAGCAAAAGCAGCTGGTAGCAGGAAGATTCTGCTTTTGATAGTAACTAGCAGCTGCATGTTGAGTACTTATGGCACCAAATGTAGTTTATATAAAGAGTATGAGCTTTAGAATTGAAATTACTTTTGAATTCCCAGTGTTGCTTACTATTTGACAAGTCATTTAAACTTGCTAAGTTTCAGTTTCTTGATGGAGCTAGACACACAGAATATTGTACATGGCACGAAGTATGTGCCCACGAATTGGAAGCTATTCTTACTATTAGCATCGTGGCAGACAAGACAAAGAGGGACCAAAGTAATTGGTGAGTATAGCGTCTGAAATTTCTTACAGATGCTGCCAAGAGAATCTGTGATCTCTTATCAGGGAATAGAAGTGGTTGTTGAGTTCATGAAGAACTCTGTCAGAGAAGCCATTATTTTTGTGACCTGTATTAAAGTACCTACATTCTTTCCAGGCTGTTACCTGTTATTTTTCTCATGATTTTTTTTTCCCTTTTTCTCGTTATGTTGTAAAAGGTATAAGCAACATAAGTAATCTTAAAAGAAATAGTTAAAATCACCTAGGGTCCTATCACTCCAGTGTCTCAGCTACACTTAAGTTACATATCCTTGAAACATGAAAGCGTGAAAATAAAACTGTTCCAGTAAGAAATGACCTATTTTCCTGATTTTAACTGGTATTGAGGTTTAACTTCATACTTTTAGGAATGTTTCCTTTAAAATTTATTTCAAATAATTGTCATTCTACAAAAAACACTAAGTTATAGATGTCTGAATCTTGCTTGCTGTGATTATTATTAGTTACAAGTATTATGTTCAAGGTAAGCTTGCAAAGTTCCTTTTTAAGAAAATGATACTTAAGCAATAGAATAAGAGTGTATCAGTTACTTATATAACCTTTAGTTATACAATCCATATTCATAAAAAATATGTAAATTGAATTTTAATGCATTAACAAAGCTAGCTTTGTATCACTTATCCCTGGAACTTCAAAATGTTACATTTATGTTAGGTTTTGCTTGTTTATAAGGTGTTTATAATGTTTGGTTATTTTTTTTACAGACTTTTAAGGAAATTTCATGTACATAGTTCATGGAGAGAAATCACTAATGAAGTTTATATGCAGGTGTAACTTTTCTCCATGTAGAATGGTAATGTCCAGTTGATGGGTTAAAATAAGAGGAGTATTAAAAAAAATGTATGATGTTCTATTTATATGTGTAACGCTTTTAGTTTTAAATTTACAATTCTTTTTGTACTCTTGCCTTAAGCTGCATCATGTGCATGATTATGAAGGAAGAATTGGGAAAGCAATTTGGAAACTGAATCTAGGATATTATTTTAAATAGACACTCAAGTGCTATTTTTTTCCTCTGCCTATAAATATATTTAGTCTGTTAAAAATGGCATTCTACCTCAATATGTCTATGTGTGTAGTCTTTAGGACTTAGAGACTACTTCAGAAATAACTTTCTCCAAATCAGATCGTCTTTCATTGACTCTGATTTGCCGGTGCCTGCTCTGTTCTTCTCTTTGAAGTATCGGAGAGTATATCCTAGATCTTTGTCATGGGCTTGTACCTCCTCCAGATGCTGGCCATCTTTTGAAATAGTGCAGGTGTTTGATGATGTACAGATGTAGTAGTGATGAAATTTGACGTTTCCAAAGAATGGCACCTTGGGCGAAGGAATAGATTGCATAACTCCACCGTGATGAGAAAGTTGAACCATTTGTTATCATTGTGGTAAGCAAGAGTTCAGTAAAAGTTGGATAAAAATGCATATGCAGTATTAATGGTATACTTACATACTAGGAGAAAATAAGAATAAGGGAGCTCATTTAGAAGAGCAACAAGGAGGATAAAGTCTCTAAGAATAATCTTAATAAGAGTATATTTGGCCTCTATGAAGAAAATTATATAGCTTTATTAGCATTTATAATCAGACCTTGTACAGGTTTTCTAGAGATTTATAAAAGATATTGGTAGATGGCAAGGTATATTCTTGGATGAAAAAATATATTTTATACAGATGTCAGGACTTCATTAGTGTTGCTTAATGCCAGTTCAGTCCAAATCTCAAGAACTTTCCTTTTCCCTTGATTTTAAATCCGAAACACTTAGGAAAACCTGCATCTACTAGGTATCAAAATAGAATGGTTCTAGTCTTTTCAACAAATGTTATTGGGACAATTGTAGATCCACATGCAAAAGAGATTAATATAGACCTTTTATGTCATGTCAGACACAAAAATTAGCATAGACCTAAATGTAAGAGCTAAACTACAATTCTAGAAGAAGCGTAGGAGAAAGTCTCAGTGACTTTCTGTTAGGCAGAGATTTCTTAAATATGTCACTAAAAGCATCATGCATAAAAGAAATTGCTAATTTGGATTTCATCAAAATTAAAGACTTTTATGCTTCAAAAGACACCATTAAGAAAATGAAAAGTTGGGGAGCCTGGGTGGCTCGGTTGAGCATCTGACTCACAGTTTTGGCTCAGGTCATGATGTCAGGGTTGAGTGATCGAGCCCCACATTGAGCTCTTTGCTCCGTGGTGAGCTGCCTGGAGATTTTCTCTCCCTCTCCCCCTCTCTCTCTCTCTCTCTTTCTCTCCCTCTTTCCCTCTCTCCCTCTCTCCCTCCCGCTCCCTCTCTCCCTCCCGTTCCCTCTCTCCCTCTCTCCCTCCCTCTCCCTCTCTCTGTCCCTCTCCCTCTCTCTGTCCCTTCCCTCTGTGTGATCAGCAGAGGGAGAGAGAAACCCAAGCAGATTAATGTTCATAGAGGCTTTATTTGTAATAGCCAAAAGTGAGAAAAATCCAGATGTCCATCAACAGAAGTATGGATAAACAAATTGTGACATGTTGATATGGTAGGATACCACTCAATAATAAAAAAGAATGAACTATTGATAAACACAACTACATGAGTAAATATCATGAATGAATACTTCACTGAATGAAAAATCCAGACACAAAATTGTATATAATGTATGATTCCATGTTGATATAGAACTCTTGAGAATACAAATCAATCCATAATGACAACTCAGGTCAGTTGTAGGAGCGTAGGAATGGGCATGGAGATATAATGATTGACTGAAACAGGGCACACAGGATCTTTTATGGGTGTTGGAAATGTTCTAAAATTGGATTGAGGTGATGATAGTTATGTTCTATAAATTTACTAAAACCAGTGAAATGTGCACTGAAAATGGGTGAAATTTTTAGCTCTCAGTATTTATATGGGAAAATTCTTATTAAAAACATGACTTGTAAAAAGAAAAAGAAGAAAAACCGTGACTTGTACAACTCTTGGCAAACCTTTACATCGATAGGTAATAGTAATGAACAGAGAGGAATGTTTTTAAAAAGGTTAAAAAAATGAAGATGTGCAGTACCAGTTTTGTGAAAAATATAGCAAGAGAAGAAATGGAACATGACTTTTATTTTTTTTTCATGGTAACTATTTTTAAGTGTACATTTCAGTAGTATTAAGTGTATCCACATTGTTGTGAAACAGATCTCCAGAACTTTTTCCTCTCGCCGTTTGAAACTCCATACTCATTAAATAACTCCCTTTTCCCTCTCCTCTCAGCCCTAGTAGCCACCACTCTACTTTCTTTATGAATTCGGCTGCTTTAGATCCACATATAAGTGGAATCATACAGTATTTTAAAGTTTTTTTGTGACTGGGTTATTTTACTTATAGCATAATGTCCTGAAGATTTGTTCATGTTGTAGGAGTTCTGTTCTTTAAGGCTCAGTAATATTCCATTTTGTGCGTATACAATATTTTGCTTATCTATTCATCCACTGATGGACATTTGTGTTATTTTTACCTCTTGGCTATGAGCATGGGTGTGTAATATCTCCTTGAGACACAATGGGAATTTTAAAGTGTGTGAAAGTTACACCTTAGAGAAGCTGTTTAAAAAAATAGAATTACCCTGATATAAGAATCTTTGTCAAAGGGGATAAATAGATAGCATTAAAATATAACCTAAAACATGTAAGAATATTTAAGGGAGTTATCAAAATTTAATGGGAAGAAAGAAAGGATTTTTTCAGTGAAATGGTTTGGAGATAACTAGTTAGTCATGGAGAGACAGGGCTGGATTCTGTTTATAATCTTACCTAATGCCATAAACAAAAATTAGTTTTAGATGAAGTAAATAATTAAGGAAACACATTGAACCAAATACATGTATCTATCCTCGAATAGGGATGCCCTTTCCAAACTTAGAATAATTTAGAAAAGAACATACACAAAAAAAGACAGATTTCATAGTTTAAAACCAAAAATTACTTTATATATCTTAAAAGAATAGCATATCTTGTTTAACAAAAAAACAACCTCTTGGGTAAAACATACAGCAAATGTACTATCTTTATTTTAGATATTAAAGGGTTATTATGGAATATAAATATATAAGATCTTAATACCTTTAGATATTACAGGATTAATATTTCTATATAAGATAATACAAATATGGAAACCACGAAAAGTTGTAAAGAACAAACAAAAATCATAAAAGAGGAAATAAACATATGAAGACACAGATTAAGAGAGTAAGTACTATTTTCACTATGTGTGTTTAGCTCTGTTTTAAAAAAAAAAACTTTTTTTTTGACAGGTAAGATTTTTACTTTTATAATGAATTTCATAGCCTTCAGAGTCAAAGTAAAAAATTTTTGTCTGTCAGCTTAAAATATTTTTCCTTTCTGTTTCCAGGAAGTATCGATGAAGATGTTGTGGTGATAGAAGCTTCCTCCACTCCCCAGGTCACTGCCAATGAAGAAATTAATGTTACCTCAACTGACAGTGAGGTGGAGATTGTAACAGTTGGAGAAAGCTATCGGTATGATTGTTAACCCCTAGTTTTATATGGGAAGGTTTTTTTTTTTAAGATTTTATTTATTTGAGAGAGAGTGCGAGTGAGCAAGTAGTGGGGAGGAGCAGAGGGAGAGGGAGAAGCAGGCTCTGTGCTGAGCACAAGAACCCCACATGGGGGTTGATCCCAGGACCCTGAGATCATGACCTGAGCTGCTGAAATCAAGAGTCAGAGGCTTAACCGACTGTGCCACCCACGCACCCGTATGAAGTTTTAAATATAAATATCTAAACATATTTGTGCTGTGGATATTTAGATTCTTTTACTTTTTGTTTTTTTTGGAGATCTCATTTGAGCACATACCAGGTTAGTGGTTTCCAAACCAGGTTGCATTAGACTCACCTGGGAAGATATAAAGTAAAGATAAAATTGTTCCCTGGATCATATCCCAGATGAGCAGAACCAGAATCATGGGAGTCAGTATTTTTTTTAGTACTGCAAGTATACAGTGAGAGTTAAGAGTAGTTACTGTAGATAAACAGTAATTTTACTTAGGGCTTTCCAAAATTTTGTTTTATGATTCAAAGAGTTCATGAACTTCTTTGAAATTTAGATGTGAATAAAACATAAATATTGGAGATGGCACTAAAATTAAAAGTGTTGAAAAATAATAAGGAGTATTGATGTTGAAGTATTCTTTTTTGTTACAATCTGTTTCAAGATCTCTTTGATATCATTGAAGTTTGTGCTTTTATAATAGGGCAACCTATTAGAACACACTTTTACAATGTTGTTGTCGTAACTCAGTAATTTCATCTAAGCCCTGTACTAAAAAATGAATGAAAAATTCTCATTTCTTTTGGTAAATAACTGGAAATGACATTGCCCTTTTATCAATCACTTTGACCAAAAAAAAAGAAAGAAAGAAAGAAAAAAAAAACCTTAGCAGTGTTCATCTTGTGTGTTAGATTATTACAGATACTGGTGAGAGAAGCAGTGAAATGTTCCTTTATTCCATTTGGTAGACCAAACTAATCTATGGATGAACCTTAATTTTTGTGTTGGAATGAATTGAGAAATGCATTTGCTCATGGTGTTCTAATTTGTGTTACTTATTTAAAAAATTTTTTTATTTTGGAAACATGTTATAAACATACTTAAAATGTGCTTCTCCATTTGTACTTTCCCATTGGAGTGCAACTTTTTATTTTTTTTGAGATTTTTATTTATTTATTTGAGAGACAGAGATAGTGAGAGAGAGCCCATGAGCAGGGAGGAGAGGGAGAAGCAGGCTCTCCAGTGAGCAGGGAGCCTGATGTGGAGCTCGATCCCAGGACCTGGAACCGTGACCTGAGCTGAAGGCAGACGCTTAACCTGCTGAGCCACCCAGGCGTCCCTGGAGTGCAACTTCTAATGGCATGGAAGAGAGCACTCTGTAATGTATCTGTTTTAAGTTTTAAATGATTTTCCTAGGCTCTGAGGAAAGTTGATACTCCATGGTAGGTGTCACAGTTATCCTATGACTGTGCATACTGCTTGGTACAACACTCAGTTTTTATGAGCTACAGGGATTGCTGAAATGAAGGACCTGTCTTTGTGGAACTGGAGATCTTTTTTGTCGTGGAGGTGCTTAATGCTCAAGCAGATGCATTTACCGTAGTAACGGATAGTGATCCTAAAAAAGATACACAGTTCTCACGACCCATATTTATTTTCCTTATTGTTACATGGGATATTAACTTTGTCACTGTTTAGCTGGCTCCTGGCCTTTCCTCTTGAAGAGAGGATGCATCCAGGGGTGCCTGGCTGGCTCATTTGGTGGAGTGTTGCAACTTTGATCTCAGGGTTGTGTGTTCGAACTCCACATTGAGTGTTGAGATTGCTTAAAAATCTTTTTTTTTTTTTTTAAAGAATGCATCTTTATTTCAGATTCTTTAGTTTTAGGATTTGACAGTTGCTACTAATCATAGGAACGACTAAGGCCCATGTGAAACTGCCCCTCATACACCAGGTTTTTTGTTGGTGCTTCATTCAGCATAATATTTGGAGTTACAACATCCTTGAAGGTTTCATAAACTGCAAAGTGGACCTGGAACTCTCTGCAGCTATTAAGAGCGTCCCAGAAATACTGTTCTGTCTCACTACGGGCTCTTGGTTAACCTCTCAAGAGTTAGAAATAGTGATCTCTCCCCACACCAAAACCATTTCATCCGGAGATATTTGTTTACTATCATGCCTCAATCTACACAATTTTTGCTGGAATGCAGTGTCTTTTTTTTTTTTTTCTTTTTACTGTGTCTCTGGAATTAACCTTTATACTCCTATTTACTTGAGAATTTCATTTTAGAATTTGAGCTGCTTTCTAAATTCTTAGGCTCTACACTTGTTGAGGTAATTTTCAGCCTGGTTCTTTTCTGAGTGGTTGAGCTCATATCCCTGATGACTGCATATTAATGGATCTGGTTCGCTCTTTCCATACATGCTGACAATAAGCATCTTTTTTTTTTCCCCTTAAAGTTTTTTTTTTTTTTTTTTTTTTTAGTAATCTCTGCACTCAACGTGGGGCTTGAACTCACCACCCTGAGATCAGGAGTCCCATGTTCTTCCATCGGAGCCGGCCAGGTGCCCCTAAATAATAAGCTTCTAAGCATTTTTACATTCAGTTTGGGCAGGAGGAAAAAACCAACTTCATAAGCCCCATCTTTCTTCTTTCTTTCTTTCTTTTTTTTTTTTTTAAAGATTTTATTTATTTTTTGAGCAGGCAGCCTGACATGGGGCTCAATCCTCAGACCCCGGGATCATGACCTGAGCTGAAGGCAGGTGCTTCACTGACTGAACCACTCAACCGCCCAAGCACCACCTTTCTAAAACAGACTTATTTTTCCTCTAGATCCTTAGGACTGCATGTTCTGTATAATGTCCCTCCGTACCCTCAGTTCAGATTATTACAGTGAATCTTTAAAAATATTTTTAAATACAATATATACTTGTAGATAATTTAGTGCAATATAGCATCACACATAAATAAAAAGATGATAACATAAGTGCTAGGTGTTGAGGGCTTGTGGTTACATGCTATAGAAGCGTTAAGTAGCTCAAACAAGTGATGTTTCTTATTACTACCGAACTAATAACCTAGCTGCAGCTATCCTTACCTCTCCTGATCTCAGGAAATCTCTAATGCCTTGAATATTTTTTAGGACAATACCAAAACTTATCTTTGTTTAGGCCTCTCAAAACCATGTTTTGCAAGTCCAATCTGGACTAAACATACAAGCTCATGTGGGTGTTATTTAATGTTTAGGGTGCTGATGTGTTTGTTACTTTATCTACGGTGAGTAATTTTAGGTATTAAAGAAAATGTAAATTCGTGATTACAACCCAGGTGGGTATTTCAGAATAACCGCTGAAAAGAGAGCTGCATTCTTTTTTCTTTTCTTAAGATTTATTTATTTATTTTAGAAAGAGTGCGCACACAGTGAGGTGAGGGAGAGTCTTTTTTTTTTTTTTTTTTTTAAAGATTTTATTTATATGAGAAAGAGTGTGCACGAGCCGGGGGTGGGGGGAGAAAGAGGGACAACCAGACCTCCCTGCTAGGTGCGGAGCCTGACCTGGGGCTCAATCCCAGGACCCTGAGATCATGACCTGAGCCAAAGTCAGACGCTTAGCCAACTGAGCCACCCAGGCCCCCCTAGGGAGAGGGAGTCTTAAGCAGACTCCACGCTGAGTGTAGAGCCCAACTCAGGGCCTGATCTCAGAACCCTGAGATCATGACTTGAGCCAAAACCAAGAGTCACATATTTTATGCCAGTGATTGGTCTGACATATCATTTCTCATATTCTTAGGTCAGTTGGTGAACATTTGTTGAACATTTCATTCAGCAAGTGTTTTATTGACTGCCAGGCATTGTGCTAGTCATATATATATATATATTTGCTAGTCATAATTTTTAATTCTATTACCATTATTTCTTTGGAGAAGAAACTTCACAATGTATTTTGCAAGAAAGGCTTATGATTTCTTGGGTAACTAAAATTTTTGTTCTTTTTTTGTATTAACTAATTTAATACTGATGTCATTTAAGGTCTCGTTCAACTCTTGGACACTCCAGATCTCATTGGAGCCAAAGGTTCAAATTCTCATACAAGTCGGCCACAGGAGCCACGGAACCGAAGTAGGATTTCTACTGTTATACAACCCTTGAGGCAAAATGCAGCAGAAGTTGTGGACCTTACTGTTGACGAAGATGGTAAGTTGGATTAGTAACAGTATAGAATTATGAAGAGAATTAATAAAATCAAATATCTTTGAAACTCCTATAATGAAAGTCCTACTACTGCTTCCTGGTAACATTGTTGAACTACAGGAAAGTTGTCAGATATCCCAGTCTTAATTTTCAGTTGATATAACAGCCTCAGTTTAACTTGTCCCTAAAATTTAGAAGTGGTAATTTAATCTACCCTCAGACTTACCTGTTAATTTCATTTATAATATTAGTGTCATACTTTAACTTTGCTATGAAAAATAGAAATGACACTTTTTAAATGTAACAGAAAAGCAATGTAATTTGAATTTCTATGGTAAATATTGGTTTTTGCAGTGTTGAAATTTGGGGCACCTGGGTGGTTCAGTTGGTTAAGTGACTGACTCTTGATCTCAGCCCAGGTCTCAATCTCATGGTCGTGAGTTCAAACCCCATGTTAGGCTCCACACTAGGCATGGAGCCTACTTAAAAAAGAAAGAAAGGTGAAAGTTATTTTTAAAGGTTATGTTATCCTCTAATATTACTGGTACTTTTTGTGGTGCTTTAGTGTTTTCTTCCAGCTTATAACTGCATCCAAGCAACTAGGAAAGGAAGCTAGAGTTGGAAAATAGAGATTAAGGAAAGTAGTAGCATGTATGAATATGTGAATACATACGTGAATTTCCCCACATACTAAGAATTACCTTTAGGTATAAATTACATCTTAGAAGGTAATGGTCAATCATAATTTCCTTAAAGGAAGATGGTGAGTCATATGTGAATTTGTTAGCTGTAAATTGGAGAAAGGATACGTAAGGTAGGTAGAGTTACAGGCCTTGTGCAATAAGCTTTTATATGGATTTTTGCAGCTTGGATGATCATAGCTTTCAGAGTATCACCACTTTGGAATTAAGATGTTCATGAAGAGATCATTTATTTCCACTGTCTCCATTTCATTCAGCCATGTCTCAGTTTTTATTTTGAAGCGTCATAAATTATCTGTAAGATGGTGGTTAATGTATTAGGGATTAATTAGAGATTCCTCAGAGTTAATTAATTTAGGATTACTACTTTGGAAAACTGTGTTTTCCCTGTGACATCTGTCAGCCAGTAAGTAGGAAAAGGTGACAGAGTAGTCTTTTAACCCACTGGAATTAGTTCAACCAGAATACTTTTACTAAGCTGTAAATATATTTCAGGGATCAGTAGATGCCCCTGTCTCTCTGCTAGTCTCTGTCAATGGAAAGCATCTGTCTTACTAAAAATGAGTCCAGGGGCTCCTGGGTGGCACAGCGGTTAAGCGTCTGCCTTCGGCTCAGGGCGTGATCCCAGCGTCATGGGATCGAGCCCCACATCAGGCTCCTCTGCTATGAGCCTGCTTCTTCCTCTCCCACTCCCCCTGCTTGTGTTCCCCCTCTCGCTGGCTGTCTCTCTGTCAAATAAATAAATAAAATCTTTAAAAAAAAAAAATAAAAATAAAAATAAAAATGAGTCCAGAATATTAAGTATATCAGTTAGACCAGTGGTTCTTAAGTGGTGACCATTTTGTGTCCCAGAAGACAGTTGGCAATATCTGTAGACATTTGTGGTTCTTATAGTTGCAGGAGAATACTACTAATATAGCCCAGGGTGCTGCTATAAACACCCTACAATGCGCAGGACAGCCGTGCCCCTACCCTCACTCCTATCCCTAGCAAAGAATCACCCAACCCAAAATATCAATACTGCTAAGGTTGAGAAATTGAGATACACCATTTGCAAAGAAACAGAGGTTCTTCCCTCTGCGTTTTATGTATAAGCAAATATATTTGTTTAAGCATCCAAAGTACATTGTCCCGTGTAGATCAGCAGGGACTATTTGTGTTTCAGGAATCAGCTTAGCACACCACACTGTATACAGTACTTTGTCCTCTCATTCTATATCACATTAAGGGAGTCCCTTTTCTTACCCAATTGTTGTGACTATGCTTTGGACAGACTTAGTCTCACTTTTTAAACAACTGTTTTATAATTAGAGTCTAAAGTGGAGCTCGTACATAAGTCCAGGTCTGCCTGAAATTTATTTTCTACAAAAATGTTAGTTTTTATTAGAATACACTGATGAATATTAATATTTGCAAAAAAATTTTTGAAGACATACAAAAAGGCCTGTAAAAAAGATTAAAACAGTTTTAAAAATCATAGCTAATGTTTAAGTGGTTACTGTATAAACTATTCTGTAGAATGGTTTATATATGTGACCTCAGTTCATCCTAACAATAGTTGTGTGAAGAAAATTCTGTACTTTCCCAGTTCTGCAGATGAGGAAATGGGAGAGTGGTTAAGTAACTTATCCATGACTTAGTGTCAGTGGTGAAATCAGAATTGCTTATCTAAGCAGTCTGACTCCAGAATCCATTCTGTACCAGAGAAGGTGTAATTTGTAATACTGTTCTGACAGCCTGTGACAATGTGTATGAAAATAATGTAAAGGGACTTTTACTTTCCTTTCCTCGTTTTCTTCTTTGTGATAGATCAGGAAATTTACATAGCTGTTACCCAAAAAACTGTGATAATCACCTGAATTATTGGAATGTGCGTATGTGTTGGGTTTTTTTAAATGTAGTAATCATATCTTAGTTACATGTCATTTTAATGTTGCAGGCTAGCTTTATGATGGTTTTTTAAATTATATATTGTGCTTATTGGAGAGTTCATATTTTTAAAGTTTGTTTTAATAATTATAAAAATGTTACCTTGAATTAACCTAATGTCTGAAATGCTAAATAAACATTCTGTATATCGTAGAACCTACTGTAGTGCCAACCACTTCTGCGAGAATGGAGCCACAAACCCCAAGCACTTCCGGTAACAATTCAAATCCATCTACCTCTGAGCAGGCCTCTGATGCTGCTTCAGCTGTCGCTGGTAGCCAGCCCTCCACGGTGTCAGAGACTTCAGCTACTCTTACAAGCAATAGTATGACTGGTACTTCTATAGGAGGTATGTGATAAAGAGCGGCAGGACTTTCTCATTACTCTTGTTAGGGAAAGTATTGATTTTAGCTATATTAGCACGAGCATATTCTTAAGGATAAACCGTATGTGAGCAAAGTAGTCTCTTTAGAATCAGATTAGGATTTCATATTTGAGTTTGTGTGCTATCTATTACCAAAGTATCATAGCTCAACTGGAAGAGATCAGAGAGAATTAAATGGCTGACTAAAAATACAATAACAAAAGAAAAAATAGGTAAATTAAACTTCATCAAAATTTAAAACTTTTGTACATCAAAAGACATTATCAAGAAAGTGAAAAGACAGCCTACAGAATGGGAGAAAAATACTTGAAAATCATATATCTGGTAAGGATCTAGTATCTAGACTATATAAAGAACTTAACACAGTTCAACAGTAAAAAGACAAGATACCCCAGTTCAAAAGTGGGCGAAGAATTTGCATAGGTATTTTTCCAGAGAGGATACACAGTTGATCAAGAAGGGCATGAAAACAGCATCATTAGTTATTAGAGAAATGTAAATCAAAGTCACAGTGAAGCACTGCTTTATCCTTATCAGGATGTCTGTTATTAAAACAAAAACAAAAACAAAACGAAAGAACAGGAAATCAGAAAATAACCAGTGTTGACAAGAATGTAGAGGAATTAGAACCATAGCGAACATCTGGTGGGAATGTAAAATGCTGCAGTCGCTATGGAAAGGGTGGTTCCTCAAAAAGTTAAACCATAGTTACTCTGTGACCTACAGTTTCACTCCGAGGTATGTCGCCAAAAGAATTGAAAATGAGGATGGGAGTTTTGTTTTGTTTTTTTTTTTTTTAATTTAATTTTATTATATTATGTTAATCACCATACAGTACATCCCCAGATTCCGATGTAAAGTTTTGCTTCATTAGTTGCGTATAACACCCAGTGCACCATGCAATACGTGCCCTCCTTACTACCCATCACCAGTCTATCCCATTCCCCCACCCCCTCCCCTCTGAAGTCTTCATTTTGTTTCTCATAGTCCATAGTCTCTCATGTTTCATTCCCCCTTCTGATTACCCCCCTTTTCTTTAAGGATGGGAGTTTTTTAAAAAGTTTGATGATGTCCATTTTCTCTTTCTCTCTCTCTCTCTCTCTCTTTTTTTTGCTGTCCTATCTAAGAAACCATTTCCTAACCCAGGATCACAAAGATATACTCCTATGTTTTAAGTGTTTCAGCTCTTACCTCAGATTATTTATTATTTTTCAGTTAGTAGTGATATCTCTGGTTCTTTTTCCTGTCACCTGTTTAACTGAGCATTAAACTAGCCTTCTTTCTTTCTGAACAACGGCATGGAGATAAGAACTTGCCTAATATTTGCTAACTGGGTTGTTGTAGACCCTGATTTGACTATATCACCGTTAATAATGAAACCACCTTATGTTTCTATCCTTTTTTAATAGTATCTTATTTAATTCTTACAGTATCATTAGAACTTATATTGAGCAGATTAGGAAATCTTCTTGTGGCTGGATTTAGGTCTTACTGTTACAGAAAATTGAGAGTAGAATCCAGAGCCCAAGGAAGTTTCCCAAAGATGTCTTTTGTTTTTTTATTTTTATTTTATTTTTTTTTTAAAGATTTTATTTATTTATTTGACAGAGATAGAGACAGCCAGCGAGAGAGGGAACACAAGCAGGGGGAGTGGGAGAGGAAGAAGCAGGCTCACAGTGGAGGAGCCTGATGTGGGGCCCGATCCCATAACGCCAGGATCACACCCTGAGCCGAAGGCAGACGCTTAACCACTGTGCCACCCAGGCGCCCCCCAAAGATGTCTTTTATTTTTATTTATTTATTTTTTAAAGATTTTATTTATTTATTTGACAGAGAGAGAGACAGCCAGTGAGAGAGGGAACACAAGCAGGAGGAGCGGGAGAGGAAGAAGCAGGCTCATAGCGGAGGAGCCTGATGTGGGGCTCGATCCCATAACGCCGGGATCACTCCCCGAGCCGAAGGCAGATGCTTAACCGCTGTGCCACCCAGGCGCCCCCAAAGATGTCTTTAAATACTATATTCTTTGGAAAAAAAAATGTAGGGAGAAATGAAATGGGCTAATTTTTACTTCATTTATCGAGTGTATACTCTTTCCCAAGTACCCTACTGTCTTATATGTTACTATATATACTGTCACTTAATTTTAAAAATTTCCTTGTTATTAATATTACTCTTCCCATTTCAGAAGTAAAGAAATCTGGACATTAAATACTTTCAAAGCCAATAATAATCTTTGAGGCAAAGATTTGAACTCTTCTCATTCACTCCTTTCTCCTGATAGCTTTATGTACTCTTATCTTGTCTAGATTTTACATGACACATAAAAAACTTTTATTTACTTAAGTATTTTTCAAGACTCTTGTTCGCTCCAAATTCACATTTAATATCTAAGGTAGTGACTTCACTATCTGAATAGTTTTCTCATGATACTACTTTACCTATATTGATGACTACCTTTGGGATAGACTTGCTTGTGTTGTGTTTCTTTAGACAAGGAAAACCTTGTTCCAGGCCAGATTGTTCCTCTGTATAAACCTGATAGAAGCACATACAGGTACTCATATGACATTAGCGGCACTCAGTTGACTTCATTTCCTGCTAAGACTCTATAGAACATCAGTCTCCTGTTTTCTTCATATCCTGTTCTTACTTTGTACCTTCTTGCATATTTCCAGCCTTGAATCACTCAAGCCATCTAGCTTCACTCCTATCCAGGTTTTTAGATGGGGCTGGCGAAAATTACGGATCCAAGCAGATTGGTGCCTCATGAACTTATGGTATCTAATCTTGGGCTTTTGGTAATAAGTTGCCGTAGTATGATGTATCTCATTTAATTCCCTGTCTTTCCCCTTAGCGGCTATTCCAAAATTCCCTCATTCTCCTCAAGACTTTGATTCCCCCAGGGAAAAATAAATAAAAAGTGAATGAAAGTTCTAGGGGGCGCCTGGGTGGCACAGCGGTTAAGCGTCTGCCTTCGGCTCAGGGCGTGATCCCGGCGTTATGGGATCGAGCCCCACATCAGGCTCCTCCGCTATGAGCCTGCTTCTTCCTCTCCCACTCCCCCTGCTTGTGTCCCCTCTCTCACTGGCTGTCTCTATCTCTGTCAAATAAATAAATAAAATCTTTAAAAAAAAAAAAAAAAGTGAATGAAAGTTCTCAAGCACTCATAACTTCCAACCCTTTCATGAAAACTTTTATACCTGTCCTTCTCTCCTGACTCCTGGTCTTTTAATTCCTTCTTGTTCTTTGCAGTCCCTTTATTGGTTCTCTACTTTTTGTCTCTTCTCATGTCCTTGACCTTGCTTTAGCAGTTACCTTCTCATTATCTTTGCTTGTTCCATTCCCTTAGTGTGCATGTGTACATTTGTGTTAAGTCTTGTACACGTAAATGGATCTTCTATACCTTAAACTCCTTCCTTTAACTTGCTTCTGACTCCTGTCAAAAAAGACGTGTTAAAAAGTCTGGCAATAATCTTTTTATCTCTCTTTTCTCCCAGGACTCTATTCTTATCCTTTCTCACTGGCCCATCTCATAGCTGCATGTGTTTTCAGCTACCACCCGTATGCCAGTGACCTTCCATTTGTGTTTATAGAGCCCTCTTCTTGTTTTAAATTTTCATATCCAGCTGCCTGTTGGACATCTCCTCTGGACCATTCTCCGGTCACCTCAAACTCAGCCTGCCCCAAGCAGCTCATCATCTATCTGACTTTTCTGTGTGCTCCTTGCTTTATCCATGCATGATATCTTATGTATTCATTTATTCAAATATTTATTGATTGCACACTATAAATCAAGCACTGTTCTAGGCATTGGGAAGAAAACATAAATTTTCTGCCCTAACAGAACTAATAATGTTCTAGTGGATAATATTACCTAACATCTGTTGAGCTCATAATACTGGTCCATGATTTACCTACATTAACTTTGATTTTTGTAATAACTTACGAGGCAGATTCTATTACTCTTTTTACTTTATAGGTGGAGTAACTTGCCCATGGTTGTGTGGTAATGGAGCAAGTTTTCAAACCTAGGAAGTCTGGCTTGGAGCCCGTACTCTTTCTTTATTTCTCAGTCTTGACACTGTTGTCTTTGTGCTGCACAGTTCTTTGTATGGGGCGACCCTGTGTGTCGTAGGCTATTTAGCAGCATTTTTGGCCTCTATCTACTAAATACCAGTAGTACCACTTCCCCTCCATGTGTGACCAACCAAAATACCCCAGGTTTTGCCAGATGTTCCCTGGGGCACAACGTTGCCCTATACTATATTCGAACCCAGTGCTTCTGTTCTAATGCTGGTTGATTTATATCTTAAATTGTTTCCATACTTGGTAATGATGATCTTGAGGACGAAAGATCAGGTTTTTTTCTTCTTAGCACTTAGCTCCATTCATGCCTCTTTTCCCTTGTGAGGTGAATTTATATTTAGCAAGGGCTTATTGAACAACCTACATTGTGCAGGCCTGTTTCTAGTTGCCAGAGATAAAACAACAGAGGCAGACAACATCATAAGTTATTTTAAAGGCCAGGACTTTCGGGGCACCTGGGTGGCCTAGCTAAGCATCTGACTCTTGATCTCAGCTCAGGTCTTGATCTCAAGGTCGTGAGTTCAAATCCCCCACTGGGCTCCAGGCTGGGCATGGAACCTACTAAGAAAAAAAAAAAGGCCAGGACTTTGGTTTTCACCATTGTATTTTCCAGTGCCTTTTGTAGACCTTTTTTTTCTTTTTTCTTAATTTTATTTATTTATTCGACAGAGATAGAGACAGCCAGCGAGAGAGGGAACACAAGCAGGGGGAGTGGGAGAGGAAGAAGCAGACTCATAGCAGAAGAGCCTGATGTGGGGCTCGATCCCATAATGCCGGGATCACGCCCTGAGCCGAAGGCAGACGTTTAACCGCTGTGCCACCCAGGCGCCCCCTTTTGTAGATCCTTTACCATGCCATTATTATGTGTAAGACTTGCCAAATGAATGAATAGATGCATGAATACATCTCAGCAATCCTGCTAGAATTATAATGAAAGTACTTTAACCAGTTTTATGTCACTGGGCCATGGAATTAATTTCTCTGGTGCAGGTTTTTTTATTGTCTCATTTTTAGTGGATACTGTGTGGGCTAATTCTAATAAAAAGGCAGTATTTTATTTGCTTGACCAGACCTTGGTATTTCCCTTCTAATTTATGGCAGTTTTCCTTGCTCAGTAACTGGAACAAAGGGAGATTCAGTTGCCTTTACTTTGGGTTGCTAGCCTGTTTAAGCAACAGACGCACTCTAGGAAAATAGATTATTGATTTAATTGGAAGCCAAAACTGTACCCTAAGAAGTAGAACTATAAGGTCAGTCTTCTTTTTGAGGCCACATTGTTAGTGATATGACCTTTTAAATAAGTGTTCAGCTGTAAATATAGAGTTTCCTCGCCTCTCACTCTGATTTTTGTATTAGAAATATTTGAAGACAAAGAGGGCAAGTTCTTTCTGAGCAAATAAGTATCATATCTGTCACTTCATTCACAGCCTTATTAGTCCAGATCTTTTGCTCTGATTACACACTCCACTCCTACATTTTATTTTATTTTACTTTATTTTTATTTTTTTTAAGATTTTATTTGAGACAGAGAGAGAGCACAAGCGAGGTGAAAGGGCAGAGGGAGAAGGAGAAGCAGACTCCCCACTGAGCAGGGAGCCCATGTGGGACTCAGTCCCAGGACCCAGGGATCATGACCTGAGTCGAAGGCAGATGCCTAACCGACTGAGCCACCCAGGTGCCCCCCCTTCTACATTTTAGAGTTACACATAATCCTCAAATAGCTGGATTTGTAAAATTAAAGCATCTGAATTGGAAGGAACTATGAAGATCATTTAGTCTACCCACTGAATGGATTTAGTGTTCCAGAGGTTTTTGATCATTTTTTATGAAGTAACACAATAAATGATACTTATTTGTGCAACAGTTTGTCATGGGAGCTGAGATAAAACCCTAAAAATGTTGCCAGAAGTAAAGCTACTGTCATAGTTATTGCTGTAAATATTGCAGCATATGGAAAATAATTAATGTTTGATTCAGCATAACAAAGATAAGCTGTTGATCATAGTCTGTCCCTGATAAGCTAGTTGTAACTTTGTCCAGGTTATTTAAGAAAATTGGAATGCAGATGGGTGAAAGTGACATAATTATAGTACTGCCTTTGAATCAGCTGTAATTTATGTTTTAAAGTTAAACACCTTGGGGTGTCTGGGTGGCTCAGTCTGTTAAGTGTCTAACTCTGATTTTGGCTGAGGTCATGATCTCAGGGTTGTGAGATTGAGCCCCATGTCAGGCTTCATGCTCAGTGAGGTGTCTGCTGGAGATTCTCTCTCCCTCCCTCTTCCTCTGTGCCCCCCCCCCGCTCAAATAAATAAGTAAATCTTAGGAAAAAAAGAGGGAGCTTAAAAAAATAAAAGTAAACACCTTGTCAACTTTGTTGTTGCTTTTACAAGTTACTTATAATATTTAACCTCTCAACTGATGCTAACAAGGTAGTATTAATTCCAGGAGGCAATTAGAAATGAGTAAAAATTAGTAATTTTTTCCATCCAAGTTCACAGATTCCTGAATTCTAGTTCCAAGGTTAAGAACCTTTACAAAAGAGTACAAGAAATTAGCCCAAATAGAACAGACTCGGAGCTTGGGGGAAAAAAGAAAAGTACGGAGATTTAGAATAGAGATACTGCCTGACAGGGTTTAGATCACAGACCTTACCCAGAAGAGAATCAGGAAAGGCAGGATACAACATGTATGGGAGGGCAGACCCAGGGAAATTACAGGGAGGTTTGCTGCAGTCAGACAGTCAACCAGAGCCTGAAGCGCACCCCACCCAGATTCATTTATGTGAGTCTGTAAATTCCTTTTATTATTTAGCCAGTTTGGGTTGAATTTTTGTATTATTTATGAGTAACTAGAATCTTCTAATCAGTACATTGGCCCAGAAGAGATTGGCTAGGTTCTGTGAGCCAGATAGGAGCAGGGTATCCCTGGTCTTGGTTACTCTAGAAATAGGGCCATAATAGTGGTAGTCTAGAATCCTAAGGGTTCTGAGGAGATGTCTCAGGAATCAGGTGCGCAGAAGGGAGTTGGGGGGAAGGACAGGGCTCTGGGCTCTCCACTGTGCTAATGTGTTTTTTTGGTTTTTTGTCTAAATTTTTTTTAAGTTTTTGTTTGAGAGAGAGAGGGAGAGCAAGCAAGAGCACGGTGAGGGGCAGAGGCAGAGTCAAGCTGACTCCCTGCTGAGCAGGGAGCCCAAGGCAGGACTGGATCCCAGGACCCTGGGATCATGACCTGAGCTGAAGGCAGACGTTTAACTGACTGAGCTACCTAGGCACCCCTCCACTCTTCTAATTTTTATATTTTAAGTAAAAAAAAAAAAAAAAATTTAAGATTTTATTTTTAAGCAATCTCTACACCCAACATGGGGCTCAAACTCAACCAATCAAGAATTGGTCGCTCCAACCAACTGGGCCATTTAACCATCATGGTAGGGGCTCCTGGCTGGCTCAGTCAGAAGAGCATGCGACTCTTGATCTCAGGGTTGTGAGTTCGAGCCCCACACTGGGGCTAATTTAAGAGATTACTTAAATAAATAAAACTTTAAAAAAATTTACAAAAAAACACCATCATGTACATATGAGCCTCCTGAGGAATTTAGGCTTTCAGAAAAATCCCAGTGAAGATCATTGCCCAAAATTAAGTGATACGGATATTAAGAATGTGGTGCTATCACATTTTTACTTACAGAGATTTGAATTTACTAAACAATTAATTCTTTATTTACTTATTTATACACAGTCCCTATTTTTTGTACAGTGATATTTGATCATTTGATTGTTCTGTGCATTTTTGTTTGTTTCAAGATGACTCAAGGAGAACTGCGTCTAGTGCTGTAACAGAAACTGGCCCTCCTGCAATGCCAAGATTACCTTCCTGCTGTCCGCAGCACTCACCTTGTGGGGGGTCGTCACAGAATCACCATGCATTAGGACATCCGCACACAAGTTGCTTTCAGCAGCATGGCCACCATTTTCAGCATCATCACCACCACCATCATACTCCCCACCCGCCTGTCCCAGTTTCTCCCTCCTTTAGTGATCCTACTTGCCCTGTGGAAAGACCTCCTCAAGTACAAGCGCCTTGTGGAGCCAACAGTAGTTCGGGCACCAGCTATCATGACCAGGTATGTGGAATTGGATGAGGTTTTCTTTTTTTTTTTTCCCCTTAATTTTTAAAAATTGTACTTGTTTCAGGAGGAAAAAGAAGAACAACCCTAATGCTGAATTTTATATACTAAATAAACCATTCTTGTTGCCCTGGCAAGTGGCCCAATTTAGTGGTCTGTGTTGTTGTTGTGTTTTTAATTCTCTAGGATTTTCTGATGGTCTAAGTTATTACAACTAACTGAGGCGGCTTGGGATGTAGAAAATTAGAAGTGATACTGTTTTTTTATTTTGAAACGTTTTTTGGTGTTTTTAGTTAAATACAGGTGAATCTGATCTCTGGAATTTTATTTCATAGTGTTGAAATTGCAGTGTCAACCTGATTCATGAGAAATAGGGAAATTTTCCTAGTTTTTTACCCTCTACCCTTTACACTGGAGCTGCCTATATCTCCACTCATCTAGAAATAAACTGCCTTCTCGGATGTAAACCAGTGACATAGTTTCTCAGGAGCAGATGAGGTTTTTAGTTCTTGGGGATTGAAGTATCAGTTACAAAATTATAATTAAGTTAGTTAGTTGATATTATTGATGAGTGCTTGAAATGTCAGATAATATTAAGTTAGTATTGGTGATCACGTGGAGCAAGTGAAGGTCATGTATTACATGGTATTTTAACTTTTGCTGTGTCATCTCTAAAATTGTGATATAACCTGGGTAGGGACATACTTTGATAAACCAAAACATAATTTGAAGGTAGAACTGTAACTGACATACTAGAAAATAGTCAAAAAGAAGGTTCAGAGCAACTGCTTTTCTGTATCCCCTGACCTTTTCTAAAGTACTTGCTTCATCTTTTTAAAGTTTGATGTTTTATCTCTCCTGGATCTGACAGATTAAAAATAATTAAGAAAGAGGGATGTTCCCTTAAAACAAAAGACAAGCTGCTGTTTTCAAGAGTAAATTTGAAAGGGTTTACTAGGAAATATGATCAAATAGATTTTAGACTGTGTCTTGGTTCTCCTAACAGTTCTAAGTATTAACATCTACTGATCATCTAAACCTGCTCTGCCTCTTGGGAACGAGGAAGCATCAAGAAAAACGTCAGTGGGCTGAATGAAAGGCCCTGCTTCAAAGCAGAATTTTCTTTCACTAGAAATATGAGCTGTAAAGGAGGGTTTATAAGTATCGTAGAAAAATGGTAAAGAAGTGAATTTGCTGACTTTTCCCACATTCGTTCAAGAGCTACCAAAATGTGGTCTTTTTGTTTATAGAATATTGTTAAACTAATAAGTAATACAGTTGGTTTGAGAGATCAAGTGTGTATGCAACATTTTCTTTTAATAACTGAGTGAGTTGATTATAGGTAGAATCTCTTACCGTTTGATCACTGCAAAATGAATGTAACCTGTTCATTTATCTCTAAGTAGATGTATTTGGACTGCACATAAGACTTGAGGAAAATCAACAGGATCAGGCAGTCAGTGGTGATAATGGGTATGAAGGAGAACAGAGAGTAAAGTGTTAACAATATAAACAGTTTGAGACTCATAGACATTGGAGGACTCTGAAATGAGCCACATGCTCATGAGATAATGTCAGATAGTCTCCAGTTGAGACCTGTGTGGGCACAGCAGGAAGTTGAGGAGTGGGAGAAGCAAACTGATCTGAGGATTTGTGATTGTGTAGATGTGTTAGGATTAGTGTCAGATTGTGGGTAGCCAGAAAAGGGTTGGGGAGGGTCAGGCCTGATAATAGAGAAGGTGCCGTAGTCACTTGATACTCTGTAGCCCTTACTACTCCTTTGGATGTAGCTTTCTCTTTGGAGAGAATAGTTCAGTTAGGTTATGCATTACTTATGATCATTGTAAAGTAATACTTGGCATTTCTGTACCCACCTTGCTTACCCTCTCTTTTCCTTCTAGAAGAAGAATTGAGTGAACTGTTGGAATTGTGAAGAGGCTTCTCTTTCTTGGTTTTTTTTTCCTTCTGTTTTTCTTCTTTACTTTTAATATTAGCCTCAGTTTCTTCTAGGAGGACACGCACCCTACTTTACTCACTTTCTGGGAGTTTTCTTAATCACTGACTGAGAAAAAGATAGGAAAATTGCTTATCTTCATAGTATGTTGATAGTCCAGTCCATTTGCCAAGCCTTAGCCTAAATAGGAAAATAGGAAGGGGATATAAATTCACAGTCTTACAATAGTGTTCTTAAACCTTATTACCCAAATTGAGGGACATACGTTGTATTCGTCAACTCAAAGAGGCCAGACATTTGCCTAATTGATTGTAGATAAATGATCTAGAAGAAGAAAGGAGTTCTTCTTTTTCACCTTCCCACAGCATCTCCTGCACCATCATCCCCCTTCCCTTTTAGCATTCACAGTTCCTTTTGTTTCTGTTATCCCATGAGCCTGGAGTCCATTGGAAGTACAGAGACCACAGTGGTTCCTTTAAGGACTGCTGGGTGACCTGGGCCTCTAATAATGCATTTCCCTAGCTTGCTTCATTTTCAGCCCCTCAGCTTCCAGTATTGAACAATTCTTGTATGTAAATTCATATATAGCATCAAATTATTATTTTATTTTTTAATTATTATTTTCTTTAATCACATTTTTAAAATTTAAGCTATACTGAACACTGAGGAAAGACTTGTGTTTAAGTCATTTAAGAATACAAAGAGGCAGTTCTGTTTTTATAATCTGCTCTGGAGTAGATTGTGATGGAGTGAAATGTTTTAATTAGGACTTTTCAAAATGCTTTTGGGGAGTAAACTTAATTACTGATGAGTAGACATGGAATCTAGACTCTCTGGTTTATTTTCCAACTTAGTACATGGACCTTCCCTAAAATTGTATTTCTAATTTTTTTTTTTTGTAAATGGAAAGGTTATGAGGCAAAGCTAGCTCATGGTTCATCTTGAATAAGCACACACCCTTTGTTATCTAGGATAATGTCTGTATTATTAGAGTTTCAGTTGAATGCTTGCTATATACAGTTTAGAAACAGGACGGACAAGAAGTTTTTACCTAGAATCCTTAATCTTTTCAGTGGTTTGATTATGTGTTTTCCAAAGGAGTCCTAAATTAATAATCAAAATTTGGTGGTAAAGAAGAATATGGAATTATGATTTTAAAGTTTCTTTCTCTCTCTAAGATCTAGATAATGAAAGAGAAATAGACCTTGAAATAATATATAAATTAACTTTTGTTCATCTTGTAGCATGATCTTATGCTTGATTTTTAAAAACTGATTATAGATTTTAAATATATAATCACTACAATTTTTATAGTCCAAGATACACATAGTATTTTTTTGGTGCTGAATAGGTCTTCGTACTAACAATTTTACCATTTTGAAATTTTAATTTGGAGATTTTGTTTTTCTAGATTGCAATTGGAGTACTTTTATAGTATAACATGAAACCGTGTTTTGGCCGAACTTTAGAAAGATAAAATACAGTTCCTCTTTATACAGCAGGCATTGCCAGTAGACCTGAGCAACAGTGGTATCAGAAGTCATGGAAGTGGTGGTTTTCACGGAGCATCTGCATTTGACCCCTGCTGCCCTGTTTCTTCTTCCCGAGCTGCAATCTTTGGCCATCAGGCTGCTGCTGCTGCCCCAAGTCAGCCATTATCAATAGATGGTTATGGATCAAGCATGGTTGCGCAGCCCCAGCCCCAGCCCCCTCCACAAGCCTCACTGTCATCATGTCGACATTATATGCCACCTCCTTGTAAGTATAAATTTAACAGGCAGAGAACTTAAAGGCATATAAATGAAGCATTGTACATTCCTCCATGAAATAACCTTTCAATAATCCTAATTCATAAATTTTTAGTTATTTCCTTGGCCTAAGAGTGGGGTGTATTTTTTCCATTTCTTCCTCTCTTCACCCTACATTCCCAAAACAATCTTCTAAGGTAAAAAAAGACAGCTGTTGTTTAAAAAGGTCAGGGAAATAAAGAGTATTATATTTTGTCTCTTTTACATTTTAACATATTTTAATATATGAAATTGATATGAAATATGAAATATATGAAATTGAACTACATTGAATGACACCTTAGATTTCTATAAAAGGAAACCCTTAAGATTTATCCTTTAGGGGTAGCAGACAATTTGAAAGTTTAGTAGTTGTTGTTAGGCACAAGAAAGTAAATTTTGACCAAGAATTCTGAAGATCAGCTGAGGCATATGAGAGAAAGGCATGAAGCATACACAGAAAGCTTGACCGATTGCAAAAAGATTTCTCTATTCATTTGATGTAGGCAATTAAATGAAGTCAGACATGGTTTTTCTAAAGCAATTGAAATCTGTGAGATCTCTGAGTATCCTAAGAAGTGAGAAGTGCTCTTAGGCTATGTAACACGTATTTACTACTTTGTTACATTATAAGCTAATCATCAAATGGAAACTTAATTAATACTTTGATGAAAAAACACTGAAAATTCATACCAGGAGTACACTAGGGGTTTGGCAAGGACATTTGCTTTTGTTCTGATTACATGCAAGGAATAATTTTTAGTTCTATATCTCATTAGATTTCTTCTTCCGTTCCTAGAATTTAAAAAATCTAGGTCTTGCAGATACAGCTGGATTCAATCCAGAATGTGTACAGTGAAACCTGGGGATAATATCATTTACCTTTTCAATAACATAACTTAAGATATAAAGTATAAGTTAGAAAACAGATTTTGGAACAGTTTTTGCAAAGCATTGACCAATGGGCAAATTCTGCTGTCCAGGCTGTTTTGTGATACCTATTGATATTTATCTTTAATTGATTATCTTTTATTAGGAACACAGAATGTGTGGTTTTCTGCCCCCTCCCAGTAATATGTAGAAGCAATATATAAGTGAGTGCATTTCTTTTTAAGTGCCCTAATAAAGAAGTGTTTTAGATTTAAACTTGTTTTACTTTTATTATTAAAGTAACTTGTGTACATTGTAAGAAGTTCAAACTGCAGAATGACATAAAATGAGAAGTTAAAAGCCCTTCCCTCACATCCCACTGATCTTAATACCTTGAAGATAGCAATTGTAGCTTATAAAACCTAGAAGTTTTCTTTATACACACAAAAGTATATGTACGTCTCTCCTTTTAAAACAGTGGGATCGTAACAAGCATATTATTTGCCTCTCTCTGAGTTTTTTCTTTTTTTATAAAACTTTAACAGTACATCTTAGATTTTTTTCCATATTAGCCATAAAAATCTAGGTTGCTATTCTCAGGACCCTCATAATATTCCACTGTATAGTAAATCAGTTCTCTGTTGATGGTTACATTGCAGTTTTTTAGT
Source organism: Ailuropoda melanoleuca (assembly GCF_002007445.2). NCBI lineage: Eukaryota > Metazoa > Chordata > Mammalia > Carnivora > Ursidae > Ailuropoda > Ailuropoda melanoleuca. The sequence goes on along the minus strand of NC_048222.1, from coordinate 47,901,233 downwards.
CTGCTCTTGGGTAGCGTGTTAGGAGTGAGATTGCTGGGTCAAAGTGACATGTTGAACTTTTAGGAAGCAATATCAAGAACAACTTTTTTAACTGGCAAGAACACATAAAATAGAGATGGAAGGGAGATGGTGTGTGGGAATGCAGAATGTCATGTTTCTAGAGTGGTTAGCAATCTGTTTTGTTTAGAATATACAGTGAATTATAACAAAGGCTGAACTTCTCACCGCACACACAAAAAAATGGTTACTGTGTGAGGTAACGGAATGTAATGAACCTGATGGTGGTAATCATTTCACAAAGTATAAGTATGTCAAATCGTCATTTGTACACTTCAAGTATGATTGTATTTGTTAATTATACCTCAATAAAGCTGAAAAAAATGATTGCTGAAGAGTTAAATTGGTTCGTTCTGAAACAAAACTTTAAAATTTTGTAGTATTTGTCAGTATTATTTCTTGCATAATGATTATAGAAATAAACTTTGAATTGAAACTGGAAAAAATATTCTGAATTTGAGGAAGGATAGTTAACAATGGTAAAACATAGTGACTTCTTTTTTTATGACCAAGTACTGAGTTTTCTTGGAGTAAAGCCTTGATTTGAAAACATGACATTTAGAAAATCACTTAAAAATTTTGTCTCAGAGTTTATATTGAGCATAATGAAGGTTTCCTTTAAATACATGCTAGCAAGGTGTCCTTTTAAAATATGGCTGAATGAGTTCATGGTCACCCCTGCTGAATCAGACGTGATTAAAATTGAAGGAAAGTCTTCTGTCGTGAAACTAGAGAATGGCCATACCGCCATATCAGATTCCAAGAAGATCTTCCAAATACAATGAAATTGGGACTGAAGTCCAGGGAGGAAACAAACTTTTTTTTCTTTAATGATTTTTTATTATATTATGTTAGTCACCATACAGTACATCCCCGGATTCCGATGTAAAGTTCGATGCTTCATTAGTTGCGTATAACACCCAGTGCACCATTCAATACGTGCCCTCCTTACTACCCATCATCGGTCTATCCCAATCCCCCACCCCCCTCCCCTCTGAAGCCCTCAGTTTGTTTCTCATAGTCCATAGTCTCTCATAGAAACAAACATTTTTAAACCTCAAACAGATGCATGTCTCTTAGAGTAAGAGAGATGTGTATTCCTAAAAGGGACTTTTCAACAGCCACTTTGAAACATAAAGAATGAAGAAATGGGGGAAGCCATCTTTATTAAGGCTGGTTTCCCTTGCAGGTTCTTGGCAAAGATGCCCCTTCATCTTCTTAATGTAGCATAGGAAAAAAGGCATGGGGCAGAGAAGAGCAGCATTAAAGGAATATCTTTGCAGTCTTGCCCAGAAGAACTCACAAGTTCTTTCTTCTCTGTAATCAGTAATCATAAAGGAAAGCAAGATTTATGTATTTATAAAAGTATAACTTCTACATTTGACTTCGCAAAAACAGAAAACTTGCATATGATAAAATTAAGACAATTTGGAAAAATGTTTATACCTTATTATGACAAACCTTCCATGTATACAGAGAATACTTATAAACCAATGAGAAAAAGGTGATTATGAATAGGTAATTCTGGGAAGAAATATAAGTGGTTAATAAATACAAGATTTTTCTCAGATTGGCATTTAATAAATTTAGTTAGAACGTAGGGGTAATCAGGCACTCATGTATGCTGTTCACGGAAACATTACGGTAACCTTTTGGGAATGGTATTTTGTCAGCTGTTAACTGAGTTTAAATGATTTTCTCAGACTAAGAATTCCTTATAGGAATTTATGCTGCAGAAGCTGTCCGTGAGTAATGCATGTGTGCACGCACTCATATGCATGTACATATGAAAGAGTGAGCACAAGAGGCGTCGTGTACACAGGTGTTTAGTGCAGCATTTGGGTTGTTACCCGTTTTTATCAATGGTGATTTCTTGAATAAATTGTGGTACATTTCTATAATAGAATGCTGTGAAGCTGTGAATGAAGTAAAACTATTTATTACATTGACATGAGAAGATACCTAAGATTTTTCAAAGAAGAAAGCAGGTTGCAATGCAAAATTGAACAGACTCAAGCCTTAATAAAGTATTCATAAAAATTAAATGTGTACTAATATGTTCGTAAAAGACAAAAGGAATGTATAATAGCAATCTATGCTCAACTGCTTGGTGCCTGTATTTTTTTTACAGATGCTTCTTTGACAAGACCACTTCATCATCAAGCCTCTGCCTGTCCTCATTCTCATGGAAACCCTCCTCCTCAGACTCAGCCTCCGCCTCAAGTGGATTATGTTATTCCTCATCCTGTACATGCTTTCCATTCTCAGATATCTACTCATGCAACATCTCACCCCGTGGCACCCCCACCCCCAACCCATTTAGCCAGTACAGCTGCACCAATCCCTCAGCATCTTCCTCCCGCACACCAGCCTATTTCACACCATATTCCGGCCACGGCCCCTCCAGCACAGAGACTGCACCCTCATGAAGTGATGCAGAGGATGGAAGTTCAGAGAAGGAGGATGATGCAGCATCCAACGTATGTTTTATGTTTGTTTGTTTTTTTAAAGATGATCACTCTGTGTTCTTTTTCCTTCTATTTCTGTTGGGGTTTAAAACTAAAAATCTTTAGAAGTGATGTAACTATATGAAATCCTCAGGTCACTAGGAAATTCTTTACTGACTAGAATCTTCCTTTGTCTCGTCCTGCCTGAGTTGTAGGTGCTCACAAAACAAGTTTATATCAGGTTAAAGAAATCAAACCATTTTCAGGTTATGACCCAGGGTCATTTATTTTTGTAAACCAGTTGCTTGTTCATCAGTTTCTTCAGTATCCCATAGTAGAGATTAATGTTACAATTGATGGTCCTGAGGAACAACACACAAAATTGTCAAAGATTTAATAAATGCTCCCAGCCAGAGGGAAGAAGAGGACTAGTAGAATTTTCAACAACTGACATTGAAAAAAGTCTTCTTCACTTAGTTTATTTATAAACTTAAATATTAAAATACACTTTCCAAACATCATGAAAAGACTATAATTGAACTTTTTGAAAATTCAGGATATGATTTTCTAATCCATGGTAGCAAACTCTGTTGGTCTAATTATGCTTGTGTATGTTTGTAGATAGAGTTTTATAGGTAAACAGCTACACTTGTTCATTTATGTATTGTCTGTGTCTTCTTTCACACCACAAAGACTAAATTGAGAAGTTGCAGTAGGGACCATACAGCCTAAAGAGCCAACAATTTCTACCATTCAGCTCTTTCCAGAATGTGTTTGCAAACCTCTCTGTTTGCAAAACTCTTGATCTAATTAATGATCTAGCACATGGGTAAATTCTTCCTTTAGTTATATAAGGTTATTTCCAGAGTCTCTGGCTATTACTGGCATTCTCATATAATAACTCCTGATATAGAAAGTTGGCAATTTAAAATTCTCATCTTCCAGTATCTAGAAAATTACTTGTTTTAAATCATTAAGCTTAAACATGCAAAATCTGTAAATACATTAGAAACTGATAGGAAATAGGGATTACACTATAAAAATGAATCCCGTGTATGGTTTTGTTCTTTAAGTGCCATTTGTTTAGAACTTTATGACTTTTTATATTTATAAATTTGGCTGACTTTAGAAAAAGAGAAAATAATCTGGCATGCAGAATAAAGAGTGTGAATGGAGCTAATATCAGTTTCCCAGATATGTTAACATGTACTTGCATGTGTTTGAATAAAATGCATAAGGTTAAAAGTTTTTTCTCTTAAAATAAGTTTCATCCATTTAAATGGATGAATGTCATTACAATATAGAAGCAAAGCAAAATAAAGTAGCTTCCATTTTCTTCCCTTATATGTTTATGTAAAATAACTTTTTTGTGCCTACAGCATTTGCTGTGGTGGTTAATTTTTAAAATTTTATCACCATTCATTTCCCGTTATTCTGTTTAAAATATCTGCTGTAAAGATAATGTTAAAATTGCGTTTTTCCTTGGATGATATTTGAATTGGAGGCATTATAATAAGCAGTGAGAATTGTGGGGTTATGGTTTCTTGATTTATTAGTCATTATATAATTTTATATTTTTATAATTTATTATAGAAGTAATTTTATTACTAATTTATAGATGTTTATAATATTAATACTAGATTGTTTTTCCTACATTAAGAAATAACCAATTATTCAATTATTTCCAGTGGTCTTTTTGTGTTCTGTGTTTCCAGGCGGGCACATGAACGGCCCCCACCCCATCCACATAGGATGCACCCAAACTATGGTCATGGGCATCATATTCATGTGCCTCAGACTATGTCCTCACATCCTCGACAGGCTCCAGAGAGATCTGCCTGGTCAGTATCTTGTTTATTTCAAAGTTATGCTCAGCAGCCTGTAGTAGAAATGTCAGAATAGATGCTTTATACTGGGATGCCATGCAGAAGGGTGATATGGAGAAATTTGAATTCCAGCTTATCTGTGAGGCACTGTCTCTGGGCAAGTTATAGAAACCTGCGGTGGAGAGAGGAACTTGAGTTCTGGGGCAGAGAACCATGTCAAACAGGAGTAGAGCTTTTTTGTTGTTTTTCAGGGGTATCTGCCATCAAAGTTAACTCCCTAAATGGATCTTTCACAACTTCCTTATCCACTCCGCCACCTTTGTACTCAGATCTGCTTTACCACTCCTAATCCCTGTTTATTGACAAGGGAAATCAAGCCTGTGTCCTAGGCATGTGGTTTTTTTTAGAGAAGTGGAAGCAGATTTGCATCTCTATCTGTAGGCAGAGTTTGAAACTTTGATCCACAATGAGATTTGAAGCAAAACATAAGAGAATAAGGGAATGAAAATTGAGTATTTACCAATTTTGTTCTTTCTTAAATTTTGTTTACCCTTACTTTATAAGGTATAGAAGTGTTTGTTCTTCTAATTATCTTGATGCCAACAACCCACAGACACTGTCCAACAAACAAAAGCCCTGGGAGCATCTGAACATTCATATAAACCAGAAAATGAGGCTATTTTGTATGATCCTCAAGTAGAATCAGACTTTTCGATTGGAAGGAACCTTAAGGGTCATTCATCATATTTCCTTCGTAGGATGTGAAACTGAGTACATATGCTTTGCTTCTCATGGTCACAAAATTGAATTTTTGAGTTTTAATTGCTGAAATGAATTTGAAATTAATGACCTCTTTGGAGCTAAATTATCTTTTTCTCAGCTGTGTCAGTTAAAAAACTTTATATTACTTTAAAAAATATTAATATACTCCCCCATTTCTGTCGGTAAAAAAAAAAAAAAAGACACAGGAAGGATGGCTAAAAGATAGTGTTCTCATCCTTTGTCAGGGAACTGGGAATTGAAGCTGGAGTGACCGCAGCTACTTACACACCTGGAGCACTGCATCCTCACTTGGCCCATTACCATGCACCTCCACGACTTCATCACTTACAGTTGGGAGCTCTTCCTTTAATGGTAAAACAGAAGAATTTCAGAATTCTGACATAGTCTCCTTCTAAAAGTATTCTTCCTTTTCTAAATTAAATACTTTATTGGAAAAATTTTTAAATGTTATTAGTTGTTATGGTGTTTTAATGGAATTTGAGAATTATTATTATTAGATTGAAATTGTGCTATAAAAAGCTGTAAGATATATTAAAGTCTGTATTTGTATTTACACTTAATATAAAAAATGATAGTTTTTTCTTTTCTACCAATATCACAATCTTAATCCACTGTCACTAGAACATATGCTTTATTTTGTCATACCTACTAATAGGTCTGTTTTGATACGTTCATCCTTTATTTTTTGATCTGCAGGACTATACTGATTCTCTGTCTGGTTTGAACAGATTCAGATCTTGTTGATACCAATTTGAGTTCTAAAGAACAAGTTCAGCAAAAGTATATTGAGTTTACTGTTCATACTACCTACTAGTTATAAAAGTGGTACTGAGTAAGGAAGTTTTTTCATCTCGTGGGGGTAAAGACATTGCAGGAATGGTTTCCAAGATGCTTTATTGTAGCTGTGACTTAGGCTTTGGAATTGAGAATGGTACTCTTAACAGTGGTTATAGCATGTAAGGAGCTGTCAAACAGCAAAAGCACAAGGAACTCCAAGTAAGTTGGTATCTGTAGGTCTTAGGGATGGGGGTTACTCAGCAATAAGAAACAAAGCTGCCTTCCTGCACAAAGGAGACTGAGGGAGGGTTACAGGGCAAGTGAAGGTTTAAATAATTTGAGGGGCAAGAGTTCCTTTCTTATTTCTAGTTTTCCTTAGAGATGTGTAGGAAGTTAGGTTATCTGCTGAGAGCTTGGTAGTGTTGATTTTGACTCTAAGGAAAGTTGTAGATATTTGAATAATAGGCTATTTGAAGGTTAAAAGTTAGTGCTTATTTTAAATTCTTTTCAGTTACATACGAATTGTCTCTTAAAGCTATAAACTTGCTAGAAGTATGTTGTGATTCGGTGGTCCAAAAATAATGTTGGAGATTTATTTATAATGATGGAAGAATGGTACTCTATACCAGAATCTCCCTTTTTAATACAGTCCACTGTTGTTATGTACAGTAGTTACATTTATAAAGTTGTGCAAACACTGAGTAGGTAAATACAGAGCCATTTTTCTTGCGGTAAATATAGGGTTAGGTTATTGCAAGCCTCTGGTCACAACAGCCAGTCAGTACCTAACCTTGTTTTGATGTCTGTTTCAGTTTAAGACACGTTATTGGATATGTATTATTGAATCATTAACATTGAGCTCGTGGCCAACAAAACTCATGCCTGAATGAAGCTTATCTACACACATTTTACCCATAAGGCCTATCACAGCCTTCTTGCACTTAGGAACACTAGCCCCTAGCACTTAAGTTTGGTGGCCATTTTAAAATCACCAGTAAAAAGCACAAAAATGGAAACTTAAATAGATCACAGAAAGACCCTTGTTTATAGTATAAGAGCTGAAGCAAGAAGGTGGAGCCTTGTTCTATGTGTCAGGCAACTCAGATTTTTTTGCTGCTGTGTACGTGTCCATGAATGATGGAGAGCACAGGTATTGGTTTTGGAGTTACAAATAATGTTTATCAAGTAGGCAAGTTCATGAATAATAAGGATTGAGTATGCCTAACAAAAAATTAGAAAACAGTATTAAAACTTTCACTAACAGAACCAAACAAAAAAAGGAACCAGAGTACCTTTGGCTATTAGGAAGTTAGAGGAAGGGGAATAAATTTTGTTGGAAAATTTTGTTCATTTTTATTTCATAATATGGTTTAATAAAGTTCTCTGAAACTGACAAAATCTTAGGAAAATTTTGCACTTTATATGTTTAGCCTGCCAAGAGCATCAATATTAACTTTGGGTATTTTCTATTTAGGATTCTTTGTGCAAAATAAATCAAGTAGAAGAAACCTGTTATCTCATGGAAAAGCTTTTTTTTTTTTCTTCTTGTATTTTAATAGTTATTTTAAGAGTTTATATTTGAAGAGGAACCTAACCCTTTTACAGAGTGCTTACTTGGAGTCATGTGTACTTATTGAAGTTGAATTTTGTGAGTAGCTGAATGGAGAGAATGGAGTGTCTCAATTATTTAGTGTGTTAAAACTTGAGCCTACTCTTACTTGATTTAGCCTATGTCTTCTATTAAAATAGGTTCCTGACATGGCAGGCTATCCTCATATTCGTTACATTTCATCAGGATTGGATGGAACATCATTCAGAGGTCCTTTCAGGGGCAATTTTGAGGTGTGTAATGCAATTAATGAACATATTTGTCACAGTATCTTTAATGTAGAGAGAGAATATATGTATTATTAGTATTCATAGTTGAGTTGGATTGCTGCACTGGCTGGGGATCAGAAGGCAGCACAATGTCTGAATTTTTGATACTGCTTCTGGGGGTTATCACAGAAAGATTTAATAAGCAATATTAATCTTAGTATCAGAGTTATCCACATAGTTAAAGATGAGTAAATGAAAACATGTAATATAAAAGAATATAGCAGTTTATGAGCTCAATATAAATACCAGAGAAAGAACTATACCATTAAATGTGGGGGGGAAATCTCAACTGCTTTTGCCTAAGCTTATTTTTAGAGAAACATTACTGGACAAAAGAAACCTAAGTAACCTAAGTTCGTAGCTAACTATCCTTTTTGAATTTTCAGGAAGAACAAATCATTTGAATATGATTTGAAGTTTTGTTTTTTTCTTCATGTCAGTTTGGAAGTTGGAGTCAGAGGGACTTTGAACTATCCTTTGATTTGTTTCCCTATTTTGCTCAATGATTTCATCTTCTCCATGCATACATACTAACTGACTTTTATAGTACCATGTAGTAATGTGGTGTCCTAATCTGTAAGGATAACTTTGCCATACTACTACATTGGCTGAGAAAATAATTATAAACATTTGCCTTACCATATATGGCTTTTGTATTTACATTGCAGGTTTATAAATATGGAACTTTATTGCTTTTACAATATTAACAGTGCTGTTCAAGAAATAATCATCCTGGCTTTTGATACTAATTATTCTTTACCTTCAGGAACTGATTCATTTGGAAGAAAGATTAGGAAATGTGAATCGTGGTGCATCCCAGGGGACAATTGAAAGATGTACATATCCACATAAGTACAAAAAGGTAAGAATTTATCCTATAAAATGTCTATATATTATTGTTGAAGTGCATAAAATTTAATATTATGGACCTTTTTTGAGATTGTGGAGTCTAGCAACTACATTATTTATTACTAAAACAACACATATGTATTTTTTTTTAATAATTGACAGTCTAAAAATACATATTTGAAGTTTCTTACCCTGCCGACCCCAGTCTTCCTTCCCAGAAGAAAAATCATAGTTAAGGCTTTCTTAGGTAATCGTCCAGATATTTTTATGCATTTACAGTAATGTGCATGTGTATGGATTTTTTCTTTCCCTTTCAAAAGTAACACAAAGGGGATGATATGCACACAGTTTTGCACATTTTCTTTTCCTCCTCTTTCCTCACTCACAGGTCACCCATATTCTATTTAACAGCATATACAAAATTTCATCATATGGTAGTACCATAATTTAACTAGCCATTTATTTGGACATTTAATTGATTTACATTTCTTACATTCTATCCTCAATTCCTTATGTAGTAGTGTATCTAGAAGTTAAGGAGCAGACGTGTTAAATAAGTTTCTTTCAACAAACGACAATGTCCTCTGCTACACAGAGAACAATAAAGTATGAAAATTACTGTTCCTTGTATTGTTTTATCTGTTTTGTAAGAATATTAGTGATTTAGGTCCTTTCAACTATCTAAGTCCTAAATGTCTTCTATTTAAGTCCTTTCAACTAAGCTAATGACTATAATTAGCATTAATTTATTTGGGTATTATTTGAAATACTCATTAGTAAAATAAAATTCATGTAGCTATACTCATGATGGGACAAAAATAGAGTTTATATTGTGCATCATCCTAATTGTGGATTAAAAATAATAGAAAGTAATGAATTTCTGTTACATTTGATTATGCTTTTAATGCTATTTAAGGGTCTTAAAAGAACAGTTGGTGGTAGTCACTTAATTCATCCATGAATTCATGACAGCTGTACCTGGGAAATGTGGGTGTGAATGTTTTGTTTTGTTTTGTTTTTGTTTTTCAAATAAACACAGACTTTACTCAGTTGTTCAATAATGTCATCTCTACTAATAAGGTAACAACTGATTGGTTCTCACAGAGGAAACTGCACTGCAAACAAGATGGGGAAGAAGGGACTGAGGAAGACACAGAGGAAAAATGTACTATCTGTTTGTCTATTTTAGAGGAAGGTGAAGATGTGAGGTAACTAGACATTAATTATCTAAAATCTGTTGTCAAAACTGTACAAGAAATTTTATTTCAAAGTAGACTAGAAACCAAATAAAGATTATTCCTGGCATTACCTGTTACCAATATCTGACATGTAGAATTGCCTTTTTACAGTGAGAGGAAGAATAGAAGGATGAGTCTTTGTATTACCAGCAGAGGGGTTGGTAGTGGAAAATAGATGCCTATTTTAGGGGTAGACCAAGATTTGACCAGGGAAATTTCATGATCAAATTATTTTCTATACATCTTTCAGAAAGGAGAATTTGGAGGCTTCACAGCCTAAGACAGTTATATTAATGTATTCAAAGCTTAAAGAGGGCAGTCCTCATTAGCTCCATGCAATTTGTCTTACAGTATCTTTTATAAATTAGTTTTGTCCTGAAATTCTCAGCTTATAAGACTCTTCTCTTCTTGCAGTTTTGTGATTTAGAAATGTTACTATGCTACCCACCGTTAATTTTAGGCTTTTTCTTTTTTCTTCTTTTTTTCTTTTTCTTTCTCTTTTTCTTTCTCCTTTTCTTTCTTTCTTTCTTTCTTTCTTTCTTTCTTTCTTTCTTTCTTTCTTTCTTTCTTTCTTTTCTTTTCTTTCCTTCCTTCCTTCCTTCCTTCCTTCCTTCCTTCCTTCCTTCTTTCTTTTCTTTTCTTTTCTTTTCTTTTCTTTTCTTTTCTTTTCTTTTCTTTTCTTTTTTCTTTCTTCTTTTNTTCTTTCTTTCTTTCTTTCTTTCTTTCTTTTCTTTTCTTTCTTTCCTTCCTTCCTTCCTTCCTTCCTTCCTTCCTTCCTTCTTTCTTTTCTTTTCTTTTCTTTTCTTTTCTTTTCTTTTTTCTTTCTTCTTTTAAGAGTGAGTGAGTGAGGGGAGGGGCACAGGGAGAGGGGGAGAGAGAATCTCAAGCAAACTGCACACCCAGCAGGAAGCCCACCATAGGGCTCATTCCCATAGAGCCTGAGATCATGACCTGAGCCACAATCAGGAGTCAGATGCTTAACCTACTGAGCCACCCAGGCGCCGCAGGCATTTTCTTTTTATAATCTGTTAAGTAATTGTTTTATTTTTATTATCTTTTCTAATGTAAGATAATATGTGTAGAAACAAGTTCTATAACATATATAACAGAACCACATGATGATTTTGTTGCCCTAACATGTAAGGATAACTTTTTCATATTCAGTTGGCTGAGAGAGAGAAAAATTATGCACAATTGGCTACCGTACCACATAAAAGGCTATTTCAAAAACGTTTTAAGATTTTATTTGTTTGAGAGAGAAAGTGTGAGCACACGAGCGGGGGAGAGAGGGATAGGGAGAAGCAGACTCCTCGCTGAGCAGGGAGCCCAATGCAGGCAGATCCCCCAGGACCCTGGGATCATGATCTGAGCTGAAGGCAGATGCTTAACCATCTGAGCGACCCAGGTGCCCCAAGGCTATTTCAGAACACTGTATTTCCAAAGAAGGTTTATAAATATGGAAGGTAATTATTTTTACAGCATTGACAATCTTGTTCACACAGTAATTGGAACACCTCTTTTTAGCTACTGATTTTATAAAATATTAGGAAGTCTGAAAGTGTATGACAGTTCTTAACAGCGGATGGAAGTAGAACTAGGCACTTTAATCAGTGACTTTTTATCTCACTGCTCATTTAGATTTAATATTATCATGTATTTCCTGGAAACATTATTTCTCAATTTCTAATTGATAGCCTAGGGTAGTATAGTGAAGTAAACATCTTCTTTTAACCTACTTTTATTTTTTCCCTTAATTTTTTTTTTGAGATCTAATAGACCTATAACATTGTATTTATTTCATTGTATTACAACATGGTTTGATAATACAAATATATTCCAAAAGGGATTAACCCACCTTTAAAAGAGTAGCATGATATTAAGTGGATATAACAATATTATTGAAAACAATATTATTAACCTTTAATCAGTCATGTACTCAAGTTTAATGTATAAAAATCCTCTAGATAAAAAATAATATTGCATATTAAGACATTCCTTAATTAATATATTTACTGTAACATGAATGCTAATGTTTTTGAGAATTAAATGAAATACATTTTTAAATGCTGAATAAATGCAGTGATTTGATATTAAAAATATATTTGCAGTATTATGTTACAGGGAACATACCGTCAACCTCATTGCATTGGCAGCTCAGGTATAGAAACCAAACTGGAATAATTGCCAGCATAATTGTCATTCTTAAAATTCTTACGATTTTATGTAATTTGGTTCCATAGCTGTGACAGTTAATTATCGTGGTCATTTACACATTATATTGCCCAAAGTAGAAATTTAATATAGGTGTAACTCGTTAGAGAGATTGGGTATATGGTTTGTTTGTTTTGTTTTTTTAAAGAAGGGAAAGACGCCTAGTAACTTCAAAACACTGCTGAATTATTGCATGTTATCATTTATTTAAAAGTAAATGCCACATGCAGTTGTCATGAAATTCACTTCTGCAATTTTTGCTTTTTGTTTTGTTTGCCTGTAATAGACGCCTTCCCTGTATGCACCTTTTCCACCAAGTGTGTGTTGACCAGTGGTTGATTACCAATAAGAAGTGCCCCATATGCAGAGTGGACATTGAGGCCCAGCTGCCAAGTGAAAGTTGACACCATGTTTCAGAACTCTTGCCCTCCCTCTCATTCCCATCCTCCTGGTACTGCAGTCAACCAAAGATGGCGTGACTTACCTGCGCAGATTTGGAAGCCTTGAACTTAAGAGTGCGGCTCTGCTATATGGTACAACTAATGCTAGACCTACAGTTGATGTATACAGTTGAGTTTGATGTATTTATAAAAGCTTTTTTTTCTAGATTTGACATTTTTCCTGTATCATTTTACTGTATTTTTGCATGGTTCCTTGTATTGCATTTCTTTGCACATATTATGGGCTTGTGACCCTAAACTTGCAGGCAAGATTAGCTGCTTTAGTAAGTAGAATTTTGTGGTCTTTTTGTTTTTTACATAGTACCAGGTCTTGAGAATTATGAATTTTTTTATCCATTACTAACCTTTAATTTAATCAATCATGTACTTTAGTTTAATGTATAAAGATCCTCTAGAAAATGATAATATTGTGTATTAAGACATTCCTTAATTAGGACAAAATGGCTGCTGTATATTTACAATATGGAGTTCTGAGTTAAACACCATCCTTAATAACTGGGAACAAAATACAAACCATATTCAATCAGATGCAGGTGGTATTCATATCACCAGAGTGATCAATAGAAATTTTCTTGGTGTATCCTTTTCCTTTCAGCACAATGCAGATAGAGTTGAATATTGATATCATACATTTAGACTGCTGTTCTGATCATATTTATCTTTTTCCTACATCGTTTAGAACTTTATTTCCCTGAGTCAGTTTTTGCTGCTGTGAAACAGCTCTGATGAACACTAAATACTAATTTCAATTAGCTGGATTGTACATACTTGCAGATTTAACAAAATTTTAGGGAAATTGAAGAAGACATGTAGAATTTTGTTCAGTCTTCTGCTAAGCACGTATAGTAAGGATATCTGCTTAACATTGATTTTGTAATAAACACATTCAGTCAGGATTTAGAATTGCAGTCATTGGCAGGTATCTCTGCATTCATAGAACTTCTAACGGTCCCAGGATCACTTTTAAGGGATTTTATTAGTTTAAAGATAAATAAAGTCAGCTGAATCTACATGTCTCTTGTTTTATTTCTCTTTAAACTTGAAAACAGTAAATCTGCAGATACTGTGAGGCACAAATTATACTGTCAACCTACTGTTGCTCTGGTTTTAGACTCCCACTTCATACATTACCAAGAGTCGATCACTGATTTAAAATTTTTAATTTCTATAGTTAAGATTTACTGCATAATATAGAATATAAAGTTAAGTTAACATACTAACATTTCTCCTTTGGAGAAAGTTTTAATCCACTTCAGGATGCATATTATCAAGAAAATTTCATATACAGGATAGCCTAATTTTATTTGTCTAAATATGCTTAATATGCCCCAGATTGCAAATGCATCAGTCAGTAACGTCACTGTCTGTATGTGGAAGACATGTTCCCATGGATCATATGTGAAGATGTCAATAAGCTTGCATTAAGCCACCTGCTTTGTAAGTGGATTGATTAATAAATAACTTATATTTCTATTGTCTTTGTGTTTCATAATTAATTTTATAAAACCGTTTATATTAAACATCCTGAAATTCAAACATAGTGATCTCACTCAAGTTGACATTTGCATAATTTTCATATTCATTCAGTTATGGCTACTTGGGTTTTTTTTTTTTTTTTTTGTATTAGTAAATGTAACACTATAGTAATTGTCAGTATCAACATGCTTCAACATAGTTATGTGTAGAGATGGAGGATGGACTATGGTTAAGAAATTTGGATGTAAAATAACATTTTTTAAAAAGAATACTTGATTAGGCTATAGTTGTAGAAGGGCAGAGGAGGGAGACAGAAAGAGTGACCATGGTCCATGCCTACCATCTTACTAGGAAAGGAGCAAGTAGCCTGTCTTCAAGTAGCCTGTGATGGATGTAGGACTTTGCACTGGAAAAACCAGGGTCCCTGTCAAGGGTGGAAGAAGTATATATGGGGAGAACTCTATACAATGGAGTCCTCTTGATGTTCCCCAAAACACAAGAAGAACAGATAGATTTCTCTATTTTTTAATATTACATCAAGATTTAGATGCATGACTACCTGTTGACCTGTTTCATAATTGCTACTGATTTTTTTATGTAGATAAAGCCTTATTTCTTTAAAATTTATTTAATACAAATATGTGGCATAAACCTGGATTGTTAATGCAGGAGCTTAGTAAGCAACTGCAATTAGTTACAGAAAATGTGATTAGTAATGAACCAAGTACAGAAGATAATAATTTTTAATATTTTAACTTTTGCTTTGTTTTTGTGTCTTCCATATCCTGTTGCATCTTATGTCAAAATGAAAATTTCAGTGACAGCTGTCCAAATACTTTAGAGCTAAAATTCTTTTGTCAGAAAATCCTTATTTTTATTGTTGTTAATATGCAAGTGATAAACTGATATTTGAAACATTTTTCTTACTCTGGTGACTTTATTTTAGCTGCTAACACGCTTCATCATTTGAACCATAACAATTTGACATACAGAAAAGTCTTTCAAAAAGTATTTGTAACACTAAACAGACTCTGGACATTTTACTATTAGTTTTTCATAAATGGGAATACTTTAATTCTGTGGCAAATACAACCTGATTTCGAACTTACCTTCCAACTCCTCTGGAAACACAGAGTTTCTTAGTTCTTCAAGACTTCATGGGGCACCTGGCTGGCCCTGTTGGTAGAGATGTGACTCTTCATCTTGGGGTTCTAAGTTTGAGCCCTGCCTTGGGTATAGAGATTACTTAAAGTCTTAAAAAAAAGAAAGACTTAATGTATCACAATATTAGATATGTCAAGGTTGAAATATCTTCTCTCAGTTAATGACTCAATCATCTTCTTGAATTAAGAATTACAGTTGACCCTTGAACAACATGGGTTTGAACTGCACGGGTCCAGTTACACATGGACTTTTTTCAATAAGTAGAGTATAGTAAATGTATTTTCCTTACGTTCTTTTTTATAATTAAGTTTTGGTGGAGTGAAAAGTTACACATGGATTTTCCACTGTGTGGTTGGTGCCCCTAACTCCCCCATATGGTTCCGAGGTCAACTATATGTCCAAAACAACTATTTTTTTTTCTTTATTCATTCATTCTTTTTTAATTTTTTTTCTGGAAATAGGCTCCATGCTGGGCATGGAGCCCAGTGGGGGGCTTGAACTCATGACCCTGAGATCAAGACCTGAGCTGAGATCGAGAGCTGGACGATTACCGACTGAGCCACCCAGGCGCCCCAAAACTATTTCTTACTAAGAGAAATAAACATTACCTATTTTGTGGTTGGACCTACTGGGCACTATCCCTCTCTGCCCTGTGTATTCTGTACAAATTCACAGGCCACACAAATGATTCCTGTAGTTGTGGAAAGAATATAGGTTTTGGTGTCAGACAAGGGCTTTGAATTGTGCAGCTTTGAACAACTTAAGCTTTCTGAGCTTCATCTGTCTCATCTATAAGACAGAATGGGTTGTTACTAGAATTAAAGGAGGTAACAAGTGCAAAGAGCTTTGCATGTAGTACAGTCGTGCTGTTAAATATTAAACACTAAAACTTTGGCGGTTCCTGCATAAAATTGTCAAAAAAAAAAAAAAAGAAGTTCTCCCAGTGCTCACTGCATTCCACCCCACCACCCAAACAGCTACCCTTGCCCTTGATAACAAATGGTAGCATAGCATGGTGCTGAACCATAGATGATATTTGTCACTAACTTTTCTCTTCTAGGATCCAAGAAGATAATTACTAGGTAAGAAAGAACACTCCTCTTCAGCCCTTCTTTGATGGGTTGGAATTTTTCTTCTAGTAGGGGGATGGAGGATTCCCAGCACATTTGCCTTCTTCCCTTGCATTTCAGTCAGAACAGGGGCATAGTTACTTGCCCATCAATACCATCCAATGCTGTATTTTAGGCACCCATTGCCACTGGATCAGAATTGGCAAAGGGTAGGAAACCATTCATCCTCTCTGATCTAAAGGAAACTTTTAAGGAGAAATTAACTAGAATTTCTCATTTTCCCCTAATTTTTTGCTCACCAAATTGTGCTATGCAGGGACCTGGTGCCTGTTAAGGTTAACTAAGTACATACCACTGAGAGCTGCTTCTAGGCTTATTTTTAGGCCAATAGTTACCACTGAGAGCATATGGAAGGTATGGGTTTCTAAGAGATGCTTTTGATTAGCCCAAACAAATTGTATGTCTCTTTTAAAAAATTCTTTATCATCACTACAGGAAATGGACTGGATTCACTAGAAACTAATTTTCATTGTGGGCTCTGCTGAATCTTGAGTGTGAACTTCTAAATCATTTTTGCTTTAGGTGGTAATATTCAATCTATATGTGGGGGAAAAGCTTTGGGAAGTGCAGAATTCTGCAGATTGTCATTGATACATTGTGCTCTGTAAAGGAAGAATTTGACTTTTTCCACTGCCTGTGTGATTGGTAGCACAACTCAAGACACTCAAGTTTCCAATCTGGCAGTTCAAGGATGACCCAAAGCCTGCCCTTCCCCCATTACATATGTGGAAATTCTTCCATAATATGGGATGCTCCAAACTTGCTATCCTAGGGATTCTATTCTTTAGATTTTCAAGAGATTTCATAAGAGGAGTGTTGGACAAGGGAATTGGACGAGATGTGGTAAGTCTCCCATCCACTGCATCCCAACCTGCCTTTAAAAAGGAATGAATGTCTTTCATCGAACTGCTATCTAGACTACCATGCTATTAGCATTTGCTCAGAGAATATGGCGTACCTGGTTTCCTTGAACGTCACTATTAGCCACACACTCCCCAGAGTTTTATATTATCTATTGCTGTGAAATAATTATGTGTAACTCTAGAACTTAGTGCCTTAAACATCAAACATCTCAGTGTCTGTGGGTCCAGATTTTGGAAGCAGCTTAACTTGGTGCTTCTGGCTCAGGGTCTTTCATGAGGGTACAGTCAAGATGATAGCTGGGGCCCTCAGTCGTCTGAAGCCTTTACTTGGTCTGGATGATCTGCTTCTAAGCTCACTCACATGGCTGTTGATAGGTGGCTTTGGTCCCCTATTGGCTATTGGCCAAGAGACCTCTCTTCACCCTATCAACAGCCATTGAACAAGCCATCTTGGAGCTAGTCCAAATTCAGGGGGAAGGGAGATAGCTACCCCTGTTAATAGAAGTGGCAGCAAAAAGATTATGACTATCTTTAACCTACCACAGTTACGTAAAACGAACCCTCCTGCTTTGTTAGAATTACTACTACGAACTACTAGTTTTTTCCCTCCTAAACCAAAGTTTAGCATATGGGAAACCCATGTGTGCAGAATGATGTTATGTTCTCACACATAATCAGGGGAATCAAGAGTGGAAGAACTTTAACTTCTTTATGCTGATATTCGAGTAAAAGAAACCTATGCAGGGACGCCTGTGTGACTCAGTCAGTTAAGCATCTGCCTTCAGCTCAGGTCATGATCCCAGGGTTCTAGGATCGAGTCCCGCATCGGGCTCCCTGCTCAATGGAGAGTCTGTTCCTCTCCCTTTGCCTGTTGCTCCCCCCGCTTGTGCTCTCTCTGTCAAATAAGTAAAATCTTAAAAAAAGAAAGAAAGAAACCTATGGGATGGAGATAGCTAGGTATTTCTGTAATTTAGAAAGGCTGCAGCTTTTTTTTTTTTTTTTTACAGAGAGAGAAAGCGCAAGCATGGGAAGCCACAGAGGGAGAGGGAGAAGTAGGCTCTCTGCTGAGCAGGGAGCCCATTGTGGGATTCGATCCTAGGACTCTGGGATCATGACCTGAGCCAAAAACAGGTGCCCAACTGAGCCACCCAGGTGTCCCTCTTTCTTCAGTATTCTTGATAGATGATTATTGTGATGGTTAATTTTATGTGTCAACTTGACTGCACCATGGAGTACCCAAACACTTGGTCAAACATTGTTTTGGGTGTGTTTGTGGGGGTGATTCTAGATGAGATTAACATTTGAATATCTGTAGATTGTGTGAAGCAGATTGCTCTCCCTAATGTGGGTGGGCCCTGTCCAATCAGTCGAAGGCCTGAATTAAAAAAAAAAAACCAAAACATCTTGGGGCACCTGGGTGGCTCAGTTGACTGGGTGTCTGCTTTTGGCTCAGGTCATGATCCCAGGGTCCTGGGATCAAGCCCCCCATCAGGCTCCTTGCTCATCAGGGAACCTGCTTCCCCTCCCCTGCCCTCCCCTCTCTTCTCTCTCCCCTCCCTCCATTCCTTTCTTTCCCCTCCTCTCTCTCTCTCTCTCACTCTCTCACTCTCTCTCGACACCTAACTAGTGCAATTTCATGCCTCTGGTTATATTCTTCCAGTGATGATGAGGTCACTAATTATTGAAGCACATTTTTTTTATAAAGTTACAGTTATTATTATTTTTTTTGGTAGATGTTCCTATAACTTCAGTCATAGGGTCCTATTCTACATTCTAGAGCAATGCAAAAGTAAGTCTGTTGTCTTCCTATCTGCTAACTCGTCAGATGTAGGGACAGCTATCTTGAATTTTTTAAGTCTTCCCCAAGTGAAATATCCTTAGTATCCTTGACTTTGTTTAACCTGGATCTTAAGCATCTTCGCTATTCTTGTCACCATTTTCTGGATACTTCTAGTTGATTAATGTTCCTCAGAGTATGATACCTGTAAATAATCATTACTCCAGATGTGATCTGAGCATTAAAATGGAATTACATCCACTCATGTTGATGTGTTAGGTCTTGGAATGGTGGTATTTTCTAAGGGAGCATAGGTTTCCTAAAGGAGGGGTGTGCAAATAGAAGGAATAAGAATGAATTGGAGGGGCATCTGCTGGCTTAGTTGGTGAAGCATGCAGCTATTGATCTCGGGGTTATGAGTTCGAGCCGCATGTTGGGTGTAGAGATTAAAGATCTTTAAGAAAGAAAAATAATTGGAAATGGGTTACAAACTGAAGGGAAATGAGACAGTCTTCACTCTGTCATCTGTGTGAGATGGGGATTGGCTCTTGTGTCCAAGGAGGCCTGCACACTCCCAGGTGCAAGTTAGTCCAGCATTGGGGCTGTTAGTGAAAAATCAGCTTGATATTCCAACTGGGACACTCCATTCTGCAGCTCCTCAGTATTCTACCAAAGCTGATAGGATATGATACAAAAATTAGAGCTCCTCACGATATTTATCTGTTGTAATAGAGAACAGGAAATGCATAAATAATTGAACACCATAATTTTATAGCTCTTGAGTCAATCGTTTATTATCCTCAACAGAACTTGTACCTTTTCACTTTCTAAGGATGAGTAAATTATATTTTTATTCTCTCATTTACCTTATCTCTATATTTTAAGCACCATGAGGGCAGAGACCCAGTTTTCATGCCTTTTCCCCCATCTAAGTAGTATGCACAATGCCTTGCTTATAGAAGGCATTAAGTTTATTTAAAAACAAAGGGTGTGTCTGGTTGGCTCAGTCAGTTGGGTGACTGACTCTTGGTTTCAGTTCAGGTCATGATCTCAGGGTCGTGGGATCGAGCCCTACCCTCCCCCATCGCATCAGGCTCCATGCTCAGTGGGGAGTCTGCTTGAGATTCTCTTCCTTTCCCTCTGGTTCTCCCCTGTATGCATGCACACTCTCTCTCACTCTCTCAAATCAATAAATTTTAAAAACAACAACAACAAACTTGGATAATTCACAAGCTTGAGGTCCAGATTTTAAAGAATCAGTTTGAGTGGAGGTGTTTGTTTCTACCTCTCTGGGTCGTCTTGCTTCTGAGCAAGTTTACAGGCCCTAGACTGGGACATACTCATACACCCTGTTCAGCCAGTAATAGGTTATCTGGTTACCTACATGGGATAGATAATGTTGACCTATTGGTTAAGGTGAAAGATGTCAAGATGATGCAAGCAACGCAGAGGAAAAGGCTTTCTTTTTGTAAGAAAGGTGACTGACCCACCCTTCCCTCTCCCAAGGAAATTAGAAATGGAAGGTACTATTTTTATGTTAAACTTGGTTTGCATAACTCTTGAGAGAAAATTTTAACGTAACTACTCAAAACTTTCACATTCATTACAATTATTATCCGTCACCCATGTTCAGTTATTTGCCAAGGTTCTTTCATTCTTCCAAAATTGCCTCTCATACCTGTTTCTATTTTTCATTTTTCACAGTCATCCAAGTCAAATTTTTGTGACATCTCACCTGGGAAAACTTTAGCTCTCCAATCCACTACAATCCAGTCTTCATGCTGCCCAGTGGGTCAGCTTTTTAAAACAAAGCTTGACCAAGTCATTATCCTTCTTGGAAACATTCCATGATTTCTTGTCTTCTGGATCTTTTGTAGCTTTATCTTTAACATTTCTATGATCCAAATGCGTCAGACTACTTCCTGTTTTTCCACAAATTTCTTCCCATTGCTCCCACTTCTTGAACACCTTTGCCATCCCCACCTGCTAAATTCTAACCCTTTCTTCAAAGCTCAGCTCAAATGTTTCCTTTTTAGTAAGCCTTCCTTCATCTACCCAGAATTAGTCTTCTCCTTTGTGCTCAGTCTTTTATAAGTTGTGCCTCTTATAATAATTATGTTCCTATATGTCTTCCCCTCATTGTTTTGAACTTGAGGGCATGGTTCATACTTTATTCTTCTTTGTTCCCTGCAGTGCCTTGCAAAAAGTGACATTTTAATGTTAATATAGCAAATATATTTTGTCTTCTAGCTAGTTGAGAGAAAAAAATCAGAAAGGTAGGCAGAAATGGATGGGGGTGGGTAAGAGAAATGGGATAAGTGCAACTGAGGGAGAGAACATGGTAGTATATTATTAGGAGGATCGCTGGGTTCTGATAAAAATCTGGTGAAAATTGTAATTTGTCGATTACCTCATTCACAGATATATAAATTATATATTATGTATATTGTGATGATATGTAAATTAAACTGGGCCCTTCATGCCCTATGGTCTGGAATAATGGCAGCTGAAACTCACAAAGGACAGAAGTAGAAAAGCATTCTTCAAGGATGTAGAAACCATGAACATGAGCTGAGCTTTTGGTCTTGTCTTATATACTAGCAGGTAACCCAAATGAGTCCTAATAAATATTCAACAATAAATAAGCCCTTTATTTATTCTAGGCACTAGAGATAGAATGGTGCACAAAACCAATACCCCTGCCCCCATGGAGCTTACATTCTAGTGCATTTGTTCAAATTAAGTAGCCCCTGGGTTAAGCTTCAGATGGTCCTAGTGGCCTGCCTTTGGGACTTCTAGAAGGGCTGTTAGGTTTCCAGCCCTGAACTGACCCAGGGCAATTTTTGCTGCTTGAAGTTCTTGAGTTCTGCAACAGTGGCTATCCGTGAAGTACTCCCAATGGGGGAAGGTCCTGGAAATCTGAGAAAAAGAATCCCAAGGCCAGGAGAAAAGGTGTGTATGTACCTGAATAAGAAACTGGAAGTGAGGAGGGTCTGACAAACAGCAAGCAAATCTTTGACCGTTTGCAACAGTCCTGTTAGCCAAGACTGCAAGCCCCTATCCCAAACTGGGGGATTTTGGCGTCAGAAAAGAAGAGTTCCCATCTGGCATTCCAGGACCTAAACATTTGTGTGAGAATCTCAGAACCTCTGTCTGTCTCTGACTCCCTTTCATGGTGTTGGAATACACTAGGCAACAGCTACCTTGAAGCCCAATACCTCCTGCCAAGCCAAGCCATTCACCTTGTCTCCAGTCATGCCAGTTCAGTACCGGTGGTCCGTGCTTTTGCTCGGGGTGCTCCCTCTGTCTGCAAACATCTCCCTTCACCCTATATCCACTGGAGTTTATATGTACACCTTTTCAAAGCAGTACTTGACCAAGAAATTGAAATGAATTGATTATGTGGACTTTTACCATACTGTAAAGGGCCATTGGCCTTTAAGAAATTTATTTTTGGTTAATTTAATATTTGATTTCCTTCAATGACTGTTTCAAAGTTTTCCCAGTCTTTCTACCAAATATAAATAGAATGACAATGGTAAATATAGTGGAAAGATCACAGGCTTTGGAATCAGACTAGAGTATGAATCCTAGCTTTGAAACTCAGAAGCACTATGATTGCAGCCAAGACGTTTAATAGTTCGGAACCCTAGTTTCTTCATCTGTCAAGTTGGGATAATACATGAGGGATGTTAAGACCACAGGACTTATTGTGGTGATCATTTTGCAATATATACAAATATCTAATCATGTTGTATACCTGAAACTAATGTTATATGTCAATTACACCTCAATAAAAAAATGACAAAACATTTGGGATAATACTACCTACTTTATAAAGATTGTTATGTGGATTCAACAAGAAAGTTTATGTAAATTAGTATATAGGAACTGTGATCAATAAATGTTACCTGAGACAGGAGGGAACAGGAAATATAGGAGAACTAGGGGGCCTAGCTGGCTCAGTCAGTACAGCTTGTGACTCTTGATCTCCAGGTCCTGAGTTCAAGCCTCACATTGGGTGCAGAGATTGCTTAAAAAAAAAAAGAAAAGAAAAGAAAAAGAAAAAAAATATATGGACTACAAGGCATTAAACAAAAGGCTGAATCAAAAAGTTTATTTGTGAAGTTCCAAGTTAGTTGCAGTGAAGGATATAAAAGAAATATTTCAATTTTTAATGAAAATACAATCTAATATGGATTAAATTATTCAATGTTGACAATGTTAAGTCAGTTAATAAAAGCACTCTGGCATTCACATCATTCCTGTTTACAAAGCCCTGTGAGTGGGTGAGGATTGTTACTTTCATAGTTCTAGCTTTTGATATCACAATATTATAACAAGTAAAAATATAATTTTACTCACAACTTCAGTGCACTAAACATCTATTTTTCCTTCTTAAGCCTTTTTCACTGGATACCTAATATTCAGTAATCAGTCAATGGATACACTAACATCTTTCCATGCCACATAGCAGCTGCAATTATTCCGGTTTTACAGAAGAGGAAACTGGTTTAGAAACGTCAGATGCAAGGGCAAGGGCAGAATTTAATCCAGATTACTTAACTTCATTCAAGCCTCATTGGTACCCCGGTAACAGTAGTAAAAAGTGGTAAAACAGAAAGCTTGCTCAAATTCTTAGACGGAGGCTACTATCAGTTGTAATTCCACTACCTCTACCGTGGGCGTTGGACCTTTCCTCTCCCTTTTTCCTTTCCTTTTTTCCACCCTTCTGCCCAAGGCTGGATCTGCTACACGTCATAGGGTCATTTATTCGACGAATATTTCTTTTTTTTTCTTTAAAGATTTTATTTATTTATTCATTCATTCGACAGAGACAGAGACAGCCAGCGAGAGAGGGAACACAAGCAGGGGGAGTGGGAGAGGAAGAAGCAGGCTCACAGCGGAGGAGCCTGATGGGGGACTCCATCCCTCAACGCCGGGATCACGCCCTGATCCGAAGACAGACGCTCAACCTCTGTGCCACCCAGGCGCCCCCGACGAATATTTCTTGAACACCGACCACAATGCATACCGAAGAATGCGCTAGGTGCCGGTCATACAACGGAGAGCTTACATGAATGACGAACCACACAAACCACATTTACCTTTTTATTTTCCTCTCCCTGGGAGTCTTAGCTTTTGAGTAAATGCCACAATTCCCACTCCTTTACCACACGTTTGAGTCTCAACCACCTAACAGTACTGACCTTGAACCGCTTAGGGGTGTCTACTTCCCCACTCAGGCCAGCCCAACCTAGACTCCAACTCGAAATTTCCGGAAGAGGAATAAAGGTCAGAAATGGCATTTCCAAGGTGTTTCTTACAGCCAACTTCCGCCCAGCTAGTAGAAACGTAGAGAGACATTCTTAGGTGAGACCTACTCAAAATTCAGAGAAGGCGTCCTACGTCTGAGTCCTCAGTGAGAACATTTCATTTTTGTTGATCTTAGAGGCCGAGATTTAAAAAAAAAGAAAAAAAGAAAAGAAAAGAAAAGAAAAGAAAAGAAAAGAAAAGAAAAGAAAAGAAAAGAAAAGAAAGAAAAGAAAAAAAAGAAAAAAAGACAAAAAAACAGCAGGCGGAATAAACAACAGTTGTCATGACAACCAAACGGGTCTGGAAAATTCAGCCAATCCGCCTGCGGGAATGCCTCCGGCCTAGCCAATAGGAAGAGCACGCCGTACGTAAGGCCGCCCAATGGGGGCGCGAGCGGCGCGGTATTTGAATCCTGTAACAAGGCGACATTGCGAAGATCCTAAGCCGTGCGGGCCGCAGTGCGGAGCTAACGGCGTCGCGGAAGCTTGTGTCCTCCGTGTCCGGTCCGCGTCCCTCCCTGGGCCGGGCTGGCATTCTTGCCTGCCCCTTCCCACATGGCGCTGCTCCGACGCCCGATGGTGAGTGGGCCCCACCAACCCCCCACACAGGCAGGCTCTTCGGCCGCGCAGCTCCGTCACCCACCTCCACCCTCCCTCTCTCTTCAGCGCAGGGCTTCTTCGTCCCAACCCGCACTGCTCTCCCCTTCTGCCCGCTTCCCAGCCTGCGGCCTATCCTCTTTGCCAACCTGTCCCCTCCTCGGATCCGCTCTGGGTTCCCCGCTTCCGCCCTGGCCGTTCCTGGGGTGAGGGAAGTGTAGGAAAGCGCCTCGGAGGAGGCACCTGTCAAGTGAGCCTCTCCAGCACTGGACTTGGTACTCAGCGAGCGATTCCCGAGTGCTCTTTGTTGGAGTGCTATCTTAATAGAGGTTGCCGTAGTAATTTCCTTCCTCTGTTCTCAAACTCCTTGCCAGCTCAGGGATGGGGGATGGGGAGGACTGGAAGAAACTGTAGGTAGTAAACTGTTTTGAATGTTTGATCAGGCAACAGTCACGGCTGTTTTTCGGATTTTTCACATTTCGTTTTGTGTTAAGTTCCCCATTTATTTCTGCATGCGAAGTCTTTTAGGTCAAGCTCACTAACATATGCGTTTGTCACTTTAAAAAATTTATTTCTTATGAGTCAGAGAAAGACAATTATATGATTTCTCTCATCTATGGAACATAAGAACTAGGATGATCGGTAGGGGAAGAAAGGGATAAAGAAAGGGGGGGTAATCAGAAGGGGGAATGAAACATGAGAGACTATGAGAAACGAACTGAGGGCCTCAGAGGGGAGGGGGTGGGGGAATGGGTAGACCAGTGATGGGTAGTAAGGAGGGCACGTATTGCATGGTGCACTGGGTGTTATAGCAACTAATGAATCATCGAACTTATATCGGAAACCGGGGATGTACTGTATGGTGACTAACATAATAAAAAATCATTTAAAAAATTTCTTTACTCAAGTATAATAAAGATTTTGCATATAATTTGGAACAATATGGCAAACAGAAGGGTTCAGATTCATTTGTTTCATCTGTGCAAAAGTGGGAGCGTTAATTGTGTTTTGAACGTTTTGTTTTTTTCTTCTTTCTGTGGGCTTGAATTGTATCTGGGTCTACTTATCCTTTGCTGGAAAATAGAGGGCCCTGCCACACCTGAGTTCCATCCTCCTGGCTATAAGGCTAGTTAAAAGCTACCAGTTTTCCCCTCCAGATGAATTTAAACTTAGATTACCAGGCCTCAACCCTTAAGCATTAAAATTTCAAACACTTTTTAAAATTGGCAATTACTGCTGGAAAAAATTGAATAGTGTGCTTTTGAGAATCCTAATAAGTTGAATACATTCAGTATTTAATTCTTATTCTTTTGTGAGTCTAAGTTGAACTGACAAGGAATTTTTGTCTAATCTGTCCCATAAAGTTCTTTCATTGTCAAATTCTATTGTATTCAGGGAAGGCTTGAGTTTTCCCCTGCCCCACTGTCAGTCCTTGTAGATCCATTCAAAGCCCCTGTTGGGAGATTTTAAGGATTAGGACCCACAATTCCCAGGGATAGAACATGCTGTTTTTTTCTCATGAAATGTTTATCACCTCTACAATAAAATAAACTTTTTTGGTATGAATTGCTTTTTCTAGCAAGTTTTTGTTTTTAAGCACATTCTGTCAAAAGTAGGCTAAGGTCAACTGATGATTTTTTGTTCCATACCATTTCAACTTTCTCTGAATTTGAGAGTACAACTATTTTACCTGTGAAAACAGTTTCCTTCTAAGTATCCTTAATATAAGAGAGTTCATGCTATGGCAACCTCATTTTAAAAGGGAGTATCTCTAAAGATCATGTCTATAGGAGCGCTTCTTGTTTGTAGAATGGCAGAAGAATCAAAGCTAATTCAGGTTTTAAACATCTGGACCTATTATAACTTTTTAATGGTGTTTTAATTGTACTTGTTATTAATCTCTCTAAAGAAAAGTTTTTATTTTAGCGAGAGCTTGCACATGTGGTTGAGGAGGGGCAGAGAGAGAGGGAGAGAGAGAATCTTCAGCAGGCTTCATGCCCAGAGCAGAGCCCGAGGGAGGGCAGGATCTCATGACCCTGAGAGCATGACCTGAGCTGAAATCAAGAGTAGCAAGAGTAGGACTCTTAACTGACTGAGCTACTCTAAAGAAAGATTTTTAAATAGATGAATTTAGTATACAGGGATCTTTAACAAGTGGGTGCTATATAAAAAAATAATCACTTATCTTGAAACCTCTTAATGAGAATGTTTATTTTACAGATAAGGTGGATAAGTGATTTGCCTAATATCAAGTGATGTGATCAATCACAAATGGCATTTTTAGTCTTCCTAAAATATGTATTTTTTCCCTCTCACAAATAGATCTCCACATATTTACCTTTCCCAAATTCTGCATTTGGATAGCTGACATTAGCAAAGTATTGTAAGTTGTTTTAATTCATCATTAACTTTTTTTTTTTTTTTAAGGTGTCCACTGATTTGGAGAATGCTGACACTGGAGTTAATTCTAAAGCTAAGAGTCATGTGACAATCAGACGGGCAGTTTTGGAAGAAATTGGAAATAGAGTTACAACCAGAGCTACACAAGTAGCTAAGGTAACAGCCGTGAGGACTGTCCATGTGCACACTAGGCTGATTGTGTACAGCTCTGAGGAACAACACTGACTCTCTTGCCCTATTTGTGTTTCTTTTTCCTTGTAGAAAGCTCAGAACACCAAAATACCTGCTCAACCCACCAAAACAAATGTCAACAAACAACTGAAACCTACTGCATCTGTGAAACCAGTGCAGATGGAAGTGTTGGCTCCAAAGGTAGGATGTTCTGTATTTACAAATGTACGAAGTAGCTTGTTTTTGGCTAGACTCCAACCTTTTTTTTTTTTTTAATATTTTATTTATTTATTTGAGAGAGAGTGCGAAAGAGAGCATGAACAGGGAGAGGGGCAGAAGGAGAGAGAGAAGGAGAGGCAGACTCCCTGCTGAGCATGGAGCCCAATGCAGGGCTCAATCCCAGGACCCTGAGATCATGACCTGAGCTGAAGGCGGATGCTTAACTGACTGAGCCACCCAGGCGCCCCAGCCACTGCAACTTCTGAAGAGCATTCATAACTAGAGCTCTACTTTGAAACAACAGTGTGCAAATTGAACATGCACATTTTTTTAGTGATGGTACTTACTATACTATAATGTTTTGACCTTGAATAACAAAATTAATTACCTTGATATTCAAATAAATTTAGTGATCTCAAAGTGCAATTTGGTAGGTTTTATAATCCATTATAAGAATGAGCTTGCCCATGAAGGTTGTGGAATCTCGCGGTTCTGAGACTCATACTTATAATGGAGGAATAAGGTAATGCCAAAATTCTGTGTTGATAAATTGTGGTCTCTGTGACTGGTTAACTCAATTGGAGTTAGAATGCTAATGGTCTGATTGGCCTGTAATTACTACAGGACAGGCACTGTTGCAGGTGCTGAGAATACAACAATAACTACTTTGTTCTTTCCAGCTCAATATATATATGTGTGTGTGCGTGCATTTAATTTATATATAATATACATTAATAACATGTCTATAACTTTTTGAAAAATTTTCAG
The DNA here is from genome assembly GCF_002007445.2 of Ailuropoda melanoleuca. Lineage (NCBI taxonomy): Eukaryota > Metazoa > Chordata > Mammalia > Carnivora > Ursidae > Ailuropoda > Ailuropoda melanoleuca. Next base: position 47,872,826 of record NC_048222.1, on the reverse strand, counting down.
AGTAATACATTGGATATATTCAAGAGATATATATATATTGAGCATTTATGATACCCATCTGGTAGTGTTAAGGCTGTTAAAGAGAGATCTTGCCTTGAGGAGACTTATCCAGACGGGGCACATGCACCTGAAATTAAATTAGTAGTCCCAGGGAATGATGCCAGATGCCCCTGGGCAGTGGATGATTGAGCTTCAAATGTCTGGGGTGGATGGAGGCACCATCCTTCAGAAAGTGCTTCTACAGGAGGGAGAGAACGCTAAGGAATGGAGTGGTCAGGGGAAACTTCATGGAATCAGTGGGATTTTTGAGGATAGAGAGATGCTGGTAGGAAAGAACACCTTTTTGGGGAACAAAGCAGAAATAGGCCTGTAATCTTGTCTTTGGGCTAAGAAGTCAGCACATCTAAGTTGGGTCAGAAGGTTTGCATGAATAAGCAGAACATAAAGTTGGGGAAAAGGTTGCAGTTAGATTTGAAGGCCTTGGAATTTAGATTTTATCCCATTAGGCAGTGAAGAACGTGTGGAAAGTTTTGAGGAGGTGGGAAATGATGAAAGCAGTGTAGGCTGGCCATGGGAGGGACGTAAATGAGGAGGTATTGCAATTGTCCAAGCAAGAGCTGATGGAGGGTCTTGAACTAGCCTGGATCTCCCAAAGCACTCACCCACATACCACAATCTATAGGGTGCCAAGAAACAACATGGAATGTGTTGGGGGTGTACAACTTGTTCCAGGGACATCATCCTGTATTTAGAAGGAATTCTTTGGCTGTGTTGTTTGCACAGAAAGAATAAGACCCTTAAGCAAGCACTTGAGTATTTAAGAAAGGATTTATGCAGTGAATTACTAAAGAAATGGGAAAGTCAGGGAAGAGAGGTATTTCTGGGGAAGGCACCTCATTTGGCTTTAGATTAGTTGAGGTAAGAGAGAAACATCCACGGGGGAAGGCAGTCAGAAATGTGGCAGCAGCATCTGAGGGAGAAGGGCAGACGTGGGAGCCTTCTGCTTGCAGGCAATGGTTGTAAGCCAGGGCAGAGAGCGTCCAATCAAGAACTAAAGCTCAGAACAAATCCTGAAGATCGGCCTTCCTTTCACAGGCCTTTCCTTGGAGGTTTCTAGTCCCTAAATGCCAAACCCTAAGCAGCTTTTCAGCTTTGACCTCTTAACCATTATGCAGCATTTGATACAGGTGACTGTTTGAATGTGGCTCCTCCCACATGTCTGGAAGGCGATTTGGCAGCGTCTTTCAAAAGGTTATTCTCCATACCCAGTAAGTCTGTTTTTATCCTAAGAAAATTATTAGAGGCACACCAAGGATTTTTAAATAGTGCTGTAATGAATAGCTCTTATATAATAGAGAAATATTAGAAGATTGGTTTAATCTATTTAAGTTCAAGTATAATTAACGTACAGTGTTACATTAGTTCCAATATAGTGATCCTATACTTGACTCACTGCTCACCATGATAAGTATATTCTTAATCCCCTTCACCTAGTTCACCCGTTCCCTCTACCCAACTCCTCTATGGCAACCACCAGTTTGTACTCTATATTTAAGAGCTTAGTTTTTTTGGTTTGTCTCTTTTTCTCTCTCTCTTTTTTTTTTTTAAGTTTATTTATGTATGAAATCTCTATACCCAACATGGGGCTTGAACTCACAACCTGCTTTTCTGACTGAGCCAGCCAGGTGCCCTTTTTGTTCCCCCTTAGTTTTGTTTCTTAAAATCCACATATGAGTGAAATCATATGGTATTTTTCTCTGTCTGACTTCTTTCACTTAGCATTACACTCTCTAGATCAATCCATGTTGTTGCAAATGGCAAGATTTCATTCTTTTTTAGGGGCTGAGTAATATTCCATTGTGTATATACCACCCCTTCTATATCATTCATCTGCGGATGGACGCTTGGGTTGCTTCCATATCTTGGTTATTATAAATGATGTTGCAATAAACCTAGGGCTGCATCTATCTTCTCAAATTAGTGTTTTCATCTTCTTTGGGTAAATACCCAGCAGTAGAATTAATGGAGCAGCTTAAATCCATTTAATGAAATACATGGACCAGTAATATCATGTTTTAGTAGAATATTTAAAGATGTCAAAATGCATGTTACATTAGTAGAAAAATCAGGTTATAACACAATAGAATGCAGTACAACCCCAGATTTTTAAGAAATTATTTATTTTTCAGAGAGAGAGAGAGAGTGTGTGCATATGGGGCAGGGGGAGGCCGGGGATGGAAGGCGAAGGGCAGAGGGAGAGGGAGAGAGAGAATCTTACACAGGCTCCATCTTATGCAGAGTTTGATTTCACAACCCTGAGATCACAACCTGAGGTGAAATCAAGAGTTGGATGCTTAACTGACTGAGCCACCCGGGCGCCCCAGATTTGCTTTTAAAAGTGCACAAAGTGTGCATTTTTTGAGAGGGGGAGGGGTAGAGGGAGAGAGAATCTTACGCAGGCTCCATCTTATGCAGGGTTTGATCTCACAACTCTGAGATCATGACGTGGCTGAAATCAAGAGTTGGATGCTTAACCGACTGAGCCCCCAGGCGCCCCTAAAAGTGTGCATTTGTATACAAAATTTGGTGGTAGTTATTTTTGAGTATTACGTTGGGCTTAAGATTCATTTTCATTTTCTTCTTAAAAATTTTCAGATTTTTTTCACCATAGGTACATATTACTTTTCTAATTAGAGAAGAAGGGAAAAAGGCAAATTAAAAGAAAAACAACCAAAAATGTTATGAACCAAAGAGACCTTTCCTCCTGTGACTTTTGCAATTCCGCTCTTTCTGAATTACTCCACCTTTCCTTGGTGACTCCTTTGCTTTAGCTTCCTGACAAATTTGAGGCCACTGTGTTTCAGATAAAGAATGATGAACCTGTAACTCCATTCATATAAATATCACTTCCATGGCTGAAACGTGCTGCTCATTTTAGAAGACATCAGGGATTAATGAACAATAATTATTTCCAATTCAAATACACTTTTCTCTGAGAAACGTAGTACAGAAGAGATCACTAAGTCCCCAGTTTAGGGCAAGCTCCTCATCCTGCCAGATGAGCCCCTCTGCTTGCCTGGCTCTGGTCAGCCATCTGGCTTTTACTTTGTCATCTGCTCTATCTGCAGTCATTGCTGCTCCTTTATAGCTGGTCCCTGGGGATGTGGAGATGCCAGTTGAGCACAGGGTTCTAGCAACAGAGAGCCCTGGAAAATTTATAAGCCATGTGCTCATGAAAGCAGATGATTCTAGCCAAATCCATTTATTATACACTGCAAGACTAGAGGGCAGGTTTCTTTGTAGCAAAGGAAGCAACTGAATCACAAAGGGCTCTGGCTGAGGACTTGAAAGGGTTTCAGCCATTCACAGGTGTTTGCAGAAGTGATTATCCTGCAATTTTTAGAGAAAAGAGTGGTTTTTTTTTTTTTTTCCTGACCAATGAGGCTTTGGCAAACACTGAGTTGTATGTGAAAGGAAGGAGAAGGTTTTTTCCTAGCCCCCTTGTTTGCTGGGCACTGAAGGAATGAGCCACCAACTCTGTTTTCAAGGAGTCCCCAGTCAAGTGGAGAAATGCCTGAGCACACACACTTCGGAGAGGTGCTGGGGGTCAGAGCTAGAAATTCAGATGAAGTTTTAGATTTACAGATTGGATCTAAACACTAAGTTCAGTGATAGTTGTGGGACACTCCGATCAGATGGGAGGCCACCAAATGTGGGGTGCTAATTGGGTGGGGGCTAGCAGTGTGCGTGGTGAAAGAATTCACCCATGGCAGAACAAGAGAGAAGGTTATTGAAGAGCAGTGGGCAGGACAGCAAAGGAGAGACTGTCTGCCAAAAGGTGGTGGTGAGGGGCCACAGTTACAGGGTGGAATGAGGGAGTATGGGAATGTATAGAATTTTCCCATTTTTTTGCTTTTTTTTTTTTTTAAGATTTTATTCATTTATTTGAGAGAGAGCACGAGCAAGAGAGCAGCAGAGGGAGAGGGAGAAGCAGACTCCCTACTGAGTATGGAGCCCGTTATGGGGCTCCATCCCAGGACCCTGAGATCATGACCTGAGTTGAAAGCAGCTGTTTAACCAGATGAGCCACCCGGGTGCCCCTGTTTTCCCATTTTTGGTAATCTTCAGAACTGTGCCTAGGTAGGGCCTATGGCTATTTCCAGGTGGTTTGCTTAATGAGCCTGTTGGCATTCCGCTCGCTGGTCGCGGTGGGCCATTTTACCTTGATCAAGTTCCACTGCTCCAGCCTATTGCCTCTACAGTAGTCATTATTCAACTATGAGAATGTTTTATGGCTAACTATCCCTAATACAAAAACTACAAATAAAGGGGAAGTAAGCACAACTTTTCACATTAAAAAAAAAAAAAAGAGTGCCTTTTATTTTTAATCACACAAGAAACAGTCATAACAAAGCAAAATACTACAGAAATATATTAAGTAGACTGGAAAGTCAGTTTAGTTTTATTACTCTCTCTACCCTCCAAATTCCATTTTACTGTATTCCCTAAAGCTATTCCCAATGAATGATTCTGCCTGTCTATAATTGTGCCTATGTATGCACAAGTACACACTTAGTGCTACAAATCATGAGCTGTCTAATTGGAAACAACAAATTTTCTGGGAGTCCTTCCCTGGTGCACTTAATTGACATTGTTTATTATAAATCTAGTAAATAAAGGAACCCTGGTTACCAAAACTTGTACAAACACCTACATGTTTGCATATTAATAGTAGTAAATTCTCTCCCCAAACCCAACTCAGTAGTAAGAGGATTGCAGTAGCCTTTACTCAGACTCCACTCAAACCTGGAGCCAAAAAAAAAATCAGCAAAATCTCACATTTATTCTTTCTTTTTTCTTAAATTGTTACTTATTTGACAGACACAGTTGGAGAGGGAACACAAGCAGGGGGAGTGGGAGAGGAAGAAGCAGGCTCATAGCGGAGGAGCCTGATGTGGGGCTCAATCCCATAACGCCGGGATCACGCCCTGAGCGGAAGGCAGACGCTTAACCGCTGTGCCACCCAGGCGCCCCATCACATTTATTATTTCTGATATGACTTTTCACTTGTCTCTAACAACCAACAGAATTGATTCATTAACCTAATTGGAAGGTTTTTATCTTCAGACCACTTTTGTCATTCAAAAGTTTGTGATAGTTAGCTGATAAAGCTTGTAGCTTTGCGTGCAACAGACACTGAATGAGCATTACACAGTTGGCCTGGGGGGCTTAGGCTCTACCTGCACGCACAGCGGAATCTTTATAATCGTTAAATTGGAATCTTTATAATCGTTAAATTACGTCGGGGCCCAAGAGGAATGCTTTCAAGAAATTCTCCATTAAGGGCCAGAGCAATGATCCATGTCTTCTCCTGTTAGTTTTGGGATATGGCTAAACTCAGGTGTACCTCTGAATAGACACAGGTAAACATTTCAAGCTGCTGAGACAGCACACATAGCACACGACCATAACGTCTGCCTCCTTAAACCAGGCTTCCTAGTACTGACTGCATTTCCCAGGGACACCGATGATGCTTATCCTTGAGCTTAACCTAGCTGTATGTGCTCATTAAAATGTACATCTGACTCTAGTCACTCTTTTTTTAAAGAAGATTCTATTTTTTTTTTTTTTAAAGATTTTTTTATTTATTTATTTGACAGAGATAGAGACAGCCAGCGAAAGAGGGAACACAAGCAGGGGGAGCGGGAGAGGAAGAAGCAGGCTCACAGCAGAGGAGCCTGACGTGGGGCTCGATCCCATAACGCCGGGATCACGCCCTGAGCCGAAGGCAGACGCTTAACCGCTGTGCCACCCAGGCGCCCCAAGAAGATTCTATTTTTAATCTCTACACCCTACATGGGGCTCGAACCCACAACCCCAAGATCAAGAGTTGCTCGCACTACCAGCTGAGCCAGGCAGGCGCCACTGATTTTTGCCACTCTTGCTCAGTTTTTCAGTGGGTTCACTTCCCTTCGAGTAAAATGTGTTAAACTCCTTAGCCGGGTTCTCGCTCACCTTTCCAGCCCATCTTCTCACACGTTGTGCACTAGCTCCTGCCATCCCAAGTAACGTGCCCTTCCCAGGCTTGCTTTTGTTTCTTGGCTTCCTCTGGGACTTTGTACTTGCGTACCTTTCCCTACTCATTTTCCTTGAGGTCTTAACCTCTCTGGTCACCTTATCTAGGTTTTTCCCTGGTGCCCCAAGTAGCTCTTAGTCTTTCTAGTCCCTTGAGGTTCGGAAGTTTTTGAATACATGGCATGGGTGAGCCTTTCTCGGCTGGTCCCTCCTCGGTTTGAGAACTCTGTTGTAGGAGGGAAGGATGGGTTTTGAACTGCTATATATATTTTACTGCTGCTGTTTCATCCTTCTTTAAGCCTGGAAACTGTCATCACTGAGCTTTAATGTCAATTAAAATTGTTTATTACACAGTCTTCTCTTTCTATATTTTATTTCTTTAATACATAGTCTTTATAGCCTGGCAGTCTTGCTAGGTTTTACTTTGAGAAGTACCTCTTATTCTTTTAAAAAGTAATGGGTTATTTATACTTCATTACTAAACACTCGTTTTAACTTACTTTATAAATTTTTAATTTGTGTGATTTTTTTTTTTTTTAAATAGTCACCCTGTCAGCATGAGAAAACACTGGGTGTGTACTTGCTTGGGCTTTGCTTCCTTCTATTTTATTCATAGGCCAGAATGTGCTTTTCTGCTTTTTAGTTGCCAAATAGTTTCTCAATTTAGAATAAATTACTTTATGAGAGGATATCTGTATACTCATAGAAGAGGCTACAGCTGAAGTGAACTGTCAGCTCTAAGAGTTTCTGCAACCAGCTATTTAAGTTTGGTTCATTCAGTAAATACTGAGCACCTACTATGCGTTTGGGATGATATGGGCATTTGAGCTGCTGTAGGGGACAAAATCAGTTTAATAAATGTATTATTTATTTATAAATTTATTTATAAATGTAATTATAAATATATTATTTTCTGCCTCTGCTAACTCTGTAAGCTCTGTAAGGCTGACGGTCTAGCAGAGGTAGACAGAAAATAATATATACATCATATATAAGTAAACTCCAAAGTGTGTTACAAGGTTATAGGTTCTATGGGGAAAAACGTAGAGACATGATGCGAGTGGGGGCGGGGAATAGGCTGCGGATGGTAATTTAAAAGAGGGGTCAGGATAGACCAAATTGAGAAGGTAACATTTAAACAAAACTTGAAGATGAGAGAGTTGCTCATGGGGGTGCAGGGACAAGAGCAAGAGCCTTGTGGGAAGAGGGAGCCCGCTTGCAGTGAGGGTGGCTGCCAGGAGGCAAACCAAGGGGAGAGAAATAGGAGACGGGTCAGCAGAGGAAGAGGGCCAAGCCGGATCACGCAACCTCCAGGCCATTGTGACGACTCAGGTTTTCCCTTGGAGTGAAGTTCTAGAATTTTAAACAGAGGAGTATATCTCTAAAAACTTCATCTGCTACATCTTGAATTATTCACCTCTTACTCTGAAATATATTTGTTTTGGCTTTCACATATTTTAAAAATGCGTTTGATACTTTTAAACCCGTTGACTCTGCACGTATTTGGTTCTGATTAGTGATTCAACCTACTGCCAAGGTAGTGATGCACGCACGTTAATTTGTTCACGTAGGGTCCTTCCCCCCCATCAGAGGATATCTCCATGAAGGAAGAGAAACTCTGCCAAGCTTTCTCTGATGCCTTGCTCTGCAAAATCGAGGACATTGATCACGAGGACTGGGAGAACCCTCAGCTCTGCAGCGACTACGTTAAGGATATCTACCAGTATCTAAGGCAGCTTGAGGTGAGTGGGCCTTTGTGTTTTGGTTGTGCAAGCAACGTGGCATTTACCACACAGCAGGGAAGGAAATGAGGTCAGCTTTTTAAACTCCGAATTCCGCCTACAGATTCTGCAATCCATAAGTCCGCACTTCTTAAATGGAAGAGAGATAAACGGACGCATGCGCGCCATCCTGGTGGACTGGCTGGTGCAAGTCCACTCCAAGTTTAGGCTGCTGCAGGAGACTCTGTACATGTGCGTCGCCATCATGGACCGGTTTCTGCAGGTGAGCGCGGCTTTAGGGGCTCACTGTAATGGCATTCTGCAACACCGAAGGGTGATACCTGGAAGAAAAGATCAAAAGCCACTTGGTGAGAAACCGAGGCACTTGAGGTGCCACAGGGGGAAGTAGCCAGATATGTTCAGCCTCTGGTGATGCTGACCAAAGCTGGGCGTTTCTGCTAGGTCAGCCAGCAGGAAAGTGCTGGGGGGTCGTGCGGTGGGCACTGCATGGCCAGTCGTTCCTCAAAGCAACCATACCAGCAGGAGGTCTGAATGTCAGCCCGAAGCCTGTGGTGTCTGTGGGTGCTGGTTTTCCAGGACTGCTTCCGCGATTTCCCCGTAGCTCGTGGTTTGGTCCTCCTCGGTGTTGTTTCCTGGTCTGAACAATGAGGAGTTTGGCTAGAGAGCTTGGCCATTTCCAGCCACCTGTGACATGAATCTCTGTAGAAAAGAGAGGAGGCAGAATTATTAAGAAAGGGGTTCGGGATATGTGTGGGTGGTGTACTGAGAATGGGAGGTCTGAAGGAGAGGAATGTAAGAGATTCAGCTGCGAGACAGAGTGGTCATCGAAATAGTTACCGCCTGGTTCCACAAAATGCTGACCGCTTAGAAGAAAAGCCAGACAGAAAGCGCTCGTGTGTGATCCACCAGCCAGGAGCCCTGCAGATGAGGATTTATGTATTTAAAGTCAGTGTTTATGACACAGCTCAGGTACAGATGCGGCCCCAACAGTACAGAAATAATGGTGATTATTATAATAATCACCCTGAGATACCGCAAAATCCTAAGAAATCCGTGCAATCCTAAGAAATGCAAGTCAGTGGTTTGCATTATACATTCCTCACTGGGTAGGAGAGCAGTTATATTTTAGGTAGATTTTCAATAATGAGAGTTGAGGCAAGGAAAGCAAAGTCCCTTTTAAAAGAGAAGGGAATTTAAGGGAAACGAGTATACCCGGAACTGAGATTTTCCTGGACTCTGGAGCCTCTTTGGACATTCTTGACACTGAATAACGAGTGTACTTTTGGTAAGGATTAAGGAAGTGTTTGAGAGACCCCCTTCCTCATCTCTAGGCATCCATTATTTTAATCCTGCTGTTTGGCTTGGCCTCATCTCGAGGTAGACATGTTGAATGCCATGTCGGGGCTGTCCCCAGACCCTCAAGCCAGGATGACGGGGTTGGAGCAGACCAGGTGCTTGGTTCTCAGGCATAATTCTTCCCTACTGAGCAATTGAGTGATCTGGAGCTGGTGTCGGAATCTCTTCACAGGCCGTCTCTTTGTAAGTGGGGAGAAATAAATGCGCTTCCTCGGATTTTTGCGAGGATTCAATGAGGTGATTGTTGGCATCTTTGCACGTACTGAGTACTCAAATAACAGACGGCTGCTGGGAGTAGTGGTGGTACCTGCTGTTTTTAAGTAATCTGTCTACCCAGTGTGGGGCTCGAACCCACAGCCTCGAGATCGAGTCACACGCTCCAACTGGGTCAGCCAGGCGCCCCTGATGGTACCTGCTATTAACATGGAGGTTACCTGAGCTCGTAAGAGGGGTGTGAGCAGAGATGACGTGTACTTCTCCAGGACGTGGTTCCTTCTCACTTCCTTCTGCCCAGAGCCCTAGTCCTCTTGTTAGGTAGGACTTTTGACACATTCTTCTTCAATTAGGTTCAGCCGGTTTCTCGTAAGAAGCTTCAGCTGGTTGGGATTACAGCTCTGCTCCTGGCTTCCAAGTACGAGGAGATGTTTTCTCCAAATATTGAAGACTTCGTTTACATCACAGACAATGCTTATACCAGTTCCCAAATCCGAGAGATGGAAACACTGATTTTGAAAGAACTGAAATTTGAGTTGGGTCGACCTTTGCCACTACATTTCTTAAGGCGGGCATCAAAAGCCGGGGAGGTAAGTGCCCCCGGTTCTGTATGAGACTTGATTTTTGCTGTTTGTTGCCTTATCCTAGAAACATTGATCCAGTTAAAGGAAAACTTCGGCATTTATAGGAAACACCTTTTTGATAGGTCCTAACGCTTATCAGTTCTTCAGAAAAAAGACCTCATGCTCTGTGTTTGTACCATACTGTGAAATAGGGCAGTTCTTGGGCAGACTGGTGAGTCGGGTGGCTTTGAGCTCCGAGGCCTTTGCCCAAGATTTTGCAAGAGGGTAATAGTAGCCACGCTCTGATTGTCCCCGGCTGTTCTCTCATAGGTCGATGTGGAACAGCACACTTTAGCCAAATACCTGATGGAGTTGACTCTCATTGACTACGATATGGTGCATTATCACCCTTCAAAGGTGGCAGCGGCTGCGTCCTGCCTGTCCCAGAAGGTTCTGGGCCAAGGAAAATGGGTAAGTGTTGGATTAAGAAGAAATTAGGTTATATTTTCGGCCCCCTTGATATGAAAGGCCTTAGCATTTTCACCACACTATCCTCGAAGCAATGGTTAAACTCCAGAGCCTATAAGAAGGCTGCTTGGGATGCTTCAGATGGAGACGAGGTGACCGCAGCATGGCACCAAGTGTGCTCCCGAGTTGTGAAGATTGAGCCAGGCCGCCGGCAACCGGGGTGCTAAGGTTTCTGGGATCTTTGGTTAAGTGAAGGAAGCAAGTCGTCAAGCATCTAAGACAAAGCAAGGCCAAGGCCTGACTGACGTCACCAGTAAAGATAAAAGGAGCCACTTTTAGATTCGTACAAGTAGCCATAGCTGCCAGCTGTCTCACACACCAAAAAAGGACAACCACCGAAACCACAGGGATCAGATGACTGCGGTGTGAGTCGTGGGGTACCTTTTGGAGATGAACCAATTCTAGATTGCCACTAAGCAGTTTTATATCCTGTAGATGTACCCCAAGAGCGGCAGAACGAAAGCCTCATCAGAAGCCGGGTGTTAAGAAACAAGTCTCATGATAGCCTCTCAGGGGAGATACGGAAGGGAATGGGAGAAGCTCTTCCCACACCCCTAACCTCTCGTGTTCCAGGAGGATCACAGAGCATTTTGCCACCACAGATAAGCTGTGGTTCGGGCCTTTGCCTGGGTGGCCCTGTGTGGATACATGTGAGATTGCCAGGCCGCCTTGGCCGAGCCGTTCCTCTACACAAGTGTACACATTTGACATCTTACATGAGAAAGAAAGGCAATAAGCGAGTGTATGTATGTGGGCTTATGTATTTTCTAATTTTTCAAAACTACAGGTAGACCAGAAACTAATGAAAATGATACCTGTGGGGTTGGGTAGGAACAACCAGTAGTTGGGTGTTATTTCACGATATACAGTAGGATGTATAAATGATCGCCTGTATGAAATTCATGCCCAAAATGTTTGACACAAATCCAATCGTCAGGAAACACGCAGATTTAAAATGTGAGCCACTCTAAAAGCGACTGGCCTTGGATCCATCAAACAAGTTGTCATTTAAAGCCAAGGAAAATAGGAGTCGTTTTTAAATTAAAAAAAAATTAAAGATCGGATACACTGCAGGTAACTTGATTGGACCTGGATCTAAAAAGAAAAATCTGTACAAGATATTTAGGAACAATGGGAGAAATCTGAATATAGACTATGTACCAGACGATAGTGTAGTAGACGATAGATGCTCTTTCTGTGATAATGGTTTGTGACTAGAGAGGAAAATACTTCCTAGCGATATTTCTGAAACATTAGAAGTGATGTGTCATAGTGTGTGCAACTCATTTTCAAATGGTGCAAAAATTGTGTGTGAATACATAATACATAATTTTTGCTGAACCATTTGATATTGAGTTAGTTGTAGACACCGTGAGAGGGAAAGTGGCAAAATGTTAATAATAGATTACGCAGGGGCGCCTGGGTGGTGCAGTCGTTAAGCGTCTGCCTTCGGCTCAGGGCGTGATCCCGGCGTTCTGGGATGGAGCCCCACATCGGGCTCCTCTGCTGGGAGCCTGCTTCTTCCTCTCCCACTCCCCCTGCTTGTGTTCCCTCTCTTGCTGGCTGTCTCTCTCTCTGTCAAATAAATAAATAAAATCTTAAAAAAAAAAAGATTAATCTACACAAAGAATATATAGATGTTCATTATAATATTTCAGTTTTTCTGTAGATTTGAAATATTTTGAAATTAAAAGCTTGAGGCAACAAGGCTGCTGGTACATGAATGATACATGGTCCTGGTACCAGGGGCTCATTTTAGCTAAATTACTCTTAGACCTGCCTGCCTTGGGCTCTAAACCTTTTTTTTTTTTTTTTGTAGTTTCATCTGGTCAGCATTTCTTTTTCTTTTCTTCTTTTTTTTTTTTTCACTACTTCTTTTATTATGTTAGTCAGCATACAGTACATCATTAGTTTCTGATGCAGTGTTCCATGATTCATTGTTTGTGTATAACACCCAGTGCTCATCACATCATGTGCCCTCCTTAATACTGGGCTAACCCATCCCCCCACCCCCTCCCCTCTGAAAGCCTCAGTTTGTTTCCCAGAGTCCATAGTCTCTCATGGTTCGTCTCCCCCTCTGATTTCCCCCCTTTCAGTTTTCCCTTCCTTCCCCTAATGTCCTCCGTGCTATTCCTTATGTTCCACAAATGAGTGAAACCATATGAAAATTGTCTTTCTCTGCTTAACTTATTTCACTTAGCATAATCTCCTCCAGTCCCATCCACATTGATGCAAATGTTGGGTAATCATCTTTTCTGATGGCTGAGTAATATTCCATTGTATGTATGGACCACATCTTCTTTATCCATCGTCTGTTGAAGGGCATCTTGGCTCCTTCCACAGTTCGGCTATTGTGGACAATGCTGCTATGAACATTGGGGTGCATGTGTCCCTTCTTTTCACTACATCTGTGCCTTTGAGGTATATATGCAGTAGTGCAATGGCTGGTTCATAGGGCATCTCTATTTTTAACTTTTTGAGGAACCTCCATACTGTTTCCCAAAGTGGCTGCACCAGCTTGGATTCCCACCAACAGTGTAAGAGGGATCTCCTTTCTCTACAACCTCGCCAACATTTGTCGTTTCCTGACTTGTTCACATTAGCCATTCTGACTAGTGTGAGGCAGTGTCTCACTGTGGTTTTTTGATTTGTCTTTCCCTAATGGCTAATGATGTTGAACTCAACCCATTAACTACAGGTCTCCTTATTTTCTGGGAATTGATTTCAAAAGACCAGTAGTTGTGTGTTATTTCAGGATTGCTCTTGCTTCGTCCTTTTTTTCTTTAAACTACTTTAGGATTAAGATTAAATTGTGATTTATTTTCCCAATCATATTGTGCATATGAGACAGATTTATTTTAGCCTTTAGAATTTTATCACAGAACTGAAATAAAGTCAGCTTACATATCTTCATACATGATAGGTCTTATTATCAATCAGCAACTGTCCTGTTGCTTGATTTTTGTTCTCCGGGTGGCTGGGTCATAAGGCTGGGGGTTGAAGCTTCTCTATTCTCTGTTATCCGGTGCTTAACTACACAGGGCCCAACAAGAGAATCCTGAGTAGTCTTAGTTCTTCTAAATTTTGTACATTAGCTTGCCGCCTGTGGCCCAGTTTATTTCTTAATTCTGAACCTCTTTCCCTGACTGACGATATGGGTGTCTGGGCTCTCGAGCTCCCCACCAGCCGCTGCCCAGTAGGGCTTTGATGGGGGCGGGGGTTACGTGTGAGATGTGCTAGTCCTGGTTCGTCTCCCCCTCTGATTTCCCCCCTTTCAGTTTTCCCTTCCTTCCCCTAATGTCCTCCGTGCTATTCCTTATGTTCCACAAATGAGTGAAACCATATGAAAATTGTCTTTCTCTGCTTAACTTATTTCACTTAGCATAATCTCCTCCAGTCCCATCCACATTGATGCAAATGTTGGGTAATCATCTTTTCTGATGGCTGAGTAATATTCCATTGTATGTATGGACCACATCTTCTTTATCCATCGTCTGTTGAAGGGCATCTTGGCTCCTTCCACAGTTCGGCTATTGTGGACAATGCTGCTATGAACATTGGGGTGCATGTGTCCCTTCTTTTCACTACATCTGTGCCTTTGAGGTATATATGCAGTAGTGCAATGGCTGGTTCATAGGGCATCTCTATTTTTAACTTTTTGAGGAACCTCCATACTGTTTCCCAAAGTGGCTGCACCAGCTTGGATTCCCACCAACAGTGTAAGAGGGATCTCCTTTCTCTACAACCTCGCCAACATTTGTCGTTTCCTGACTTGTTCACATTAGCCATTCTGACTAGTGTGAGGCAGTGTCTCACTGTGGTTTTTTGATTTGTCTTTCCCTAATGGCTAATGATGTTGAACTCAACCCATTAACTACAGGTCTCCTTATTTTCTGGGAATTGATTTCAAAAGACCAGTAGTTGTGTGTTATTTCAGGATTGCTCTTGCTTCGTCCTTTTTTTCTTTAAACTACTTTAGGATTAAGATTAAATTGTGATTTATTTTCCCAATCATATTGTGCATATGAGACAGATTTATTTTAGCCTTTAGAATTTTATCACAGAACTGAAATAAAGTCAGCTTACATATCTTCATACATGATAGGTCTTATTATCAATCAGCAACTGTCCTGTTGCTTGATTTTTGTTCTCCGGGTGGCTGGGTCATAAGGCTGGGGGTTGAAGCTTCTCTATTCTCTGTTATCCGGTGCTTAACTACACAGGGCCCAACAAGAGAATCCTGAGTAGTCTTAGTTCTTCTAAATTTTGTACATTAGCTTGCCGCCTGTGGCCCAGTTTATTTCTTAATTCTGAACCTCTTTCCCTGACTGACGATATGGGTGTCTGGGCTCTCGAGCTCCCCACCAGCCGCTGCCCAGTAGGGCTTTGATGGGGGCGGGGGTTACGTGTGAGATGTGCTAGTCCTGGGTCTCTGCCCGTCCTGTGAAGGGGGCATTCCGAAATTGGGTTTTTTCTTTTTTTTTTTTTTTTAAGGTTTTGTTTATTTATTCGACAGAGATAGAGACAGCCAGCGAGAGAGGGAACACAAGCAGGGGGAGTGGGAGAGGAAGAAGCAGGCTCATAGCAGAGGAGCCTGACGTGGGGCTCCGATCCCACAACGCCGGGATCACGCCCTGAGCCGAAGGCAGACGCTTAACCGCTGTGCCACCCAGGCGCCCCCCTTTGTTGGGTTTTGTTTTTATTTTGTCCCACTCTCCATCACCTTTCAGAGAGGTTAGCATGAAAGTGTGTTGCTTGGAGTACTGTACATACCTGTGCAACCTTTGAAAAATAATATGGGACCTTTGACACTTGATTTAGCTGAAGGTGCACAGCGTCTGAATTTAGTCTTGCTCCAAGCCAGAGTCAGCTTGCATTTATGGCTGCTTTGCTGGGACCATGGTAGTGTTTAGGGCTGTTGTTAAATTTTCAGTAGGTAAGAATATCATTTTATAGCTTTTACATAAGTGGTGAGTGATGTCAGCCTGTGTCGGATGTGCTCTTCTAATGAAGTGGAGGGTTTATCTTGCCCCTTCTCTTTGCATTGCATTCCAGAACTTAAAGCAGCAGTATTACACTGGATACACAGAGAATGAAGTATTGGAAGTCATGCAGCACATGGCCAAAAATGTAGTGAAAGTTAATGAAAACTTAACGAAATTCATCGTAAGTACTCCTTCCTAAACTGTGGAAAGCATTAGATTAGGGGTTTTGTGAATGAGGGTATGCGTATGTGTGTGACTTTGTGTTTTCATGGAAATGTAATACTAGCGTTTGTGAGAGTCTGTTTTAGCTCGAACTCTTTTCTAGTACAGCAGGGGATGGAGCTTACTGATACACTCCAAAAAACAGACTTTCTTTAAAACAAGGTAGCTAGGCTAACGGTGTCCAGGCCCAGTGTAGTCAGCCAGATAGCCATTCCACGCATTTACCCACGCTCATCCCGGCGTCCTGGGGAGGGCACGCAGTGGTCAGGGCATGTGCTCACCGTGTTGTCTGGAACCCCTCAAAGGGCCCTGTGGAAAGCTTGGGTGCTCAGGGCCTCTGATCTTCTGGGAAAATGACCGAAAGGCCCCTGAATGCAGGCCTGGTGAAGGAAGGGCAAGAAGCCCATTCAGAAAGCTTCCTGGGGGCCTGGTGTCTGTCTCCGTGCAGCCCACCTGAGCGGTGGAATCAGCACCGATTGGATGCTGTCCTGTGCTTGTGTGACACTGAATATCACCAAGGATCTGGTGACAAAGAGCAAGGCATTTGTGCCAAGTGTCCCGACAACCTATTTTGCTCCCTGGCATGTAGTTTCTGTATAATTTAGCACACCACGGAGGTGTAATGTGTCTTCAGTCCTGAGGGTGTTGTCTGGGGTCTGCTAGGCACTGGTTGCCACTTGGCTTTTATTGCCGTTGTTGCTGCCTGTCCTGGCAGACCTGTTATGTCCTGGTGGCACTTAGGTATGATAAACACCTCCCACTCCTCTGGCAACATGGGAGAGAGAGCCTACTCCTTGGACCTTGACATCATTTATTCCCCCATCACCAGTGCTACCAGCTGGGTGTTATCTGTTGCTGGGCATGGAAGGAAATTGTCAGGTGCCCCACATTAGGACCTCAGAGTGCTCGCTGGCTTCAGTGATTCGCCATCATCACACCAATTGGACATTGTGGGTCTGGCCCTTAAATACTTGTGAATTAGGCTGGGAGCAAGGTAGAAGGTGGGGGTCCTGATGTGTGCTTAATCACAGATGACTTCTGCAGGCCATCAAGAATAAGTACGCAAGCAGCAAACTCCTGCAGATCAGCACACTTCCTCAGCTGAACTCAAAAACCATCCGAGAGCTTGCCTCCCCTCTGATGGGACGGTCCTAGGCTGCCATGGCCCTCGGGGAAGAGTGCTCCGTCCGTGACTTGGTCTCGCTGATTTGGAACTCTTCACTTTGTATATAGTCCTCTGGTCTATTTCATGAAAACTTTCCTTAGACCTATTTTCTAAATGTATATTGAGGAAAAATAAAGCTATTAATTTTTCTTAAGGCATCCTGTGTGTTTTTATTTGTGCGGTCTCTACCGAACAAGGTCAGTAGAAGTTTGGTTTGACTAATTACTTTTTGAGCTGTTATGAGTAGCGCGTAAATTATTGCCTTTGTGGCTTTGAGAAAGACCTTCCTTCCATTTTCTCAAATGGAACAAACTAGAACTTGCCTCCAGTGATTGCTAACCCATTTCTAAACTTCTGAAATATACAAAAATTGATTCATTATGAAAATTGAAAATGGGAGGATAGCCATGACAATTCTCTTTCTAGACCTACTCAACTATCTTCTTATTCCTACACAGGAACGCCTGGCCCACTGGGGTGAGGGCCACCAGAAGCAACCCTCATAATGTGTCTCTGTCTCAAGGGCATGGTGGGGACCAGGAATGTCAGTCCTAAAGGACCACCGCTGGAAAACGAAAATGGGCCTGCGGCACCTTGTTAGAGTTGAAGGTTGGAATGCATTTTCCTATTTCAGCTAAATCGTAGGTTACTATTTGTTATTATTTTTTTGGCGGGCAGTTGATCGTATTTAACATTATTCTCTATGGGGGAATGCATTCTCGGTCTCCAACCACTAACTTAAAAAAAAAGAACCACCATAAAATAGATGAGTGCCTTATAGTGACAGCTTCCCAAACTATTAGTTCAATACATGTTAATTGCTTTTGGAGAGAAAGGAGCTAGTCAAATACATTTGGGAAACATTGCAAACTCACATTGAGATTCATACAGGCTCTGAGAGCTTTGCAGTAAACTCTGTTCTTCCCCAGTGGAGAGTGTGGTAAAAGCTGCCTTCTGTGGGACAGCGAGGTCTGCGGGTGCTGGTTCCATGACGCCGCTGTGGCTTGTGATTGGCCCGGGAGCAGAGCCTGGCTGGCTCCAGGTAGGTTGCTCCCCACCTCTCTCCCTAGGCAGGTCAGGGCCACCTATGGAAGTCTTCAGGTGCCAAGCACTAAAAAGCCGGGAACCTGGAAGCTGTGTATATTGAAGTCCTGGGGTAAAGCTCCTACGCATCCCTTGTTGAGCGAGACTTGCTCCCATGGCAGCCTTAGACTGACTTGGGTCACACGTGTGAATAGTAGTGAGGTGAGGCCATGCAGGGAGCTTTCCTGCCCAGGAAAACTGGGAAAAGGCCAGTTATTTCCCAGGGATGTTTGAGCTCCAGCTTCTCATCAAGAAAGGGATGGGTTTTGTGGGAATATTCTGAAGACGTTTTATAGCTTATTACATATTTTGCTTAGTTAAATATCTACCCCGATTCAGGAAATGCGTACTTCCAGGATGTTGTAAAGAAAGACCTTTAAGATACTTCCTCCTGTGCCACAGCAGGCACCCAAGACTGAAGTGTTGTAAATGTGAAAGAAGCCGTAAAAGTAGAAATCATAATATCGTAAAAACACTGAAATTAGAAGATGAGATGATGTAACCACAGTAGTTGAAGAGCACAGATCTCGAAGCTGGGTTGCACGGGTTGCAGTCTCCTTGGCTGCTGTTGGATCTCTGTGCCTGTGTCTGTGTCCGTAGAATGGGCGTACGAGCATCTCCCCCATAGTGTTGTACTGAGTAAGGTATGGCAAAGCGTCTGGACGTGTTCGAATGTTAATGGCTGTTATTTTAAGGAGGTTGTTGGTCTTGGAAAGAGATGGGACTCTTGGTATTCAAGGATACGTTAGACACCGCTCTTGCTCATCAAAGGAGTTTGCAAATTTAAAGCTGTTGAGTCCTATTTGTGAGTTTTTCTTTTTAATTTTGGTTCTTGATTTTTGAGAAAAGGATAATTGGAAGTTGGAAGGTTGACAGACTCTCAAACTCCTTGATATTAGCTGGATTGAAGACAGATGGAAAGCACGGGCCTTGGGGTCAGATCAGCGGTCAAATGATGGCTCCTCTCCTTAAAAGCTATGTGACCTGGGCAAGGGAGTGACCTGTACTGAGCCTTCTCGTTGCAACGTGGTTTTAGACTAGGCCATGCCTATCAGAGGGACAGGTACAGTACTGTAGGAAGAAAAGGCGTCAAGTTGCTGGTAAGAGGAAAATAAGCTCCAAAATTTAGGAGCAGCTGTGGAGGCCAGCTAGGCGTTGGGAGAAACACAAAATGAGGCAGGAAGGGAGCCAGCGACATGGCAGAATGGTTCCCACTCTTTGACCATAAAAGTGAAGGGTACCAGGGACATCATTAGGTTCTCCACCAAAGATGCACCCTGCGCACACTGTACTCTTGACACCGGACTCTGCCCCCACCTGCCGCTGAAACCGCCGGAAAAGCAGCCAGTAGAGGCAGGGCCAGCCTGGTCTGCCCTGCTCCACGCAGGGGAGTTTGGAAACAGTCTGGAAGGGAAAAGATTTGGATGCTGTACGAGCCCTGCCGTTTGCCAAGCCAGTGGAGGTCGGCAGCTACGTGGGTATGCGGCCACATTGTCTCGCACTTGTTCTCGTGGACGTCTCTGCCTGGAAGGAGCCAGGCCGGAAGGAGGAGGATGATCTCCCCCCAGCGCCCTGGATAAGCTGCTCTCTGCCCTGAGACTCGCTGTCCCCAGCAAGAGACTCCCAGCTTCCCTGGCAGTTGAGGCCACGTGACTAAGTTCCAGCCACTAGACTATGAGTGGACATGGTGTGTGCACTTTGCAAGGAATGTTCTTTAAAAAAGAAACTGCTTCTCATCCTCCTTTACCTTCCGAGGGCTGGACTTGGCAACGGCTGTGAGTCACGCTTGATTAGATGGGCTGGGATAATACGTGTGCGTGGTTTGCACGCCTGTTGGCGGAACAGGTTATAAGAGAGGCCTCACCCTTTGCCCTCTGCATGGGCATCATCTCGCTTCCTGAAGCACCGTGCAAGAGATGGCCCTTTCGCATGATTTCAGAGAGCCAGCTGCACTGCCTGCTCCATCCCTTGTTCATTAGCACTTAGCCCCTCTGCTGCTTCTCAGAATGTGGCCTGGGGGTCCTTGAGACTCCTTGAAGAAGGCCTTGAAGTCAAAACTATTTTCATGGTAATACTAGGATGTTCGTTCCTTTTTTCATTCTTGTCATTAGCGTATGGTGGAATCTTCCAGAAGCTACAGGACATGTGGTGATGATATCACTCTAGTGGTGAGTAGAATCTGTATGTGTTTTTGGTGTTTTAAAAATTTCCCGTTTGAATTTCTAATATGGTCAATACAGATAGCTGTGAAGGACAAAAGCAGAACTCTGAGGTCTTCAATAATACCGAAGAGTGTAAAGGGGTTCTGAGGCCAGAAGGTTTGAGAACTGGTCCGCTACTCATTTGAACATCTCCGCCTGCGGGAACGTTCAAGGCTGCTCAAGGTGCTTGGTTACTTTAAATCTTTGGTTGAAGGGATCTGTCACATCTTTACACTGTGTTTTCTGCTGCTGGACACGTGTGGTGTATGTGCACAAGCACACCATCATCCCAAACAGGATGGTGTGTTCTAGAAGGCAGGGGTGGCCCCTTTATCCTCTTTACATACGTTCTCCCGGGTGAAATGACTCTAGACCTAACTGAACAGGGAACAAAACGGCAGGCCCAGCTAGATGCAGAGCCAAGAGAAACCTAGGATCATGACTTCAGTAGATTTACTCACCTGTGTAAGCAACATTGGGGACGTCCTCAAGCCTGGCACTACGTAAGGCACATGGGTGCAGGGCTGGGGCTTGCTCTGTGACTTCCATGAGTCTGGGCTGTTCTCACTGCTTGTGTGGTTGTTAGACTCTGTTCCTATATTGTCACCTAGAGCCTGAGGGGTTCCAGTTACACACCAGTTTTAAAGTCCAATCATTAAAAGCAGTCAAGACTGATTCCCCCCCCAGTGGTTTGTTGTTGTTGTTGTTGTTTTTTAAAGCATTGCATTAGGAAAATTATGTAAAGCCAACTTATTTGAGTATAGCTGACACACAATGCTATAGCAGTTTCAGGTGTACAATTTAGTGATTTGACAGTTTTATACATTAAACTGTTCACAAGTGTAGCTGCCATCTCTCATTACATCCCTATTCCAATGTCATTGCATTCTTATGCTGTGCCTTTTATTCATGAAGAATGACTTATTCATTCTATGGCTGGAAGCCTGGAACCTCCCCCCCCCCACCTCAGCCAACCACCAGTTTGTGCCGTGTTTATACATCTCATTCTGTTTTTTGTTCATTCCTTTTTTTCCTAGATTCTACTTAGTAACGGAATCATATGGTATTTGTCTTTCTCAGCCTGACTTACCATGATACCCTCTAGGTCTGTCCATGTTGCCTCAAGTGGCACGATCTCATCCTTTTTTATGAATACATTTTTATTTAAGGAATTTCACAAGTGATTCCTTCCACTGCTCAAGGTCACCTTAGTTCCTCCAAAGCTGGAGTTCACATTTATCTTCAAGATAGGCCTTTTGAAAATAACCTATGCTTAATTCAGGTTGTCCTGTCACTTGGCCCCAAATTCTTTTTTTTTTTTTAAGACCCTGAGAACATGACCTGAACTGAAATCAAGAGTCGGCCATTCAACCGACTGAGCCACCCAGGTGTCCTGGAACCAAAATATACTTTAAACATTATTTGTTACTGTTCTATTCTTGAGCACAACGATTTAAGTGGTTTACTTTGTTCTAAGTTCAGATACGTTTTTTTTCCTTACGTGTAACCCCTGATAATTTTTCCCATGGGCTCAGGAATCTTGGAATGACAAAAAGGTGTGTGCTGGTCAAACAAACCCTACTTTCCCAATAGCTTCAGAAAGGCTGAGGCAACCAGGAGAAGGAGAGGCAGAGAAGTGAGTCTCCCCCAAGAACCAATGCCTCATCGATAGACATTCCATCGTTTCTGACTTTTCACTACTACGGCAGTAACTACCGCACTGGCCTACGAGGCTCGCCTTCACAAAGTGCCACAGACGGTGGCTTACCAACAGAAATGTACCGTCCTCCGAGTGTGCAAGCTAGAAGTTCAAGATCTGTGTGTGGGTAAGGCTGGTTCCTTCTGAGGGCTATGAAGGGAGCACATCTGGGCCAGGCCTCTCTCCTTGGCTGTAGATGGCTGTCCCTTCATGTCCTCTTCCGTTTCTGTGTCCGTGTCCAAATGTCCCCTATTTATCAAGACACCAGTTATATTGGATTGGGGCCCACCCTAATGATGTCATTTTAACTTATCTTTGTAAAGACCCTCTAGTTCCAAATAAGGTCATGTTGTGGGGTACTGGGGTTTAGGGCTTCAACGTAACTTTTGAGGTGGTGGGGAGACAAATTCAACCTATAACAAATGTCACAAAAGAATAGGTGGTTCACTGATTCCTTTATTTATTTAGGAGGTAGGGGGAGGGGTACAGGGGGCAGAGGAAAATTACCTACAGGGAAAGGGCTGAGAGGGTTTGCAGGGGCCGGGCTAGAAAGCAGTAACACTGATTCTGTAGCTGAGGAGGGGTAGTGCACATCCGTAAGTACCTGGTGGGGGTTTTGTAATAAAGCCGCCTCATTGATAAGTACAGCGGGGTACTACTTAGTACATTCATACATGTTTCCACCATTTTACGATTTTTATATATACAGTATATGATCTGTTCTTATAAATGTACAGCTTGAAAAAAGAGATCCTTCTTGTAATAGGTACAGCATTAAACATAAAACCAACATGGGCCAGCCACATTCCAACTGAAGACCCAGAGAAAGGGAAGGCCAACAGCCCAGCCCCTGCCCAGTCCGGCAGCCTCGTGGTCCTGGTGAAGCGTAAACCAGCACCCCTCTGCACCTGTGGGCTCTGCAGGCCACGTAGGCCACGCTGGCCCTTGGCATCTGCACGGGAAGTGCCCACTCATGCCAAGCCCAGCCTGTAGAGGGCAGGTCCTACCTGAGGGAAAGTGGCAGAGAGGAATGTGTTTCAGGTAAGGAAAAGAAGGATGAAAGAAATGTGCTCTTTGACTAAAGGCACTTGTCAGTGGCCGCCTACAGCCATTCCCTGGGCCTGGTGAGCGAGCGGGGAGCTGTTCTGATAGAGCCAACAAGGTCTGAGTGGACCTCGCCTGTCCTTTCACCAGGTTTAAATACAATAAATAAATCTTGGTGGGTGGTGGTATGGCCCTCCTGGGCTCCTATGAATAGGGCTACCTTTTAGGATCGTTTATGGAGTGACACTCCCTGTCCCCAACCCAGCATTTCCATGTCCTCCATGGGGAAGGTGCCAGAAAAACTCCAGGCCTTAGAGAAGGAAGCAGTTGCTTGCTCTGGATCAGAAGGAGAACCCCAAACGTCCCCTTCCCTGCCTGGAGCTCCTTCACCCGTGAGAGTCTCCATGCGCCTCAGATCTTGGTCACATAGTTGTTGGGGAACAGGCCCTGCTTGCCTCGTAGTCGACCCGTCCACCAGCCAGAAGGATCTGCAGGAGACAGAGATGGCAAGAGTGAGGGTGAGCAAGGTGGTTCTGCCTGGGCCAAACACACCCCGCTCCTGTGGTCGCATCACGTGGGCAAAGGTGGTTTGGCTCCCTCCACCTGTGTTCTTTGTCCTTCTTTTATTTATGTTTAAAAATTTATTTGAATGAGCAAGCGAGAGAGAGCGAGTGAGCAGCGGAGGGAGAGGCAGGCTCTCGGCCGAGCAGGGAGCCCGATGTGGGGCTCTATCCCATGAGGCAGATGCTTACCCCGACGGAGCCTCCCGGGCATCCCTTTATTTTCTTTTAAACGTGTCTGTTGTAAAAAGTAACCCCTCCCCCACAGCACAGACCACTCAGGGTCCCATTCAAGGAAGAATGTGCTGTTCCCACGTGAGGCTCTGCCGACAGCTAGAAGCCTCTAGGAGTGCCCAGCCTCTGAAAGGAGGCTGATCACTCCTTCTCGGAGCCCAGGCGGGGCAGCCACTGGGCTGCCAGAGGCTGGCCGGGGGGTGGCGGGCAGTCCCCCAGTCCCGTCTCCGCATTTTCCTCACACAGGGCTACTCCCCCACCACACCTTTCCCACTCCTTCCTCCAGTGTGGAAGGCTTCTGGGAGAACCTGGTCTGCAACCCCAGGCGCTTGACCAGGAGTGAGGCAATGTGGTCTACATTCTTCCAGAAATGGGCCACTCTTAGAATTCTGCATCTTGCTTTTCACTACTTAATAGATACTGTCTTTCCATGTCTACATCTCATTTTTAAACAGCTGTGTTGTATACCAAGATTTATAGAATCATTTACTTGTTGATGGACATTTGTTTCCACTTTTTCCACTACTGACGGAATAAACGTCCATACTTACATCTCAAGTAGGTCTATAGGAGCGATTCCTGCCTCAAAGAATATAGACCTTTTATTCTGTAAGACAACATAGTTCATTGATATAATAGCTAATACTCTTCCATGGACTTTTAAAAGTACAAAAGGGTGCCTGGGTGGCTCAGTCGGTTAAATGTCTGACTCTTGATTTTGGCTCAGATCATAATAATTCAGTTATGTAGTTTAGTTTAGCTCTCTGATTCATCTATTTTTCTGCATACAAGGTAGAGCTCTATTTTTTTTTTTTTTCAAAATGGAGTCATTGTCTCTCCTTTCCCCTGATTTCAAATGCCACATTTATCCTATATTAAACACCTGTATAGACCTGGATCTGTTTCTGGATTCTATTCTGTCCCATTTATATGTCTATTCCTGTACTCACACTGGACTGCACCAAGTACAGTGATAATTTATAGTATTTTCTGAGAACTTCTAGGACTCTACATTTTTTTTTTTTTAAAGATTCTATTTATTTATTTGACAGAGATAGAGATAGCCAGTGAGAGAGGGAACACAAGCGGGGGGAGTGGGAGAGGAAGAAGCAGGCTCATAGTGGAGGAGCCTGATGTGGGGCTCGATCCCATAACGCCGGGATCACACCCTGAGCCGAAGGCAGACGCCCAACCGCTGTGCCACCCAGGCGCCCCTAGGACTCTACATTTTACACAAATATGTAATTGTTTTGATTATAGCCAAAACACGTTTTATTTCTAGGAAAATCTGAAATAGAGAAATGAAAAGAAAGCAATCCTCAAAATTCAACACTTAAGGAGACCACGTATGAATGTGTGAAGATATATACGCAGACAGCTGTATGTTTTATATTTTTACAAACATGAGACTACAGCCCATAGTCTATAACCTTTTTTTTCCCATGAACATCTTTCCATTTCAACAAGCGTACCTCTAGGCTCACATACCGTATTACTGCATCATTATCATCTCTAATAAAAATGTCATCAAAGTTCACTGAATGGATAGAGCAAAGCTTATTTAGCCAATCTTTGTTACTGGATAATTGGTCATTTCCAGTATTTTTGCTGAACAAAGCTGGTGATAAAAATTTTGTGTTTACTAAGCATTTATTTCAACCTTTACTTTTACTCCCAACACTTTCTAGGAAGGACACTAAGTGGCTAAAATATTAAAATCTAACAGCAAACTAGATGGCTCAGGGAGGTCAAAATAATGCCCAGAGGCTGTTAAGGAGGTCAGCCCAGGGACCTACAAGTCTCCTCAGAGTGAGCCCCTGTGATGAAGGAGTCGGTTAAAAACACCATTCCTGGGGTGCCTGGGTGGCTCAGCCATTAAGCGTCTGCCTTCAGCATAGGTCATGATCCTGGGATTCTGGGATCGAGCCCTGCATCGGGCTCCCTGCTCCTCCCTCTCACACTCCCCCTGCTTGTGTTCCTTCTCTCGCTGTCTCTGTCAAATAAAAAAAAAAAAAAACCACAAAACAGCAGCAGCAACAACAAAACACCATTCCTGGAACTGTCTGTCCTTGGCCACCTCTTCCTGAAGGCTTAATCACCAAGGCCCACTTCCCTCAGGCTGTCCTTGCTCTGCTAGTAATGGACGGCTCTGCACTGCCCCCAAGTCCTCTTGAGCCCGACACTCAGGGCCCTCCACCGTCAGGCCACTCCTAGCTTCATCTCGTCTCCTGTGACATCCCCTGGGGGACCCTGCCATAAGGTTGAGCATCGGCTCATTTTCCTAAAATGACCTGCTCTTTCTAGCCTCCCCGGCTTCTCTGTCTGTCTCCCCATTCCTCACCACACATGCCATTTCCTTCATGGTGCTTTTTTAACATGCTAAGTCAGGCGTTACCTATTTTTTTTTTTAAGATTTATGGGGCGCCTGGGTGGCACAGCGGTTAAGCGTCTGCCTTCGGCTCAGGGCGTGATCCCGGCGTTGTGGTCGAGCCCCACATCAGGCTCTTCCGCTATGAGCCTGCTTCTTCCTCTCCCACTCCCCCTGCTTGTGTTCCCTCTCTCGCTGGCTGTCTCTATCTCTGTCAAATAAATAAATAAAATCTTAAAAAAAAAAATTTACTTTAGAGACAGACAGTGGGGAGGGGAGGGGTACAGGGAGAGGTAGAGAGAATCCCAAGCAGATTCCCCTCTGAGCGCAGAGCCTGACATGGGGCTTCAGCCCATGACCCTGAGATCATGACCTGAGCCAAAATCAAGACACTCAGCCAACTGTGATTCCCAGGCGCCCTGGAGTTATACTTTAAAAAAACACTTCCATAAGCAGTAATGTTTGGTCATATGTAGATTATATTCTAACTTACCTTCTCTACCAAATTAATAAAGCACTCAGCCAAGCCCACAGACTTTTATAATAGATGTTACAGGTTGCCTCCAGGACTTCCATTCCATCTGCCTTCCCTGTGAGGAGGCCATCACGTTTGGGTGGGATAGTCCTAACTCCCATTTCCTACACAAGTCCCTGCCGTGCCTGATCTACTAGGGTACAGCTCTTGTCTTGCTATAGAGATTCAGGGATGGGCACATGACCAATTTGGTCTAATCAGAGTAAAACCTAGGACTTTTGTCCAATGGCTAAGAGAAGTTTCAGAGATAAAGCAGATTTCAGACATAGTTTGATCTGTTTGCTGGAACTGATGTAGCCGTTTTGCTGTCATGAGGGAAAACAGCCAATAAGGGAACAAACACAAAGAAGGCAGAGCAGAAAGATTAAAAAAAAAAAAAAAAGGATCCTTGATCAAACTGAGCCTGAAGCCTAGCCTCCTGCTACAAGTCTCAGTTAGAGCAGCCTATAAATTCCCTTGTTTAAACTAGTTTTTATAGCAACATGACTGAATGTTCTTCAGGAGGCTGTCCCAGCCAGCCATACACTTACCTTCTTTGATAATATCGATAATGTCATTGGCGTTGAAGCTGAGTTCATCTGTGTCCTGAGCATCATAGGCATAGAGAGCCTTGCACTGTGGCACCTGAGGCTTGGGCTTCGGCTGGGGCTTGGGTCTGCCCCCGGCTGGGGGAGGCCGACTGCTTGTTTGTCTCCGGATGCTGTGGAAAGAGTGGAGGGAGGTGAGAGACAGACCTAACAGGAGGCAGCACCGTGTGGTGGTCTGGAGCATGGGGCCAGCGCTGGCCTGCTCAAGTTCAAATCCAGCTCCATCCTTACAAGATATGCCAATCCCCAAATTTTGAGAATAAAAACAGCCCCACCCCCAACTTGGAGACAGAACTTTTGCCAGTGCCCCAGAAGCCTGCAGGTGCCTCTCCCCAACAGCAATCCTTCCCAGGATCAACCACCACCCTGAATTTTGTATTACGTCTGCTTTTCTTTGTGGTTTTACCACACACAAGTATCCTCAACAGCACACATAGTTTGCCTGTTTTTTAACTGTATAAAAGGGTTAATTTTTTTTTTTTTAAGGAGGGGAGGGACAGAGGGAAAGAGAGAGACAATCTTAAGCAGACTCCATGCCCAACACAGAACCCGACGCAGGGCTTGATCTCACGACCCTGAGACCATGACCTGAGCCGAAATCATGAGTCCGACGCTTAACCCACTGAGCCACCCAGATGCCCCAAAAGGAATCATTCACTCTATTCTTGAGATGTGCCCTGGTGATGCATGCATTCTCATGGCCTTATCCTCTTCCGTGGCATGAATATGTCACAATTTACTTCTCCAGTCCCCTGTTGATGGTCATTTGGAATGATTTCAGTTTCTAGTATTGTGAAAAATAAAAATAAAAATGCTGCTTTGAATACTCTTGTGCGAGCAGTTTGTCAGCCTCGGCANTCCATCACCAGCACCCTCATCCGGGTCTTCTAGCTTTACACGTATCCCTTCTACACACTATACTGCCAACCGCCTCCGTTCATACATCGTCTCAAAGGCAGAGAACTAGAGCTTGAGAGACCTTCAAACTTCTATCTGAAACAACTCTGTTAAATATACAAGGCATTTAATAAAAAAAAAAAGGTAGAAAACCTTTTCTTTCCCACTTTGCTTGAGGACGAAACCAGGAAAAGCCTACAATTCATTTACTCACAAACCAAACATAAGTTGAAGATTTCTTCTTGGAGACTGGGCTGTACTCAACTCAGTGGGGGGGCTGTTAGGTCTGGCCAGGTGTGTTCATACCTGTGGCAGAAAGAAGGAGAAGGGAGGGTCCCCCCCACCCCGCCTCCCGGCCTGAGTTGCGGAGGAGAAAAGCACCCCCAGCTTTGAGCTGTGCTCTCAGGAGGCCAGAGCTGCTCTGTTTTTGCTGAGGTCCCATGATAACAAACAGATGTTCGCTGGGTGCTGACGAGCAGGTTAGATCATGAGGGAGTATCTGGGGGGGGGGGCAGCCAGCTGGGTGGGGTTTCAGGGGGCTGCCTGGGGAGCAAACCCCACGGTTTCTCAGGCTCTACTCTTCTTCGGTCAACCCCTGTCCCCGCCTACCCACCCACCACCAAGCACTTTCCTTTCACCATAGAGGAAAGGCATCTTGTAGATCATTAGCATGACATCATTTCCTCCCTAGGCGGCTGGAAATCCCCATTCCCTGTTCGAGAAGTGCTTGCTTCTCTGAAAGCCGGCCAGGCAAGCAGGCTTCTAATTAAGCAACCTATACATGAGGATGTGTCAGCATCTGGTTAATAAGAGCCATTAGCCTGGATACCAGAAGTCAGCTGATTTCCCAGCAACAAGGAAGGGGGTTGCAGAGGAGGGGTGTGCGTTAGAATACCCTGGGATGGAGGAAAGCCTCCAGCCTGCTAGGTCCAGGGTGCAGGGTGGGAAGGGTGCATGCACACTCTCCCCCTCAAATACTCGTAGATGGGGATCTGGTCTCTCTTATGTCCGGGGGGGAACCTGCCGACATTAGTGCAGTTGATGAAGCGTCTGGACCCCCGAATATTGGCAATTAGGTGTAGTCCCCGAGGAAAAGGGGCCAGGAAGCTTCTTAGTGGGGAGAAGAAGGTACATGACTCTGAAATGTAGGACTGTCCTTCCCGCAGCAGTCCTGGGAGCCCCCCCCCCCCACCGGCTGCTCTGCCCATAGCCTCCAGCTTTGACCAAGCCCTGGCAGTTCCTCCTCCTCCACGTCTCTGCTGCCAGCTGCTTGCTTCCTGGGCTCCCTGAATATGTCCCAACTCAGTGTCTATTAGTTCACTTCACCCTCCACTAAAAATCCCAACAGCCTTTCCCTGCTCTTGGGACATGGACCAAACCCTGCATGGGGCCTACAAAGTCCCTGCCTGGTGTGGCCCCTGCTGGCTTCCAGCCTCAAGTCCTGCCGCAGGCCACACTGGTACCTTCCTACCTTTCTTAACGAGCCCTGGTGGGGGTTAGGACACCTTGCTCACGTACTCCTAGCTTACACCCTGGCTTTAGGGGACAAGACCAGGAACAAAACAGGGATGTCAGCTCTCACACCATTTCTGTTCCATACTGCACTGCAAGATCCAGCCAGAGCAATTAGTCAAGAAAAATAAAAGGCATTCCGACTGGAAAAGAAGTAAAAATACCTCTATTTGCAGATGAGATGATCTTGCATATAGAAAAACCTAAGGAATGCACTAAAAAACTATTAGAACCAATAAACAAGTCCAGCAAGATTAGAGAATACAAGATTGAGAAAACAATTCCATTACAATACATACAAAAGAATATACTACGTCGGAGTGAATTTAACAAAAGGATTATTCGACTCCTATGGCATACCCAGAATAGAAAGCTAATCTATAATGAAAGAAAGTAGACTAGTGGTTTCCTAGGGCTGGGGCTGAGGACTGGGGAAAGGAGGTTTCTTTTTGGGATGAACATTCTAAAATTAGATTATGAGGGGGCGCCTGGCTGGCTCAAGTCAGAGCATTCAACTCGATCTGGGCTCATGAGTGTGCACCCCATGTTGGCTATAGAGTTTACTTAAAAATTTTTTTTAATTAGATTACAAGGATGGTTGTATAACTCTGCACTAAATACTGTTGAATGGTACTTTAAATGGGTTGATTTAATAGTATATAAATTATATCTCAAAACTGCTTTAAAAAAAAAAAAGCAAGTAAATGACATAGACCCCTTTGGGCTCGGCAGCTCACCACCGACACCCAGAGTGACCTCGGCCCGTCTGTCTGCCCACCGGCCCTGGATGCGCCAGAACCAGGGCAGACTGGCGGAGGAAAGGACCATCTAAACACCCGTGCGAACACAACCACTGGATGGTATTTGGTCCCAAGGCCTCAGAGAATATAAGTCCAAGCAAAACCAATCAAAACAAAACCTCAGGGATTACTGGGGGATTTGGGCTCCTTTGTAGGCCCTTGGCAACGTGGGCTTGGTTGTCCCAGGCGCTGGACCATGGCCACCATGCTTTACCAACAACATAAAGCCATCTGGTTATTTATCACTTGGGTAAACAGGGTTCACAGTACCCCACATTTGGGAGCAGGGAGAGTCCAGACAGCTTTGAGATGAGGCGCTGGGTGCTGGGGAGCAGAGTGGGGACTGGGGGGCTGTGTCTGAGAGGGACGGACAGGGAGGTGGGGAACAGCTTTGCATTTTGCATTAAGGAAGCGTCTGTTTAGACAACCAACCCTGAGGTCACTGTGATCCAGCTCTTCCCTGTTGAAATGTCCTCTGTGACCAGGAAGGAGCACAAGTCTCCAGTGGGGCAGCCAGTCAGCCCCATTCTCCCATCTCAGCTTGTTTTCACCCTTTGTGTGCGACTCAGCAAAAGGCCTGTCACTGGGGAACCCCTCCCTGCAGCCGTATGAGGTCAGATCTCGCATCGGCCGTGGCTGCTCCAGGCAAGACGCCGCGCTGGGCATCTTCGCGGGTCCCGCTTCATCACACCTCACGGCGCTCCCGGGTTCCCGTGGCTTCCTGCTGGTCTCAGGCCCGGATGGCACAACGGCAGACGCGCCAGGCTCCCAGAGCTCCAGCTGCACACACCTTTCTGGTCCCAGGGTCTGGCCCGCCCCACCCCCCACCAGCACTGCTAACTCCTGCCCAGCCTTCGGATGGCATCTCAAACCCCCCGGCCACATCCTGGGTAGCCCACACCAGCTCCAAGCGGGGGATTGAAGCAGTGGCACACGACCTTGTGTCACCATTCAGCTGACACCCTCTTGGGACAGTAGGTTCTGGGGGGGGCAGGGCCAGTGCCTCTCTGTGCTCACTACTATAGCCCCTGCGTCTGGCACCTGGCCCGGGAACACTGTGCAGCCTGAGTCTGCACATTCTGATGGAGCAACAGTGTGCAGCAGGGGAGGGGACATGGCGCTGGCACAGAAGTCAGCACACTGGGTTCGAGGCCCGGCTCGGCCACCGGCTGGCATGTGACTCGGGTATGTCGCTTTGCCTATTATTATATTTTTAAAGATTTTAGTTATTTATTAGAGAGCGCGCACAAGCAGGAGGAACGGCAGGCAGAAGGAGAAGCAGGCTCCCCCCCGAGCAAGGAGCCCGATGTGGGACTCGACCTCAGGACCCTGGGACCCTAACCTGAGCCGAAAGCAGATGCTAAACCAACTGAACCACCCAGTCGCCCCACGCTTCACCTCTTTAAAGATCAGTGTCTTCAACTGTAAAAAAGGGAGACTCAGGCAATGGTCCGGGTCCTTTTTCTAATTCTTAGGATGCTTTATAGCACGCTCTCACCAAACTCCCTACTGTCAGATGGACCACGGAGCACAGGAAGTCTGTGCCGACGACGGGATCGCTGCCTCTATCTTCACCACTGCGCGGACCCAGAAACAGTCCCAGAAACCCGACGGCAGCAACAGCCATTTTCCCAGCTGTGTCTGAACCTCAGCCTAAACCCACACCATCTCCTCTACAGCACTAGGTGGCGATCCTGTGTCATCAATAATGAGGGAGGAGACCGACGACGAATGCCAGAAGCTGATTAATGGGGCCTTTTAGGGGCTTGGACCCCTCCACGTGCAGCCAAGGGGGGCCTGGTCAATGCTCGAAGAAGGGATTCCGACTCACCCGCACGGGACGCTGGGCCTGGCTCAGTCCAGCCCGGACAGAGGGCTGTTACACCTCAGTAATTCTGCGAGTCAGTTGTTAAACACGGCCATTGTGACAGATGAAACGGAACACACTTGCAATTTTGAATAAATTACAAGCAAAGGGAATAAACGCTCAAAACTCAATCCTTCCCGATTACTCTACCACATTTTACTTCTGTCTACGCTCTTGACATGACAAATGTCTGGTTGCTGAAGGATGTCTGGTTGCTGAAGGATGGCGGAAGCACTATTCCGTGAGGGTGTGCGGCTGCGCCTCTCTTCCCAGCTCTGAGACCAGTGGGGTCATGCTGGTAGCTTGCCCTTGGCCACGGCGGGTGGAAACTGGCCAACGGAGTGCAACTCAGGCCCTTCTATCTCTGGACAGCTGGCCACTCACCAGCACACTGCCGTCCCCACACGGTCGTGGGGACCCCTGTTCACTTGTCTACAAGTGTTCTGCCTAAACTGGTTTTGTAAGGCACGTGCAGGAATTAGATCATTTCGGTGCCTCTGGTGTTTTCCGACATGCGCACTCCTAACCAGCTTTACATCACGAACACTGTTATAAAAGCAATTATTTCATTGGGATCACAGGGGTTGGAGCAAGAATTTCAGACTCACAGTAAGTTATTTTTCCCTATATATATATATATATATATATATATATATATGTATTAAGACAAACTCCCCATCCCTAGGCCAATTCCGTGTCTCCTTCCGTGTGACTTCAGCGCGATGCAATCCAGCTACCGTCAGACTTGCATCATTACCAGTTGAGTCCTTGTCTCTCTTCCCCATGGAGAAAGCAGGCCTGCGGAGAGGCGAGCTACAGCAACTTGCTCGGACAGCGGGTCGTTTTTCGGAGCGGGGCATCGGACTGGGGCCGCAATCGCGGTCTCACCCACCCCACGAGGTTGGCCGAGTCCCCAGCGCCTCCCATCCAGGTTGCTGTGTGCAAGCCGCACCGCTGGGGAAGCCCCGTGTCACTGACTGGGGAAGACCGAGGTGGGCCTCTGCCCTGAGACCACAGGCTGCCGACAGACGGCTGCCCCCTCACGGACAGCTGCCCGATCTCACAAGATGCCCAGATCCACAAGAAAGCAAAACCCCAGATGCCGTCAATGACGACAAAGTTCTCTGAAGTGAGCGTTCGTGCACTGGCTCTCCCCTGCTAACGTCACTGTCCGTGGGACGTGAGCTGTTGCCGGGAAAGGAGCAAAGGATGTTTAGCTAGAAAAAGACAGGGGAACGGGACAGCTGGAGAAGAAGCCTGGGACTTTACTGACATCGTCCAAGTGCAGCTGGTGTCTGTTGTAATGGTACCTCGTGGCTCTCCGTTTTGCTGTTGCTCTGTGCCCACAGACAGCAGCAGGCCCTGCCCACATGTGTCAGGGGGAAGGTGCCTCCCGGACTGGTCCCCTTGTCCCTAGCCCCCCCGCCCCCCCAAAGCCTGCAATGCCTGAAGCTTCAAACCACAAGGAGTCCAGAGATCTGAGTCCTTGAGAATTAAGCTGCCTTTCCATCCTGGTAGAACAGGAGTATCTCCCGATAAGACCAAAGCACACAAGTAACAGTGATAAAACCAATACAAATAAACTTTCGAGTCGCATTGCACACCACCTGCCAGTTACAAAGCCCTTACGTCATCTTCAAGCCGCCCCGGGGAGCGGGCTTTCACATGAGATTATTATCCTTATGACTCAGGTGAGGACCCCAAGGTGTGGAGAGACTTCGGGACAAACAGGAGGGGGCACAGCTGGTAATCAGGGAAGCGATCTACGTGCCCGGCGTGCGGCCCAGAGAAGGCGCGGGGCTCAGTAAATATCTGATGACCGAATCAATGAAGGTGAATCAATGAAGGATGAACAAATGGGGGACCGACACCCAGTCCCTGCAGCTGTGACTCCTATGCCCTCTGCACAATGCCAGGCCACCTCTGTGAGCGTCTCCGCAGCTCCCACACCTCTGAGGCAGCCGGGTGTACCTAGCCGACCTCAGGGTGAGCTGGGATTAAGCTTTCTAATATCACCTCTTTGTTCTGCAGATGTGAGATTTATGTCTTGAAATTCCAAGAAGGAAAATAATGGCATTTTATTTCACTGGCTCTTTAAAATATGTTCTGTTCCAAAAGGTTGAATCTATAAACATTACTGGAAATGTGGGAATGGATGCCAGGAATTCCTAAGCCTCATGTCTGCCTGGGCCAGGATACGGCCACTGCTCCCGTAGATTATGGGTTGAGAAATATTGCTATTGGACACTCGCTGGAAATTCTAAGCCCCTTGAAAATATGACTCCATTAGGAGAATCTTGTCAAGAGACATACAGGCAGCATTTGAATTTTTCTATCGATCCCTCCCCTTTGTGGCATGGCCAGAAGCCCTAGCACTGAGCACTTTCAATAGTTTTCTGTTTCTCCGACTTCTAGTTGGATTACTCTCTGGAGTTACCTCGAAATTTCGTGAAGTTGTCCTCCTGTGAAATGGACCACAGGATTAAAGAGGCCAACTGAAAAGACAGCGTTCCTGTGAAGTCAGAGCAAAGGCTGATGAATGAACCGTCTGTATGATTCCTGCTTAAACTGTCCTCCTTCCTAAGGATCAGGAAAGACCTTGAACCTGCATTAGACATTTCAAAAGGTATGCTGAGAGACTGCACGATACATCTCTCTTAGTCTTCTTGGCCAGTAACAACGAGGATGCCACCAAGAATAGCTTCTGTGTCACAAACATGGCAAGGCAAGGGTAGAGAACCCCGTTGGGATGGTAATTTAGTGAAGGCTTCATGCTCTCGCCAAAAAACCTGGCTGAACCTAAAATAAACTGACCAAGACTTTCCTGAATTAACTTGAGGTGCTAATTACACCATTTGATTTTATCCGCATTACATGATCCAAAAGAAATGATTGCCTATGCTAAATATGCCCAGACAGAAAAGTGCACTGGGGGCGGGAGAGGGAAAAGATAAGCCCAAGGGTGTGAACGCCCAAGCAGAGAAAGACTGCGCTTACCTGGCTCTTACAGACTGGCACATTCAAGGTCACTGTTTGGAACTGTGACGTATACAAGAGAGCTCGTATTTGCGGAAAGGTTTGGGATCCCAGAGGCCGCTGTTCGCTCCAATAGGCTGCTATGAAATGAACCCAATTTGTGTTTTCTTGGCGAAGAGCCCCTTTTAAACGCAGCTGACCCCAAGGATCCCGAAATGCTTCAGGCCTAAGGTCTCTGATCACATTAGAAATTATTTCAACTTTCACTTCATGTGTTTTAGAAAATAAATACTAGGAAGAAGCTCAGCCCTTTGACTGGAGTGCGATTTCTCAAGGAATGTTTGTGTCAGAGCAGATCTAAGTGTGCAGAGAAGAGGCTGGCTGGGATTCTCGTAGCTACCGGGGCTCAGTGTGCTGAGCAAGGGTACGCACACCACAGGAGGTCAGGAACATCTTCCTGCCCGGTGGACGGCTTCGAAGGCGCCCTCCCCGTCCAGCTTCATGGCCACTGCCACGCCACTGTCACGTACGCCTGATACACCATCACGTATGCCATCACGTGTGCCCAGACCCAGAGGGGGCAGAGGGCGTGATGAGATTTCAATAGGGAGCCAGGCAGCCAAGGGCTGGAAGGGAGCAGCCTCAGTTAAGACACAATGTTCCTAAATTGCCTGCTTTTGGCTGACAGATGCTCCCAGTTGGCTGGTGTGCAAGTCTGTAACTTGCAAAGCAGGGCTGGAAAGATGGTCTTGCTTGCCAAAGCAAGTAGGAAGCTAACAGACAGAGCTAAGAGATTTGGTGCGTTTTGTTGACTGATTTTCATCCCCTGCTTACTTTGGGACATCAACCTGGGCTCAGTAAGGGTTGAGTATTTTCACTACGTCCATCCATCTGGACAGTGTAGGTCTGGGTTATGGGGTACAATCCTATTGCTTCCACAGTACCCGTTGAATTCACTTGTACATAGACTCTTTCCTGGCTTTATCAATTAGACAACAGATGCCTTATGAGTGGTTTTCAAAATGTGGTCCCTGGATCAGCAGCAACAGCATCTGAGGACTTGATAGAAATGTAAATTCTTGGGCAGCGCTCTGGACCCACTAAATCAAAAATTCTGGAAGTGGACCCGAAAGTTCTCCAGGTGAGTCTGTGCACATTAAAGTCTGAGCTCTACTGCTCTGGATCAAGCCAGTCAGGTAAGCCATGATCACTGGAACTGGGGCGGGGGGGCAGCTAGTTAAGCAAGCGTGGGGGTAGGTGGGGAGAGACCCAGCGAAGGGCGGCAACCCCTCTACTGACAGCCGTCTGTACAAAACTGAGCTGCCTTCCTATCTGGCGCCCACGTGAGGTGAGACATGCCAGGGGAAAAGGAACCCCAGGAGAACGTGGTTACGTTTCTAAGAACTTCGTGGTCTTTTAGAAGGAAGCTGACAAGGCAGGAAAAACATCCTGTAATGGGGCCTAGAAGGGAATGGGAGGAGCTGCTGTTTCTCTCCCAGCATGGCTCTATTTCATACATGAGTGTCCTGACCACACACGAAACTTCAGCATTCTAGAGACACCGAGAGAATGGAAAATGGAGGTGGGCACCAGGGAGGGGAAGAGCAGGGGCTGGAGCAGGCCATTCTGGGGTTCAGCAGGGAAAACCACCCCACCCCTGAGGATCGTGCGGGGTTGGATGACAACTGACAAGTCACTACTATCACCGTCACCATCATCATCAAGCCACGGCTGACTGAGTAGCCCCTTACACGTCTAGTACCGGGCCAGGGATTTTTTTTTTTTTTAAGATTTTATATATTTATTTGACAGAGATAGAGACAGCCAGCGAGAGAGGGAACACAAGCAGGGGGAGTGGGAGAGGAAGAAGCAGGCTCATAGCGGAAGAGCCTGATGTGGGGCTCGATCCCAGAATGCCGGGATCACGCCCTGCGCCGAAGGCAGACGCCCAACGACTGTGCCACCCAGGTGCCCCGGGGCCAGGGATTTTATGTACATTCTTCCTAGTCCTCCCAACACCCCCGCAGCCTGGTCGCATCACATCAGTGCACGGATGAGGAAGATGAAGCTCAGAGAGGGTACGCGGCAGGTCCGACGTTAGACGGGTTTGAAAAGTGATTGAAATGAGACCCTCACCATGATCTGGTGTTTGACAACATCACTCTACAGTCTTTTTGCCTGATTATTTCCATCCACCTTGTGCCTGAACACTTCCAAGGGCAAGGCACTCCTTATAACCCAGGGCAGTTCGTCTTTGGGCTTCTAGAATGCTCTTTTGTTCACTGACGCCAAAATCTACCACCTGGCAGAGTTCCCCAACTGGCCTTAAAGTTGGCCTGTTTTATTCCTGGCGACTCTGCAGGACATGTCCAACCCCCTTTCCACAGCGAGAACTCCTTGGAATATCAATACAGAGTTCCCTTCCTCCAGCTAAAAACCCTGGGTTTCTTTTTACCAGTCTTCACTTCCAGTTCTAGAAAGGCAGAGAGGCTCTCATCTGGAAGCCCTGAAGACCAGTATGCATAAAAACATCCACACCTCATAGAAGGCTGGGATGTTATCCTTCATGTTTCTAAGGATACTTGGAGCTGCAGTGTTTATGCAACTGCAGGCACAGACCGAGATCAAAACCCTATCATCACTCCTCAGCCACGTCAGACAGGTCACAGAGTAATGGACTCTCAGCGTGGAAGGGGACCCTCTTCTGAGGTTCATGATAAGCCGTCTCCAGAAAAGGAGTCGTGCACTATCAACCTGGCTGTACTTTCAGAAACGTCAACCAAGAGCCCCGTGGCCTTGGCTCTGGATCCCAGATTACAACACGCAGGTGGAAAACAAC
This sequence comes from Ailuropoda melanoleuca, assembly GCF_002007445.2. Lineage (NCBI taxonomy): Eukaryota > Metazoa > Chordata > Mammalia > Carnivora > Ursidae > Ailuropoda > Ailuropoda melanoleuca. Next base: position 47,834,775 of record NC_048222.1, on the reverse strand, counting down.
TCTAGACTCATGCAGAGTCTGCCCAAAGAACGCCCTGGACCCTGCTGTGATCGAGGGAGAGGGGGTCACCAGCTTCATCTAGAGGAGGCGGGACTCTTACCCGGCGGCACCCTGGTCTGGGACCTTAAGGAAATCCAAGCTCTCTGGCGTCTGGGACACTCGGTCTGAGCCGGTAGACTGTTGTCGTGGCAAGGGTGGGCGGGCCATGGAGGTGTTCAGACTTTTCTGATTTAACCTCTGGTTGCCAGCAGCATGGGGATGTGGCGGAAACTGGTTTTTGAGGACTCCATTCTGATGGTATCCTAGAGAGAGAAGGGGAGAAAACGGCGCTTAAATTTTCTATCTTCTGCTAAAAGGCTCTCCAAATTCATTCCATCTCTTAGCCAAGTGCAAGCTCCTTAACTTCTCTAGGACTCTGTTTTCCCATCTGAAAATACAGAGGGCATGACTGCAAATATATCAGGAGGAATAATACACTGTAAGCTGCCGAGCAAGTCCCTGGAACGTAGCAGACACTCACACGTGCTTGCTGAATCTGACATCAGAATCACCAGATGTTCAGGGTTTCAAAGCCCACATGCAAGGAAAGGTACGCTTGCAACGAGCTGGCAGGCACATTCTCCGATCTAAGAAAAATTCTGAGGTTGTGATTCAAGAGGGCTGGCAGGCAGCTGTTTAAACAGCTGGACATCCATTTTCAAGGGGTCAGCTTCAGGTGTCCCCTGCAGGAGGCCGTTGTGGGAGGCAGAGGGAGCACTCCACACAGGCAGGGGAAATGTGGCCACTGCGTGGATCGATCCAGATACAGCAAGCTCTCTTAGCCAAACAACTGTTCCTAGTCAAGATCACATTATCTGGTAAATGATGGAATATGGTGATGGTTTCCAAGCCACAGGCCCGCGCTGAAAGGAGCATCATCACTCCATTGTGTGTATGGTCTCTCCTCTCTTCTCCCACTGACAGATCTGGGCAAGAATGAAGGAGAACAAGACTCCCCAAGGCACAGTTTGGTGAACCTACCATAACCTCTTCCAACCAAATTATGGAAAGATGGGACGACCCCTAGTTTCTAAGAGGGACTAGCCGGTCAGGTTTGGCTCCGCCTTCGTCAGCTCTGATGACCTTGAGCAAGATAAGATCTGTGACCCTTCAGCGTGTCAGTTTCTTCCCGAAGGAAACAAGGAGTGTGGTGAGCCCCTACTTGCTGCCACGGTTGCCAAGGAGAGGGGCGTGCTCTAGGGCTGGGATACTCGAAGTGGGAGGTTCTCGGATGGGCCACTCGCTCTCTCTGAGTTCAGAAATTAAGAATAAGCACTTAGAAAGGTTCACAGCAGTTTCGTAGACATATTTTGTATCTTTTGAATCCAGTAAGAAATTTGGGCTTCAATTTTAAATGCTTTCAAAATTCCATTCTTCGAGTGATTTTTATTATATCTTACAAAAGTACGGTTTGCGATGGGTTGAAAAGAAAGAAATTAAGAAAAGAAAGAGGAAAAAAAAACCAACAACGGACCTTGTTCCTTCACCACAGATAGTATGAGAAAGGCTGATACAAGGGATTCAGGTCCAACTGCCTCATTTTATTGATGGAGAAACGGTCACGCAGAGAGGGTGGGAGCTGAGCTCAAGGTCAGGTATTTGGTCTAAGGCAACTTTGGCCAACCTAGCTGAGGCAAATGAGCTTTCCAGGTGGTCTGCCCAGGATTTGCGGGCGGGGGGTGGGGGGCAGCACATAAGCAGTAACACAACCCTACACTGGTTCTCGTAGGTTCTTTTGTGCTTGGATTTTCTTCAAGGGTGAAGGCAGAGGTGGGGAGAGAGAGCCGGGCCAGGCAGCATGGGGACTCCAGAAGAGAGGAGAATTACTTTCTTACTGCTAGGCACGGGTGTTCATAATTTAGCACACAACGGTGAGATTCCAGAACTGGAGAGAAAAGAAATGCTTTTCACTGCTTCCTTCGGACATGGTTACAGATAGGATTCCCTTGTCTGGGATGATCTGAGTTCAGTGTAGTCCTAAGATAACCCTTTCAGACCTAGATGCCTGAGCTTATGAATACCAAATATTCTGGGGACAGTTTTTTATTGACTGAATTTTGACAGTTTTTTATTGACTGAATTTTGACTGAATTTTGTGATGGAAAAACAGTTTGTGAATTTTGAGATCGCTCCTAAAGCACTAAATGGATTTTTACAGGCAAGAAGTCTTGCATTTACTCAGGTCTGGATTTTACTGACCTGCGTGCTATATAGTTTTATCATAAAAAATGAGAAATATGAAATGGAGGATCTAAAAAATGTTCTGTGTCCATTTTGTAATCCTTTTAGATATTACTTTAATTTTTGGAGCACTTGTCCTAGAGCCTATCTGACTGAAAATAAAAATTTTTGACTTATTCATTAAGGTATTACCTAGTTGCAAAATATCCCTGTGATGTTTGGCTGGCTCTGAGTAGGGGGTTCGCGGGCATAGCCCGCGGGCTCCTAGCTCCACAAAGGCCGCATCCTATAACTGCAAAGCTGACAACACTCTGGTTGCCATGGACAAGGAACTCCTTTTTCTCTTATCGATGTATGAAGCCTTTCCTCAGGGAGTAATATTGCTAGGTAATGAAATCCAGATCGTTAACTCAGCCACAGTCCAGTCTCACAAGCTCATACTTTTCCTGCGTTGCAGGGTCACAAGCAGAGCCATTGTGTTAGTAGGAGTGTATCTGGCACCGAAATGGCTCACGGCTGGCTGATATGTGTGCACTTGTATGCTCCTGGGTTTCTTCCCAAATACGTTTTCCAGGTTATGGGGTCCCGAGTAGCGGTCCTGCTCCACGGCGCATGCTCGGCTTACCTGGAGGGGGAGGGGCAGCTCTCATTGGGTAGCTGGCATTGTGCCTCCCACTGGAGTAACTTCTGTTCTGAGTTGTGTTCCTTCTGGTGGGACCTGAAATAAACAAGCGAGACAAAGTCGTCAAAATCAGTGCCACTGGCTGGTTTTAGGACTTCTGCTGGTGTTTTGCTTATGGGAAACTTTGGCGAAGTGTGGAACCCGGGGTCCAGCCGGATCTGCGGGAGCGGCGGGCGGTGCAGGAGGGATGCTCGAGGGGGGGACTGTCTCGGGAGCCCTCGGGCGGGAGTGGCCGGAAGATACGTCCACGGAACGATGGTTTTTGGAATGTTAGAGACCATGGCTTTACAAAGAGATATTCACACTCTTACAAGAGTTTCTATTCTCGTAGGCTTTCAAAAAAGAAAGTGGGGGAATTTTCCGGTTCCCACTCGTGTTCTAACACGGCGCAGAGAGGCGCGCGTCACGGTCGCTGGCGTGCAGCGCGTTTCAGCACTCGCCGCCCCTCCGCTTCGCTCAAGAGCCTTTCCTGCAGGAGCTTGCATCCTATCTTCAGTTAAACACAGACCACAAAGCTGGAAGCCGACTTGTCCCCTTGACACAGACACGAGGGGTTAGAAAGCAAGCCGGTGCTGCCGGGAGCATCACTGCGGTCCGGAATAAGGGCGGGGCGGCAGGCACTCTGCGGGGCAGGGGACGTCTCTGCAGAGACAGGTGTATTGCAAAGGAAACTAATAAATAAGGTCTCAGGGAGGACACGAAAGACGGTAGGATTAATCCAGCTGGAAGAGGGTGCAGAGGGAATTCCTTGTAGGAAGAGGGGTACAGAGGGAATTCCTTCTGGGCTGAGGAGAAGAGCAGGAACTGACAAGGCATGAATAACACAAAACGAAGGAGCTGGGTCCCGGGGTCTCGGGGTCCGGGGCAGGGGGAAGCGGCCTGCTGAGGGACGCCCTGGTTGTCCGCCCCGCAGATGTGTGCACGCCCCATGAGCACCGGGTGAGAAGCGATTCTGGCACGGAGCAGGGTGGGGGAGGGCAGGGACACTTACGGGAGTTCTTGGGCAGCCCCGGTCCGATGCTGACCTGCAGCACTTTGTTACTGGGCTTCAGGATGGCCAGGTCACCAAAGCCTTGGTGGAACTGCACTTGCCGGGAGCCCCCTGCACTCCAGGGACCCCAGTTTTCCTTTTTCAACTTGAGTTCAAGCCTGCGACAACGACATTTGTTGGTAACGGGCAGGGATGTAACAGTGAGAAAGTGGCGCTTGCGGACCCCAGCGTGGACATCTGCTGCTGGGCAAGCGTGCGATAGAACGAGGCCAGCCCAGATAGGTGGAGCCACCGGCCCTCGGTGAGCCACTGACCCCAGAGGCAGGGGCATGTGGGGCCCAGCGCCTGGGAGAAACCGGCTGGTGAGGGAGGCAGGCCGTTACAGGTACCGGTGTCGCTCCAGGTGAACGCAGGTGTGCCTGCCCATGGAACAGCAGGAAGGGGACAATTCCCAGGCCACACCTACTGTGATGTGTCACTGTGCCACTCTGATTTCCCTCAGTTGTGTTCGGGGAGAACTGAGAGATGCCAGACACAAGATAGCCCATGTCTCCCCAGCACAGAAAGTGGTTATTATTTAATTAAATTCCCTTCCACACTAGTAACCAAAATCCAAATAGAAGGGAAGTGTACTCACAACTCCAAAACTACCCAGCCAGTTTTATTTTTCAGACTGCCTATATGTCTCCATGACACAATTCCATATTCTGCTCTTTTAGCTTGTATTTTCTTATGCCATACGACAGAAAAATCCTCATTTTAAGTAGCTGTCCATATTACTTCACAGAAACTCAAAAGTGGTCTTTCCATGTCTGTAACACCCATCAGGACTGTCTTCTGCAGGCCCCAGGACTGTCTGGGGTAAGCAGCAGCATGCAGGGCTGGGCTTCCCTGACACCCCTGCAGAAGTCAGACCCCTGCTCCACCCCACAGGCTTCCCCCCTTCTCAGCCTGGACTACAGTGGGGAGATCAAGCTTTACGCAGAATTTTGGGCCCCAGGTCCCCACTTACGTATTGCTAAACTTCAGAGGTAGTTGCTTCTGGGTTTTTTCCTCATAACGCTTTGCTAAGAGGCTCAAGAATTCAGTTTTGAAGACGGACTCAAGCAAACTGTCATACTCTTGTTCATGAAGAATGAAGATGTCATCCTGCATAGTACTGAGAAGAGATTGGAAAGACTTAATGAAAGTTGTACTTCTGTTTATTCCATTTTTTTTTTACCTCCTGTAAGATATCACTAGGTTTCTACAATCTTTCTACAAATGACAACCTTTAGAACAAAACACAACAATGAATGACATAATATAATTGCTGAAATCTGCTTCTGAAGGAAGCTTTTAACCCACCAAAAGCATAATCAAAATAAATCTCCCACATGACTCCTAAAATCAGGAATTTAAGGATTATTTAGTCCATATTAAAAAGAAAAAAAACCCCACTTTTAAATTCAGATTCTATGTTCTTAAGATCACAAAAATCCAAACTGTTACGAATAGAATGTGGCTGAAAATCAACAATGCCACAATAGTGCCATGTTGGTAGAATTTCCAGTACAGCTGTAGCTACTGTAATAAATCCTAAACTCGAAGAATCGTAATTCAGTTATCAACAGGGAAGACAATGTCCTGGGCTTTGTACACACTTATTAGGAGTCTTTGGGTATTCGGGGCTCTGCTTAAGCTGCGAGCCACGGGCTACTGAACGCACAAACACACCAAACCACAGAGATAGACAAGACAGGTAGGCCAACAGCAAGCAAGCACGAGTTTTCACCATCGAGCTACTGAATTTCGTGGGGCAGGGAAAGAACACACCACTGCGGGAACTGCGTGTCTGGATAGCCTAGGGCTGGGGTGGGGGGAAAACTTGGGCCTGGAGGGAGGGCACGTGAGGAGCTGCAGGAAGAACGGAAGAGGCCAAGCAAACCCAGTCCTGGGGAAAATGCTTCGTGGTAGAGGGGATTGATTAGACTACGTTCCATGTCCAGGCCCAGCTAGACGTCGTGGAAATGACAACACATGTAACTGAGACTTCTTATTCCCTACTAGATGCATAGTTCAGTTGAAGGAGGCCACCCACCCCATAGATTCTGTAATACACACGCTTACAACGACCTCCAAGTACCACCGTCAAATATCTAAGATAACCCTCTGAAGAACATTTAATTAGGGATGGTGTTTTTCCAGGTATGAAAAACAAAGTAAACCTGCTTCAACGAGCTGGCCACGGTAATGTTTTAATTCCCCCAAGCGCAGGAAATGCTAACAACGTGGTCTTTTTTTCTTTTTAGTAACCAGAGCTGAGCTGTATCACACAGGAGCTGTGCCTGCTCTCGGGGCCCCCGGTACCGGCAGATGACCATGCAGTCACCAAGCCAGACAGGAAGGCAAGTATGGGAGACGAGGACACAGAGAAGCTTCGAGAGGAAGGATTCTTCTTCCACATAGACTTTGATCCATTTAAACTGCAACTCTTGTGGCCTCTCTCGTCCCACAAGTATGATGAGGTTGGGTTGGACCAGAGAGTTCTCCTTTGCGCAGAGCCTTCGTGGCTTGTCAGGAACCTTCTCTCTGGGCTGAGGCAGGGAGCTCATGACCTGTACCTGATCGAGCCATAGCCTCTCCCCCTGAAACCTCAGCCTCTCAGTCTTCCTACAGGAAAGGAGCTTGGTAATCCACAGGAGAAGAAAGGTTGAAGGGAGGACCACCACGCAGCCAGGACTGAAAGGCACAGAACGGCAGCACAAACCACAGGGGAGGGAGGAGTAAACTGGTGGCAATACCCTCACCAGGGAGGGGGAGCTTGGCCTTTCATTGCCTGCTTCCTTTACATGGGTATGCCCAAGAGTAGTTTTTTTTTTTTTTAAGATTTTATTCATTTATTTGACAGAGAGAGAGATACAGTGAGAGAGGGAACACAAGCAGGGGGAGTGGGAGAGGAAGAAGCAGGCTCCCAGCGGAGTACGGAGCCCGATGCGGGGCTCGATCCCAGGACCCTGGGATCACGCCCTGAGCCGAAGGCAGACGCTTAATGACTGAGCCACCCAGGCGCCCTGCCCCCCCCCCCCAAGAGTTCTTCTTGCATGTGAAGTCAGAATACTTCACAGGCAGGTTTGAACACATGATGGCCATCTGCATGGAACACTCGGCTATTACTATCACCTCAAGAGTTTGTTTTCAAACTTCCCTCCGTCACAACTAGTTTCCTGTACACTCTTGTTATAATTGGGATACAGGTTTTTCCATCGTGATGAAGACCATGGCAACTGGTGGTTTAAACAACTCTGTCTTTTTATCTCGTTACTTCATGGAAGGTGCAAAAGCAATTCAGGGCCAACATGACCGGGCTACAGCGCCTGGGAGCCAGGCATCTACACTTTCCTTTTCCAAGTACGATCAGGAAGTTGTACGAGTCACTTCTGCTCACACCCCACTGGCCAGCACTATGTCACATGGTTACCCCTAGCTTGCAAGGAAGCCTGGGAAATGGAGTCTTTGGGTTGGCCAGTCAGCTCTTCATGTGGAGAGGAGAGAACAGGTCTTGCAGGACAGCTCACAATCTCTACTACACCTCCTTGTTCATAAACTGTTCCAAACTAGGAGCTGGAATCTTTTCTGGAAGTCTGAGAATGCACCTCTGAGGGTGTAGCCACAAAGCTATTATCATCTTCCTGTTCCTAGGCAGATGAAAATTCTGGAATTATCTTAATCGCTTCAACTATAGCACTTCAGAACTCCCGACAAAGGTACTTACGTAGAAGTTACTTGGAATGAATGAAATAAAATCCAAGCATCCTCACATCGTGGCCCAGGGGTAAGAAGACTGTTGCATGAGGAAGAGAGCGTAAGCAATAGGGAGAGACTAAAACAAGAAGCCCCCTTTCAGTGTGTGGGGTGAGGGACCAAACTCCTGTTTGAGCTGCTTGACGCAGAGCTCTTGGGCATGTCTGGATGTGCCTGTCTGCCCGGCTGTACTGTAGGCGGGACAGTGCTTATTCAACAGGGCTAAGTGAACCCAAGCAAGTAACCTTGAGTAGTCTAATGTACTGAGATTTATTAAGAGTTTCGTGACCATAAAGAAAAAGAAAAAGCAGGCCAAAACTTCAGGGTCAATTATCAGCAGGAGTCTGGAAATGAGAAAAAGTGTTTGGACACTTTGACTTCAACCATCACATTCAAAATCCCCTCCCTCCGGTGACCCAGGCATGGGAGTCAGTGCAGCTATCCCCAGCCAGGCCAGAGTTTCAGTTCATTTGCCTCTCCTCAGCCCATGCTCCAGGGTCGGAAAACAAAGCTTTTACATTTATTTATTCTAAAAACTCAGACTTATCTTTGGACCTCACCCCTGTCTTATTCATATGCTCAGGCTACAATTCCTTACAGATGTTTGATGTAGGACCCCGTGTTGAAAGATCCTTTATTAGTCCCTGGTTTGGCTCTCCACCTGACTTTTATCCCCTCATCTTTGTGGCTTATTGTTGTACTGTTGACAACACTAGAAAATCTTGTTTCACTCCCTTAACCAATGTCTTTTTCACAAAAATGTTACAAAACACCGAGTAAAGACTTAAAGGTTTTTTTTTCCCCCTCCTTAAGCTGAAAAGGCAATTTCCAAGGCCAGCCCTGCCTTTATTTAAATCTTTATACGATTTTCTTCCTAATTATGAAATATCTTCTTTTAACAAACTGGAAAGTCCAGGGGTGGTTAAAGAAGAAAATAAACCTTACCCAGAATTCTACCATTCAGAGAAACCAACAGCACCAGCTTGGGTCCTACCTGACTTCTCTGGGACTGTAGAAGTGCTGGGTCCGGCCTCAACACTGGCCCCCTAGGGAAGGAGGGGAGAAGGCTCATTCCCGCCTTTTGTATCCCAGGAGTGCCCTGTATGGCACCTGGCTACTCAGATGTCTGCTCCCCCTTTCAGAAGGACAGGGAGCTCCTTGAGGCAGTGACTGTGTTCTCATTCACCTTCGAATCCCAGAGCTGAACAGAAAATGTGGACAGCCTGCAGGTTCCCAAAGCTCAAACGTCACATCAGGTCAAGATTTCAGTAATGCTTCGGGTCAGCTGAGCAGTGGGAAGCAGGCTGTTCTTACTGCCACATTTAGGCCACTGGGCAGGGAAGCGTTCTGGGCAAGAATGCTGTGACCAGGGGAGCACCTGCCTGAGGTCCTCTTACAGGTTGCTTCTCCCATCGCATGTAAGTATTGGAAAATCTACCGACCCAGACAGGCAGCCATGTGCTTTTGGGTCTCGGGCCTCTGGTGGTCAGCTGTTGGAATGACAAGGACTGTTAGAAGCCTCACTGGACAGAACCCCGAGTAGGAGATGTGATGGTACCACTCTCATCACCTACAATGCGAGAACAAAGAACACAGGCTGTTACACCTGGGGTCAGTGTTCCAGCAAACTGAGTTTTTCAAATAAGAGCAAAGCCCGCTGAGTATGTGGTCAAGAAGCAGCTCCTGAAGGATCCTTCAAAAACTGACAGTCATTGGCCTACGTGAGCAGACACCCCAAGCCCCGGAAATCCAATGTCTCACCTACATGTTGCTGTGCCATCCCGATTTCTTTTTTTTATTTTTAAAAGATTTTATTTATTTATTTGTCAGTGAGAGAGAAAGAGAAAGCACAAGCAAGGGGAGCGGCAGGCAGAGGGAGAAGCAGGCTCCCCCCTGAGCAAGGAGCCCAATGTGGGACTCAGTCCCAGGACCCTGGGATCATGACCTGAGTGAAGGCAGACACTTTACTGACTGAGCCACCCAGGCGCCCCCCTCTCTTTTTTAAGATTTTTTCCCCAGTAATCCCTACACCCAACGTAGGGCTCGAACTCACAACCCTGAGATCAAGAGTCGCATGCTCTACCAACTGAGCCAGCCAGGTGTCCCAGACAAAGCCTCTTTAGGAAAAAATAACCGCCATACCATGATCACACCTCCAGAAATCAACGCTAAATCCTTCATATTAAATAGCCATGCTCTCATTTCCCAAACTGTCATTTGGTTGTTTTTGCGCTGTTGGCTGGTTGGACTGGGAGCTGCAAGCCCGTTCTGCTTTCACAGTGATTGTAAGAGTTCAAGGTGGTCCAGAAGACCAAGCCTGTGGGCACTCTGACGGTCTTTACTAGAAGCAGCCACTGGGCAATCATTCCAGCCAGGAGTCAAGCACTACGCCTCAGTCTTCAACGAACATACACGTGATACAAATTTTTCCCTGAATTACGACTGTTAAAATCCTTCTCTATACCAGTATTGAAGTATTTTGAGAGCGTGTGTGCACACACACACACACACACACACACAAACACACACACACACACACACGTTTGGTGGTCTGGTACCAGTTTCTCCTCTGGGTTTGATTCTGGACATACCGTCACCCATCTGGTTGCATTCCTCACTTGGTTTAGATTCCTGGCTGAACCCAGTGGAAGGAGGAAATGAGGGAACCGTGTCACACGCGGCGAGTGTGAGGCTCTTTAACATGCACAGATCACAAGTGACAGTGACTCAGACTCCTTTCTTTCCGGAGAGCCAGAGTAACTTTTAGGCTAAGTACCTCCTTTTATTACATCCACTAATAAGGAAAGGCCATAAGGGAGCAATGTCCAGACCATGACTACTCGAGAGGAGGCAGAGGAAGGTGGTTTGGCCATGAGACACTGTGTCCCCAGAGGCTGAGAGAGAAGACAAGACAAAAGGAAAAAAATTTGAGTGGGGAAATCCCACACACCTTGATAAATCTCAAGGACTAGACAAGATAGTGTCGAAGCAGCTGATACAAACGTAGACGTATGATTATTTATGATCAAGGACTGCTAGAGCGGTCTGAAGGCTAAAGACAGGCCTGGGCAGTAATAACAGGAAGAATCAGCAGCACTCCGGGAGTAATGAGCACATATGCCCCGGAGCTAGGATTCCCTGCCGTTCAGCCCCAGCTCCTGTCAAGAGTACACGGAGTGTTTCGGCTAACCCCGCTTAGCCCAGGTGTAGCTGGTCCCCATCCGAGAAAACAAGCAGCTTCCAGTGGGGTTCCTTGGAACAACGAGGGCAGCCTCAGAGCCCAGCTAGCCAGAAAGTGTGGCCAGCAGGCTGTGCAGCTCAGGTTGTGACCCAGCCGGTGACCTGAATGCTCAGGCAGACCTTCCGAACATGGGACCATGCCCCAGAGCTCTTCCCCGAAACCCACGGCACTGACCACCTTCCCCCCCGCCCCCGACGTGGGGCCTCGAGAAAGGCTGCTGATGGACTCGTCTGCTTACAAGTGTTTTAAACACTTAACCTCACAGCACCACCTGGCCCTTGGTTAGGAAAACTGGGAACAGAGAGAATCAGAAACCACAGGGACACAGGCAAGAACGGACCCAACTTGAAATGTGTTTTGGATTACACACTGGAGCCAGGCTTTCCAGCCTGGTAGGTCGGATGCCTGAGCGCACAAAACCCTGGCTTTTCCCTGAGAGCAGCGGTTTTGTCTTCTGTGTGGAAGAAGAGTTGAGAGGTGTCCCAATTCTAGAACACATGTTCATAAGCAGCCAGAACATCACTGCTTTAAATGCCATGGCAGCCCTGACAGAAGCAACAATCTCCTCAGAGGGGTCCAGGGACACAACCCAAGGGGGAAGCTACTAAGCTCAAAGAGGCCTTTCTTCCTTTTGTCTTAGCTTTCTGTGGGCTGGGAGGATTCTGTGGACTGGGAGAATTTCCTCTCATCAGAGGGAACTTAGTCTGGGAGATCTGAGCACGGGAGGATTTAGGGAAGTCTCCTCACACATACGAGCCCCTCTGTCAAAGAAAGCCCGAGTGCTGACAGCAAGAGCCAGGGCCCTTGCCTGTGAACCTGGGCTTGAAGGGAGCATTTGGCAATGACTCCAGGGCTGCAGATTACGGAGATCTCTCCACGCACGAACGGGCAAAAAGGAACTTCAGGAGTCCAAAGACACTTCCCTCCCGGGACAATCCATGGTCACAACAAACTAAAAAGCAATACTGATGGGTGGAAGGCCACCTCTGCTTGGGCTTTTGGCTTGAAATGGGTTAGGTCTTCGACATGGGTGAGGTGGGCTTGGAGACAGGACTCTGGTCCCTTGGCCCCACTTCAGTCAAAGCTGTTACACTCAGTTTCGGATATCAGGTTTTTCTCTCACATTTTATGAGAACAAAGGATCTGAGTAACCCATGACTAGTAGAGCTGGCCTTCTGGCCAGCTCTTCTTGGAATCTCATTCTTGAGACCTATGAAGGTCAGGTCTTCTCAGGGAAGAAGAGGAAACTCAGTTCTCTTCACCATGATTTTCACAACTGGGGAACCCAGCCAGGCCTTTCTCCAGGCTGCGTTTGGAACGGCGGATGGCGGTGATGAGGAGGGATGGGCAGCCCTGTGCCTCCAACACTTGCCACTCACCTGAGGGACACGGACAAGATTCTCTCCATCTCGATTCTCCGCTTCAGCACTTCCTTCACCAGGCCTTTATCCGGGCCCTGTTTGACCTTCTCTCGCCCAATTAAGTACAAGCACTTGGGAGTAAGAAGCAAGTCTCGCTTTACACCCTGTAAGGAGAGGAGCTTTGAGAAGCTGCACAGACGTGTCAGAGTGGCAGCTTCCCCCACAACGGGCAGTGGGCAGTGTGTACCTTGAACCTCCTGTCGTACTTGGTCACTGTGTCTGCAAAATCGATCTTCTCTCTCTTCCCCACAAACTGCTGGAGCTCTGGGTGCTCGTCCATCCCGATGTAATCCCCAATGAAGTTCCTGTTAATACTGTTTCTCCTTCTCTCCTTCTTGTTCAACAGGAGGTCTGAGGCTGGAATAACCGAAAGGACAGAGAAGATGGGAGGGTCAGTCCCCCGGAAAGAGGAGGAAAATCGTGTGGAAATACACAGAGAAACTCTACACGCATGTAAGGTTTTTAACACATGACGTTATATGCAGAGCAAAGTGAACCTGTAACTTCATCTAGGCTCAAAATTATTCTCAAGAGTTGTTAAATGGACAAAACAGAACACCCAAAATACCTTCTTCTCTCATTTGGACGTATTTCTTCCGGGCCACAAATTTCCTCCATGATTTCTGTATCACTCGAGCATACCCATCATACTTTCTCTCTCTCATTTCTTCTAGAAGAAATAGCTGTGAACGTAGAGAAGGCAAAGGTGAGCCAACTCACAAGACCTGAGCGTCGCTTTCTTTGGTTATTTCAGGGACACTCACTTTAGTCAAGGACAGAACACGGGAAGCAGCTTCTCAGACTCACGGACAAACGTGAAAACACGATTACTAGGGCATATTGTTTACAGTCACTAGAACGTCTTTCTCTCTGTTTTCTTCATTTCACAAAAAACATAATGGAAAATCGCTGTGTCTGAGCGTCAGGCGACCCTGACAACGCGTGCCCTGCCTGGCTCGTCATCTGTGCGCATCAAACAGGTGATTCACCATTTACCCACTGGTCCCCCGCCTCGATCCCAAGAGGATATTAGCCGGCCAAACGGAGCTGAGGAGGCTGTTGTTTACTGCTGTGTGTGGCCTCCTCACAGAGTTCCCAGCTCTGACTGGCCTGCCGTGGAAAGAGGGCTGCCCTACTTTCAGTTCCATGAAAGTACCGACGTCCTGCTGCACACAGTCCCCAGGGACTCACTGGGCCACGGCGTAATAGCCAGCGCAACTGGAGCTGGGCTTACGATGTGCAATTAGCGGACGTGGGCTCACCGAGGGGGACCGAGACTGCGGCGCTTACAGGCCCGTATCAGACACTGGCACGTCCTGACACTCAGGCCACCGTGACAGTCCTGCCTGCTCCACCCTCCTCAACGGAGCTCTGGAATAATGAAGATGAGAGCAAACAGCTGTAATGTGCCGAGTGCCCACTGCGGCTCAGGAAGCAGTCTAGATTTATATTCTAAAACACCTCCTTTCATTCAGCTCATCAGCGACGACACCAGACACCTCTTTCTGTTATCTCTGGAACTAAGGTTGGGTGGGTCTGGAAAGTGAACCAAGGTCTTCCAGGCCCTGCCAGGCTCCTCACTGGAACATGCAAGTCCGTCTTTGTAAATCTGCCTTCGATCAACTCATGAAATGGTGGGGAACTTTCTCATTCACCTAGGAAGTGGTTTTCATGACTCTCTAGGAAACAGAATAAGATGTACCAATGAAAACAAGTAAAGATGATGACAAGTCAGGGCAGAAATGTTCCAGCAGCAAACAAGTGAATTCGGCTTGAAGGCAGCCAGGCTTGACGGGTTGCCTCTGTTTATCTGGGTCTATACTCAGGAGCCACACCTGTCCCCTCCTGTCACTCAGCTTCTGCTTCTCACAGCGCCAGCTGTGCAAAAACAACATCTCAAACTCAAAAGGGAAGGGGCCGCCTCATTCCGCGGCTTTCAGCGCTGCTGACAACAGGCACGAGGAGCGGATTTCTAAAAACAAAAGAAGACATGGTCGCACACTGCGACAGAATGTTTAAAATCTGAGCCCTGAGGTTGCTTGTTTGAAGAATATTCGTTGGTCTTTCTTATCTTGCGTGTTGGGTTTCTGAGTAAGCCTTGTTTTCTTCTTTCCCAGAACTATTCTGGGAGCGTCACAGAAAATACACTTGTGACTCAGAAAGCAGGAGGCAACCAATTCCCAACTTCCTATACATTATCAACAATTAGCTGGTTTTAGGTTTTTTCCACAAGTCATGGGGGTGAGAGGGAGGTTCAAGAAAAAAATGGAAAAAAAGAGAGAGAAAAATAAAACCCAAATCACGGACACATGTAACAAATAAGCAAAACCAAACCTTTTGGTGTCTGATGTCTAATGTGGGTTCTTAAAGCACATGGGTTATTTTGTACAGTCAGCACATTTACTACAAAAGTCGAGACAAAATCATAAGGTTGATTTTTAAAAACCAGTTTTTGTAAAAGTGTTTGCAATGTCAGGGCTCGACGTGGATGGATGAGTGATGGGGGAGGGGAGAGATTAGTGGTGAGGGTGCGTGCGCGCACGCATTTGTGTTTTTGTGTGCGTAAAAAGATGGGGAAAAGCAGAATCAGGTGATGGTAACAAAGCATTTGGGAGGAAGACAAGGAAAAGCAAAACCCAAAATAAACCTTGACTTTGGAAGTAAAACCACAGCTCAACTAAATCAGAAAAAAAAAATATGAAAAATATTGAGGCTGTTCTAATTATATGTGAAAATTTAGCAAGACAAAAAAGTAAAAGCGGGTATAAAACAACAGAGGAGTTCTGCATTGTACTGATAAATCACTCCATCCCATTTTAGAAAGAACAGGAACTGCTCTGTGGGTTGCTTAATGGTGTATGACACAACATTTTCTTTTTATATTTGGAAATGAAATTGCTGTGAAGCTACAAATAACTCAAAGTGGAAAATGCTACCACAAACTTTTCATAAACGGGTTCTATTGATGTGTGCCACTTATTTATTTAATAATTTTCGTGGTTCTTAAAGCCATTCAGTTATAGCCATTATCATTTCTGGGTCTCAGGCTGATCCTCTGAGGCAGAACAGTGGCCGTGGGGCCCATTCTAGAAGAGGGAACTCACGGCAAGACTGGGATTTGCCTCAAGTTCAAGTGTTGCCACTAACACCAACACTGCCAGTTCTCATGTTATTTCCCCTTGATCTGATGACTAATTTTGCCAAGTTCACCATAGACTCTTGAAATGGAGTCTTGTGATTGTTCAAGGAACCTCAGGAAATGATGATGCCTAACTTCGGTTAGTTCCAGAAGTTTCTCCAGCTTAAAAAGTAGCCTTCATTCCATAGTCCCGGAGCTAACTGGGCAGAAGAACTGACGGGTTCTGCTCTGAGGAATCCAGCTTAGGAGTTGAGAACTTCCTACAGACATTCATTAGGCTCGCAGTGGCCACCTCCCCATCAGGAAAGATAAAGAAGTTTCTCCAAAGAATCTGTGGAGGTCTAATATGTTTGTGAATTGTAAAATGCATGTTTGATTCTCTTACTGGTAAATATTCGTGTTCCATGAACCCAGAGGTTTCTCCTCCTCCCTGTCTCCTCAATGTTCTTTCCAGGCTCCCTCATGATCTTCAAGATATAGTCCTGAGACTTCCCACCCTGAGCTCTGTTCTGCCTTTGAGGAGGAATCCTGTGTCCGTGTGTCAGTGACCCAACTGGTGTCCCCCAGGGAAGGATGTATGTTTACCCAAGCCTCCTGTGTGGGACAAAGAAGTCCCTTTCAGCTTAGACACTCGTGGACATTTTAAGTAGCTGGTGGGCACCTGCTATGAGCCACGTTCTGTACGAGGCTCTGAGTACACAATGGCCCATCACAGGGACAAGAGGGGATGACCATCTAGAATTAGAGAGACAATGAGAAAGGAGAGACGCTACTCTACGATGAGTTCGTGCACCTGCTGCATGCTCTGAGGCTCCGAGGAGCAGGGATGTGGGGAACGACCTACGCAGAGATCGGGAGCAGGGGAGAGGACACCGAAGGCACCCACAGACGGAACAGGGGGAGAATGCAGCTAGCCGTGTGTGGACAGGGGTAGCAGAGGTGCTGCGGGGAGAGGGGTGGCCCCGAGGAAACGACCAGGGGGCAATGACGGGGGGAGGTCAGCTGCGCACTCACAGACTCGGGGGCTTTGATGAACACTTTGCTCCTCCCGAGCTGGAACTGGTCACTGTCCATGTTGACGGACTGCAGCAAGTGGAGAACACCCTGTTTCTCATCCCCTCTCCACGAGGGCCAGGTGGCTTTGGTCAGAATGGCGTACCTGTGAGGACGGTCGGGGAGAGAAGAGTGAGACTCGGACAGGACTACCCACCAAAGGCACCTGGTAGCATGGGGTCCTGGAGATCCACTCACCTCTGTTCTAGGGCCGAGGCACGGGTCTCGAAGGCTGCAAAAATCCAGCGGGTCTGGTATTCCCATTTCGGAGCATCCCTCCTCCCCACTTCCTATCCGACCGTTTCCATGTTAACGCCCCGGTGAAAATCTGCTTTTCCTTTCTACCACCATCTAAAAATAGCACTCCTGAAGGTGGCCAGTGACAATCTTTGGGCAAAATCAAACCTTCTTTTCTCAGTGGTGATTTCCCCTGAATTCTTCTGTGCACTTAACAGTTAATGCAAAGAGTCTTATAAAGCTCCTATAAGCATCGGTTATTACAAAGTATCCACTTTCATCTTCGGAATTCTGTGCAGCTTGAGTCCAAGGCCCAGGTGATCTGGTCCTTGGCTCTTCTCTCTACGTTCTCTCCTACTCACTGTGTTCCTGGGAGGATGGCCTCTTCTTCGCACACACTAAACTTCCCCTCCTTGGGGCCTGGCCCATGCTGTTCCCTCTACCAGCTGTGCCGTTCTGCAAAGGCCTCATGTGGTGGGCTCCAGTGTAGGGGACCACCCTTCAGGGGCCATTCCAGAGAGGCCTTTCTGGACTACTCGAACAACACCCCCCCCACTCGTTTCTCTCATAGAAAATTATATTTTTCCTTCCCAGCATATATTATAGTCTGTAATTCTATTCATGTTTGCACTTAATTCATTTATGCCTCCTCCATGAGGACAAGAGCTCTGCACACGGATGCCACACCCGTGTAGTTCATACTACACACCTAGCACCTTCCCAATGTCCGGGGCTCAGAGGTCATCACTAACAGCAAAGGGCCAACGTCTACGGGGCTCTCTCTGCATCAAGCGCTGTCCTTGGTGCTTCAGATGTAGGCTCTCGTTTTATTCTTACAGCCACCTGATTCCGCTGGTCTTTCCATTTTGCAGAGTACGAGACAGAGGAAAACAGGGACTCACCTACGGCTGCTTAGCTAGTAACTGTCAGAGCTGAGATGTGAACCCGAATCTGTGTCTTTAATCACAACACCAACTATAAGCCATGGAGTGGCTTATGTGTTTCTTTGAAAGACCATACAGTCTACTACACGTCTGTGCTACAAACATGGTAATTATGCAAGAGGCTGACATACCAGAGACAGAAACACTCCGGGATGTCGAATATCGAAGGTCCCAAAGACTTAAGGTGGAAGGAAGGAAAGAAAGGAGGGGGAGAATCAGAGAGAAGTGTAGAAGGAAAGCTGGAGGGCATGGCCTTTGTGGAGGCACATCTAGAACACAGGCAATGAATGGGCTCCAGACCTCTAGAGAAGCCAGACGCTTTGTTTCCAGAAGCGTCTACCAGGATTAGACTGACTTATGGCACCGAAGGGAGAAAGGAATCTTGATATAAGAGCCACCATGCCTTCAGGATCCAGAGCTCACTAAGAGGACAGACATAGGTTATTATCCTTAGGGTTGGTTGGCTGGGACTAAGGTGATTCTAGGGACCCTCTCTGCTACTTCCAAATATCCATGTTTTGCTTATGTCTTAAATGTCTTGGAGAAGCAAACCCTACTATTCCCTAATTAGAGATTTAAAAAACTGGAAAATACCTAGTTGAAGCCATCCATTTGCATGAATATATTTCACGTGTGGCATAATGAAGTCAAACAAAAGAAGTCGCATATAAATGATGGATAGCAGAACCTTGCTAGATGCCACTGGAGGACCTGCTGAAAGGTCGGAATGTACTGGCAATCAAAATGGATGGAGAAAAATTCATGCAGGCTATGAGAGAGAAGAAAAAACCAGGCCTCCATGGCGATAAGTCTCTAAGAGTACAATTCTGCTTGGTTCCACCTAATCAAAATTCTAAAAGCAAGTATCCATATCACGTGGCTGCAAACGGGCAGCTCTCTGCAATTCACATACTCCCACCCCTATTAAAATGGCACTGCATTTCTCGTCGATTTTTTTTATAGGAAGGAAGTTGTTTTGCAGAGACTTTCTCTCCCTTTAGCTGACAAGGCAAGGCTTCTAATAGTTTGGGTCTGGGTGAGACGTGGGGTCTGCATGGTGTTCCCAGGGCCCTCTGACCACGGACCATGGCTGTGGCCCCCTAGCTTTCATGAAGCCTGAGGTGCCCTCCTCACTTCCTTTTGTGTTCACTGGGGAGACCAGGGCCCAATTCTCATATAAGGCTCTCCCACTAAGGAAGCACCCCAGTTCACTTGTCCTTCTCCAGGACATGTTGCTGGGAACGGGTGGCAGAAGGCCATTGGTGCTGCCTACGCCGTGCCTGTGGTAGTTTTGGCGAGATGAGGATTATAGCTTACATGCCTCTCAGCAAGCACTTTCAGTTTGAGACCCAACTCTGCCAACATTTCATCTCAAGGCCTGTGTACTGACTGTTCTCTTCGCCTCTGACTGGTGGGTCATGGGCTCCGTGTTATCTCAGATGACCAATCAACGTTTCCTCCTCAGAGGAAATGCAGCCCTGACCCCAGTGACCTCTAGCTGTTGGCACTGGAGTAGAGGATGTTTCTGATATTCAAGGACACAGAAGTCTTGGCAGCTCGTAGGACACTCTTGACACCCCATGTTTTCCTGAGCCTTCTATTCTTTCATCTCGCTTGCCCAGGATATGGACTGACTTTCCTCACAGATGTCCCCTTTCCCCACTCCCCACATTCTGAGAGGCTGGGTCAAGGTCAAAGCAAGTATGTTTGTGAGGAGTGTAAATGGGGCCATAAGATAAATTTTAGAAAGCTCTGGGGCGCCTGGATGGCAAAGCGGTTAAGCGTCTGCCTTCGGCTCAGGGCGTGATCCCAGCGTTATGGGATCGAGCCCCACATCAGGCTCCTCTGCTGTGAGCCTGCTTCTTCCTCTCCCACTCCCCCTGCTTGTGTTCCCTCTCTCGCTGGCTGTCTCTATCTCTGTCAAATAAATAAATAAAAAATCTTTAAAAAAAAAATTTAGAAAGCTCTTATGTTCCTATCAGATTTTTTCCCCCTAAGAATTAGGACCCACATTTGGGCTTATTTCTCCAGCCACAGTCAGGGGCATGTGCTGCCTAGCTCGAAAAGTTGTTTTCTGAGAATTTACAGATATTTTCACTAGCCGAGACTCAAAGTGGCTGCCATTTCTAATAGCTATTTGACACTTCCTAAGGATATGAAAGTTGTAGTGGGGGTGGCGAATACAGTGTTCCTCCTGGAGGCAGCGCAGGACTCACTTCAAGAGCACGTGGCCCACCAGTGGGGACATTAAGGCATCTTTTGATTTTTAGTCTCCAATTCAGAGTCAAGAAGGACGGTTTTGACAAACATAAAGGATTTTTCAGAGAGGAAATGAACACACACACAGGCCCATTTCCCATTGGCTAAGCCTATTTTCTGAGTGCTAGGTTGTGTGTGAACCACTGCTCTGTTTAGACCTGTGGGCTTCCTTCCCAGGGAGTGGTGTAGTAGGCACGCACATAGGCAGTCATCCTTTTCCCTTAGCTTCTTACTGTCGCACTTTGCAGGCTTTCTGAGGGCATCTAGAAAGCAGCTTTATACACAAAGCCTTTTTTCTCAGCCCTGAGGAGAATAAAAGTATGACATGGTTCAACTACTCACAGAGGATCACGGGACAAGACAGACAGTGGCGGACTCTGGCCCTATTCTGCACGACCAGGATCTCAGACTCACACACCGTACGGAAAACAGCACTGTCTCTGGAAATATTCCCTGCCCATGGACACAGATGGCCTGCTAGCCATTTTTGAGTACTTTTTATTGAGAAACAAATTATCTTCCAGACTTTTTTTTTATTACTCTCCTAGCATTCTCAAATCAAAAGATATATGACATCAAAAGAGCCCTCTCTGTGTAAGACAGGGCTGCCCACTTGTCTCTTCCAAAAGGAAAAGTCCACAGCAGGAGAGCTCGAGGGGAGACATCCAAGGATAGAATCACTTCAGTCAAAGTCCCTCAACATAAAGGGGCAAAAGAGATTCGCTGAACGTTTACTCCGTGTCAGGTGCAGAAGAAAGTCTCATGCATGGGGTCAGGACGGCATTCAACAGAGGCCCGGATGTTACCATCAACCAGGTCATCTCACAGCTCATTTACGGAGCTGCTGCAAACCGTAACACAGCCTGCTCAGGGTAGCTCAGATGTCCCTGCCGGGGAGCAAGGATGCCTGCTCTCCCCAGCGTGGAGGCTCACAGCATTGCTTATGGAAGTCAAGTCTGATGGCGGTGTTTGAACTCACAACCCTCAGATCATGACCTGAACTGAGATCAAGAATCGGATGCTTACTGACCAAGTCACTCAGGCGCCCCAATGGCTTATCTGTTTTTAAATAATATGGAAGGAACGAGGTCTTTCAGAATCAGTTTCTTCAAAAACCAAACAACCAAACAACAAACAAAACACCCCCAAAAATCCCCCCCAAAAAACCAAGTTTAAATTTTTAAAAATATCTGATTAGTTATCAAGAGTAATGGCAATTGGAGAGACTCCGCAGATTAAACAGTTTTTAAATACAGGAAAAACTACTGAAGGAGGATAAAATGATGAATGCTTTGGAATTGTTAAGGGCAGGCCCTTCTGGGTTAGGGAAAGATGGAGGGAATACTTTTCATTCACCGTTTTCTGTATTTAATTTTTTTCTCTTAATTACATAAAGGGTATTTGTCAAAGACGTGCAGTTTTGCAAAAACTTTAATGATTACCTAAGCTGTGGTTCTCAACTGGCTTTACCCCCAGCCCACTCCCAGCTGGGGGCTTTAAGCAGCATCTGGATACACTTTTGGCTGTCACAACTCGGGAGGGATAGAGGGTACCCCCCCACCACACACAGGATGGCCCCACGATGAAGACTCACCCAGCCCCAAATGTCCATAGCTGCGGTGGAGAAAGCCCATTCTAGCTAGTGTTACCGATCTCGTTCAAGGAGAGTCGTCTTTCATAATTAACATCTCAGTTGTTCATCGGCTAATGTTTGCTGCTATAGTCATGCAAGAACTTGACAGACTTGCTTTCTCAACTTCCTAAATACGTCTTTCCATACCGTTGTTTCCACTCTAGGCGGAGTGGGCCCTTGCATCAGGAGAGCCACGCAGGTGGGCTTCATGCCTAGTCTAGTCTGCCTCTCAAATGACCAGGAATCTTGACTGTGTGAAGACGGAGTCAACGGGGCTTAAAGTATGAAAGATCCACCCTTCTGTTAGGCGTCTCTCGACCTCCCCCATCAATGACCTTCCACCTACAACCTCCCACACCGGTGACCTGTAGGCCAGCTATCCCAATCTCAGGACACAAGAAACAAGGACAGTCCTGAAGGAATCACTACTTTCTATTTCAAAAACCGTAATGAAGCTCTTCTTCCGCCAGCTACTGCTTCGTTACCTAAAATTTGAGTTAAAAAAAAATTCTTACATCCTGCTTCTCTACTTATATACCCTGGAGACATAATTATTTTCTGATTAAAATGCTAAATATGGCTTCCTTCTCTCTTAAACGAGAGTGAATAGACATAGAAAATACAGCGGGATCCCATTAACTTAGAATCTTTAAGAGAAGTTAAAACCATGCAGTATTTTAAGGACACTAAATTCTATCCCTTTCAAAAACAATTAGCACAAAATAAGAGCGATTTAAGTGCAGGTCTTGCCAAATACACTTTAATGGAAACGTGAAAATCAGTTTAAGTTTATACATGGACTCTACAAAAATTTTGAGGTTAAATACTTTAAGCTTATTTTCTCAAGTAAGTTAAATACTTACTTCAAGTAAGTTAAATACTTTCCTGAAATCATCTTCATACTATTAACTTGGGCAGTCAAGTTAAACCTTCCCGTGTCAAAATTGTCATGAATTCCCAAACTTATGTGTTACACTAAGCAGACCAAATACTTGTGGCTACTGATTTATTCTACAATAAACAATGGTAAAAAGAATTGTTAAACTTAATTAAAAAGGACAAATAGCTGAATTTTAAAAATGGGCAAAGGAGCTGAACAGACACTTCTCTAATGGCCAATAAGCACATGAAATATGGTCAACATCATTCCCATCAGGGACGTGAAATCAAAACCACAACAAGATACCACCTCGTTCCCACTAGGATGGATATTATCAAAGTCAGATACTAGCAAATTTGGCAAGGACACAGATAAACTCGAACCCTCGAATGCTGCTGGTGGGGATAGAAAAGGGTACGGCCATGCTGGAAACCAAGCTCGCAGTTCATCAAAAAGGTCAAACAGAGAGTTACCAGAGGACCCAGTAATTCCACTGTTAGGTAAGCACCCAAGAGAAGTAAAACCTTATGTCCACAGGAAAATGTGTACGTGAATGTTGACAGCAGCATTCTCTGTTATTCATCAGAGCCAAGAAGCGGAAACTGACACCGATCAGTTAGCTGATGGATGAACAAGTAAAATGTAACACAGTATTGCCATATCGGTGCAAGCGAGTATTACTGGGCAGTGGGTAGGAACGAAGCGCGGATACACACTGCAGTGTGGACGACCCGAAAACATTAGCGGACGGAAAGCAGCCAGACCCGGAGCCCACATACTGTGAGATTCTATTTCTACACAATGCCCAGAATAAGGCAATATTCTGAAATTCTTTCTACAAAGACGGAAGGAAGTGTGTGCCTAGGGCAGGAGGGGAGGGGAGAATTGGGGGTTGGTGACTAGGGAAGTGGGGTTACTTTTTGGGGTGATGAAGATGTCCTCAAACTAACTGGTGATGGATGTACAACTCTACGAATATGGTAAAAGCCAAAAATCATATACTTCCAAGGAGTGAATGCTATGGTGAGTTACAGCTCAATAAACCTGTTGAAAGCAAAAAGAGTCCACAGTCACCAGGTTCTTACCTCTGGAGGAATTTTTGGAAGATGCGCCGATAAGCGTAACCAGCTCTTCTCACTCGGATGTTTTCTTTCAGACCCAGGTATTCTACCTGATGCTTCACCCTGTACAGGAGAAAAGAGAGCCAGGACGTTATTGGCTAATTCTTCCGCCTGGCTCTCCTAGCCACCACCCCCTCAAACCCCCAGTTACAAGCAGCAGGGACACGTTACAAAGACTCCAATTTAGGAGCTCCACTTTATGCAAACAGACTAGATGGGATGCTGCCCAATTCATGAGTCACTGAATAAAGCCAATCTGATCTTTAAATGTACTCAACTGAATCACATATAAATATAAACGTATATATAAAGACTACAGGGGCACCTGGAGCTCAGTCGGTTAAGCATCTGACTCTTGATTTCAGCAGGGGTCATGATCTCAGGGTTGTGAGGTCGAGCCCCACATTGAGCTCCTTGCTGGGCACGGAGCCTGCTTGGGATTCTCTCTTTCCCTTTCCCTCTGCACCCCCCTTCTCTAAAACCAAACAAGCTATAACTTATGGTGTTCAGAGTCTGCGCTGACCCTCAGGTTCTATAATATTAATTTAAAAAATATTTTATTGTGAAATACAGCAATTACCGAAGACTTTACACATTTTAAAAAACAGTAAAACAAAAAGCCACACGCCTATCATTCAAATTATGAACAAAAGTATCCCTTTTTCAAAAGACTAACTTTGGAATTAAATGACACCATAGCTACTTTTGTTCTCCACCTAAATTTAATAGTGATTCTAGACCTAACACATCGAAGCTTTATCAAATGCAACGTAAGAAAGGGCAGATGAAATAATTTCAAAGACCTAAATTAAAAATGCTCTAGTAACACATGTAAATTAGAGTTCTAGTTGGTTTTTATGAGAGTAAACAACTGCCAGTGGGTTTTGGGAAGTGGATGCTGGTCCTCCTAGATTGTGTTCTCACCCGGGATTTTCTCATCAGAGCAAATGCCCCCGCCCCGTCCCTTGGGGATTAGGGCTTAGTAGATTTGGGGGGGGGGTGCACTGGTGAAAATGCCTTCCCCCTTCCTGAGACACAAAGTGTCCTGGAAACTGTGTGGCAGATCCCGGCCACCAGCTTCTGATCGTCCGCCCGGGAGGTGAGCGGGGTCTTTGCCATACATGCCCCGGGCTGGTTGAATACCGACACTCGGAAACACGGTATTGGAGGGAAATGAGAAATTATGCTGCGGCAGGCACGAAGCCCGCCTTCTCCCCACTGAGTACATTTGGGGTGAAGCTGCACTGGCGACGGCTCCCCGAGAACGGCCCCTCATGACCGGCTGCATTGGAAAGCTAATAGCAGCAGCTTCCTCCAGCCTCACGCAGGGCTGACGCTGGGCTCTCCAGCAAGGCTCTCAGCAAGCCGCATTCCCCGCTCTGCACTGCACCCCGCAAGCTGCTAGGGAGCCGAGAATGGACAGTGTGGCTCCCGCTGAAGCCCTTGCAGGAGGAACAGGGGCTCACAGCCAGGTTCTGGGCTGGCTTCCCGGTATGGCCCTGGCTCTGCCCCTGTGTAACCACTCCATGCCTCACTTTCCACGTCTGGAAAGTGAGGGTGGTGACGTTAGTTCTTTCTGCCTAACTGGGTACATTCCATGTAAAGCTCTGAGCTGGCTCCTGGCATGCATGACACAAAGCTGCTATTATGCTAATATATTCACAGGTACAATAAGTAAACCAGGACAGAAGACTAGAGAAAGAAATGGATTTCTCAGAGGGAGGAGATTCTCAGACGGTGACATGTGCCTGGGTCTGGAAGGAGGACTTGAAATCACCAGGTGCAGAGGAGGGAAAGGCAGAGGGCACAGTGGAAACAAAGGCACAGAGGCGGGAAAGGCTGTGGCCCAGGGAGGTGGGAGAGGAGCAGGTGGGAAACTAATCTGGAAGAGGGGGTGCAGCCTAGACTGCCCCGGGAAGGATGAGGTCACACAAGGAGGGAAGTGTAAGAAAAGTCTTGAGTCTGATTGGTCTTACTTGACCAGTATCCAGAAATGTCAGCTCCCTCAAGAAAATTACTTTTTAAAACAACCATTATAGAAAGACGTAATATTCAATATCCACACTTGATTCATGACACGTATCCGGTTAATAAAAGGAGTAGAAATCAGATTCAGGAAAATAATTTTCTTTTCTCCTATCCTCCAAATCCAAAACTCACCACTGGCCTTTTCTCTGCTAAGGAAAATACACATGAGGGTGTCAATCAGAGGTATTTGGTCATTTTTTTAAAAAGATGTTATTTAATTTTATTTATATATTTTTTAAAGATTTTATTTATTTATTTGACAGAGATAGAGACAGCCAGCGAGAGAGGGAACACAAGCAGGGGGAGTGGGAGAGGAAGAAGCAGGCTCATAGCAGAGGAGCCTGACGTGGGGCTCGATCCCATAACGCCGGGATCACACCCTGAGCGAAGGTAGACGCTTAACCGCTGTGCCACCCAGGCGCCCCTAAAAAGATGTTATTTTAGAGAGAGAGAGAGCATATGAGCAGAGGGAGGGGCAGAGGGAGAAAGAATCTTTTTTTTATTTTTAAGATTTTATTATTTGACAGAGACAGAGACATTAAGAGAGGGAACACAAGCAGGGGCAGAGGGAGAGGGAGAAGCAGGATTCCTGCTGAAGAGGGAGCCTGATGCGGGGCTCAATCCCAGGACCCCGGGATCATGACCTGAGCCGAAGGCAGACGCTTAATCACTGAGCCACCCAGGGACCCCAAGAGAATCTTAAGCAGACTCCCCATTGATCGAGAAGCCCGATGCAGGGCTTGATGCCAGGGCCCTGAGATCGCCACCTGAGCCGAAACCAAGAGACGGATGCTTAACTGAGCCACCCAGGTGCCCCGGGTATTTGCTCATTTTAAGTATTTTTCGTAAATTTTGGCTTTATCCCAAGCTTTTGAGGCAGGGACTGCATCACCCACTCGTTCAAGTAGAAACGTTTCATTTCCATAAATCCCATAGGAAAGAATATGCCTCATGTTAAAACACTGTTTCATTCACAGTAACTTCCATCACCGGGAAATTATCTTATAGAAATTTTCTTCCACGGGACGATCAGTTTAGCAAATTCTGTACTATTTAGCATTTTATGTAACCAAAGGATCCAAGTTGACTTTTGCACATCCTTGGAGTGCTGTCCCCTTCTCAGTAAACACCAGCCAGGCTGGCAATGCCCAGTGGTTCCCTTGGCCGTTAACGCAAGTAGGTCAAGGCCTGAGAACTCTGCTAGAACAGCAATTCAGAACCCAGGGCAGGCAACTTTGCCAGAGCCAAACAAAAACACATTTTCAACAGGAAAAGAAAAATAAACCACACCCCATAAACTTGTGGAATGAGTAACCCTGTCCACCGAGAACTTCAATTGACCGTGTAATCCCCACCAACGAAGCAGTGTCCTTTCACAGCCCCTAACTCTTCACACTCAGAGGAAGTGAAACCATCTATCACACAATAAACCTGAAAACCGGGATGGGGGAGGGGTGCATCCCAAGAAGCAATCCTATATACAATATAAATCAACACTTGACCAACAAATACCTTAGACTTCTTCACACCTGTTTACACGAATGGATGTTATGAAGTTCCTTACTGCAATTCAAGTAAGTGATGTGATTTTATAAATAAATAAATAAATAAATAAATGGAAAACACCACTGTGGGGGATTCTATGGGGATTCACTGAATAAATGTATTTTTGTTTTAATTTCTCCAGTTTTTGCTATTTCAATGACTCAGTTTGGATTTTATGAGAAGAGAGCGTCTGGACTAGGAAATGTTCAACCAGCAGCTATTGCAAAACTTCTGTACTCGAGGGACTTGGAGCAGAGCCGTCTATACGGGCTAAGGGAGAGCGTGCTGGGAGGTGTTACATTTGTGGGGGAGCGAGATTTTTTCATTTAAGATGATGTTGACTGCAAAGGGCCAGGGAAGGGGAGCTGGATGGGATTTGATGTAGGGGGACAGGTGGCCTAAAACACCCCTTAGCACTACATCTGCTTCCAAGATCCCATAATCTGTTTCCGAGGATGCTGACGTCACCCCTCTTCTACTGTGTGTGTATGCGTGCACAGGATGTAAACGGTGCGTGTGCACGTGAATGTGCGAGGGGGGAGTGTGGGAGTGACACAGAGACAGGCAGAGGTAGGCTGACAGCTCACCCAGGTCTGGGAGAGACATTCTGTCAGACTGAACGAGATCAAAATCTGAACCGACCCTCTTAGTTTATTGAGGAAGAAACTGAGGACTGAGGAGATGAAGTCTCTCACTCAAACCACTTAGTGACAGGCCAGCACCACGATACAGTCCTTCCAAATCCCAGGCCAGCTCTTTGCTGTAGATCAGCTGTTGTCAAAGTACGAGGCCCAGACCATCCACACTAGCATCACCGAGGAGCTTCTCAAAACTGCACGTTCCTGGGGCACCTGGGTGGCTCAGTCGTTAAGCGTCTTCCTTCAGCTCAGGTCCTGATCCCAGGGTCCTGGGATAGAGCCCTGCATCGGGCTCCCTGCTCAGTGGGGTGTCTGCTTGCCCCCTGTCCCTCCCCCATTCATGCTCGCGCGCGCGCGCTCTCTCTCAAATAAATGTTAAAAAAATGCCCATTCCTGGGCCCCGCCCAGACCCACTGGATCAGCATCTCTAGAAGCAGGGCCCAGGAACCGGAGTTTTCACAAGCCTCTAAGGGACACTCGGGTGCATCCGCAAGCCTGAGGACTAGTGTAGGAGGGCAAAATAGATAGATAAATAGACATTTTCTATCTTCAGGTGGGAAGGGGTGATGGTGCCACTACCCTCTTAGCCTCAAAGGAGAAACTGAGTGACACGTTTCAGAAAAGCAGAAGGCAAATTAAGTACATCCAGGGGAATGACCAAGAAGGGCGATGGTCAGATTCCACGTCCGGTTCCTCCAGAGAAACTGCACTGGGAGAGAAGATTGCAGGGAACCGTGATGACTGCTGGGAGCCAACACAAAAGGTGTCAGATGGAAAATTCATGAGAATAACTATTCGGGCAGATTAGAGATGTCGGACTAGGTCACACCGATGGAGAGAAAGACTGTAGAGCCTAATAATGCAAGAGTCATCGGAAGCTGGACCGATCAGCTAGGGGCAGCGGGTGGCTCATGGAGCCTCCGTATCATGATCGGACGGTGTTTACGAGGAATCAGGTCAGCCATTCGACAGAAACGACACTCGAGGGAGCGTGTCTCTACTGACGAGCTTCCCCAGAATACTGCAGACTGATGAAACGGACGGCTGCTACGTCCTGCAGCATCATGAGTGAGAAAGCAGACTCAGGCTGCCCAAGAAGTGGCAAAACACAAACAACGACCGGCCGACAGTGAATTCCCTCTTGTAACGGACCAGGTCTCGTCCGCCTGCCGTGCTCAGAAAGGATCTCGCCGGCAGGATGGGAATGGACCTACACACGTCTCTCGGAGAGGGTGGCTGCAGCCATGACTTTCCCTCCTGGTCTTGCCGTCATGGAGCTTAACCTTGATATGTCACTGGACACCTAAGTCTATCTACTTTTCTCCAAGAGAGAAAAGAAAAAAAGACAGTAATTCTGTATGCTCCTGTCCAGGGATCTGACCGTCCGGTGACAATGGCAGGCTCCTCCCGCCCGTCCAATCACCGTAACGCCTCGCCTCAGTCCTGGTCCCCATGTGCCCATGGATCCCCCCGTTGGATAAAACTGTATTCTCTAGTCATCCTTAACATTTTCCCACTCAACATCCCCATTCCAGCCTGCACAGGCCACATCCCTAAATGCCAGCTGGAGGAGGAATGGTGGCCCAGGATTCCTCAGGACCCAGAGCGGGGAGGGCTGGCAGCGTGCCATACGTCACACGCCTCCCTGGGGCTTGTTCCCTCCAGTGGGAGTCACCGCTCTGCTCAGGAACACGGTCAGTCGTCAGGGGCAGGTACCGAACCTAGCGTATGCCCCCAGGACCCCCAAGAGCAACAGTAAATGACACACTGCTTTGTAACCAGCTCTTTAGACCTTCACTCTGAACCCTGAGCTGAGCATGCGAGGCCCCATCCTGTGGGTACCAGTAAGGAGCTAAGTGGACTAAGAATGTCTACACAGGGCCTCAAACTAATTTTAAAACCATCCTGACTCTGCAGTATTAAGCTGTTTTTTTTCCCCCCGTCTGTCCCCAGACTAGCCAAGATCAACAGTATAAATTGCTAATTCTGACCTGAATGGCACTGGTAACATTTTAGGAAAAGACAAGGGGAAGGGGGAAAAGGCCTTGTTTGTCATGAAAAAGTTAAGACACAAGGACATGAAATGCATCTGAAAACCATTTAAACTGCCTCTGCCCTTGGCATCGGGTAGCACGTCTTGAGCAGAGGGAACTTGTGCGGGGCCCACCTCAGCTGGCTTCAGCCTCCCCGTCTGCCGTCTTGACCGTACCTGCTTTCCTCCCAGTCTCTGGGCTTCTTGGTTTCGTTCGGTTTTATACATCGGATGTAGTGTGGCGTGCATTTCATCAGGGTGCTCACGAGGTCGTTGGCTTGTTTCTAGAAAGGAAGAGTAACATCAGACAGAAACATGGAACCTTCTCTCAAGCAGACCGACGTTCAAAGGGGAGCTGTGAAACTCCAGTGCAGAAACAGACAGCTAGAAATTAACCTTCGTGACAACTTGTTCATTAAGCTTGCCTCTGGTCTGCTTCCTTTCTTAAGGGTCTACTGACTTTTATGATGATTTTTAACATGATGATTTTAACACACACGGGTTTGAAATTAGATTTTTGAAAACAACCAGGTCTTTTTAGTATTGTTAATAAAATAAAGCAACACAACAAAACCAGTAAATCTTCACATACAGTTCTTTTCATGAGGAACAAGGAAGCATGCCAGTTATTAACAAATTAAGTTTATATTGATTGAGGGCCTTTGCAAACACAAGGTTCTCATAAACTTTTTTTGGTGCCAGGATGGGGCGGGGAGGAGAAACGATTTGCAAAAATAAAGCATCAAAGGCCCCTGTACTCTCTTTCTGGGCAATCCAACCAATGAAGAATCACCATATTAAAATGATGGAAATTCATAAAAGGTGGGGCATACATCAAAAATCTCACTTCATTCACCTTCCTCAGCATGTCCTTTTACAAACCTGCCTTCTGAGAGGTAGGTAACCTGCTCCTTCACCAAATACTCATATGAAATCCTCTCTCACCACCTGCGTACTGGGCTCCCGAAAGGAAACTGCGCTCAAGCAGAGAAAGCTACATAAATAAAGCTGGAATTGCTTATGATGCATTTCACATCATGAGCATCTCCAAATCGGAAGAAACAGGAGCAAGGCCCACATCAGCATTCCCACCACCACGCAGCTGAGCCCTTGTGGGACCGAGGAGGGGGCCCACGCAAACTCTCCTTCTGAGCAAATCAGTGTGAAGAGAGAAAACCTCTAAAGGAAAATAGAAAGAAGGGAAAACCATGACCAAGTCAGCAGAAGAGATCCGTCTGCAGGAGACGGCCCTCTTGCAATTAGGGCTTTGCTGTTTTCATGGGTTTGGGAAATCTGAAACCCTTGAGAAAAACTCTTGAGTATATTCAAAGCAAGATGTTCACTGGTGAATTATGTTCTGTTTAGATGTGCAGAATATAGCATGTTTGGCAATGCTTAGCAGCAAGGACAAAGCTGCAGAGGTGGTACGGTCAACGCAAAGCCCTACAGTGAAAAAGTAAGTGGACTCCCATCTCCTCTGTCGAAGTCGATTGTATTTGAGAACAAATCTGATGATCTTTGCAACACTGGAGGTGGAGCTGGGCAGGGCCTGCTCGTAACAAAGCTTCTTTTTCAGTCCCCAAACTTGTTATTTTTATTTTTTATATTTTACTTTTATCAAACCTTTTTAATTTCCAAGAATGACTTGGCAGACTCCTCAGTCCTAAGCTTTTAACAGCACACCTTCTTTTCACCTTAGTGTGAGTGCAGAGAGGGGCAAGCGTGACTGAGTGACCTGGAACCTGACATGGGTCTCCCTAGCTCCAAGCAGTAACGGGATGACACTTACTGAACGTGCACGAGGGGCGAGGCACATGGACCCTCTCATTTCTGCCTCACGATTCTAAGTGATATATTACTATTCTGATTTTTTTAGACAAGGAAACGGCACCCTAAAGAAATAAAGTATTGCTCAAGATGGCGCACTTAATGACAAGCATTGAGGCTTGAACTCAAGCGTGCAGCATACCAAGTCTGTTCCTTAACCACAAAGCTATCCTGCCTTCCTGAGGAAGACAGGAGATAGTTCGGTGTGACAGACGAGGAGTTAACAGAATGAGTGAGGAGTAGATAAAGCCTTGAGGTTGTGGGAAAAAAATCAGTTTGGCAAATAGGAATATACTCTGACCATCCAAATTATCCTGAATTCATCTATGGGTCAACTTTAGATGTCTCCTGAGGTGGTTGGGAAGCAGCAACTGGATTTATCCAGACTCTAGACAGGAACAGTCCAGGATTGAGGACAGAAGGCTACCAAAGGCACTTGCCCAACAGAAGCATAAGGCAAAATATGCAGACAGGACAGCGAGAAAAGGGTGAGGGTGAAGGTTCCCTGTTCTTCCACCTTCAACACAGATTACTAGCAAGCCTGAGCTGGCGTTCCGCCTCTACTATTTGCAAGCTACATGACAAATCACTAAATTTCTCTGGGCCTCAGTTTCCCCATCTGTAAATGAAGTGGATTGAACTAGAAGACCTCTAATATCTTCATCTGAAAGTTGGAAAAGATGTTAAAAGTCAGCGAGTCCAGTCCCTGCATGATGCTTTCGCCTCCTGACACATCTACTCCTCCAGAGTCCGCTCTTGCTTAGATGAAGCCGCAGGCCCGGCCCCCTGGGCAGTGCTGAGCTCAGTGCAATCTTCCATAGCGTCGCTCCTTGACTCTCATTACAAAACTGGTCCCTTCTCACCACAACAGTATAGAATTTAGTGAAAACCCAACATCAGTAAGTGCTATTAAATATAGCATAGTATGATTTATAAATAAGAAAACAGAGTTCTCACCAAATGAATATTCATTAGTTAGATCCTACATATCAGTTTGGATTTTAAAGAATTAGAATATAATAGAATACCCAACACGAAAACTACCTCGGACGTTAATTTCACCTTTAAGGAATTCCACGTCCCTTTAAATGTGTGCACTTCAGGGATATCATTAAGATGATACTTAATATCTGCAAAATACTGTGGATATGAGAGGTCTAAGAAATTAGCCATGGCTATGTGTCTCTAAGAGGTGTTCTAGAGGGGATTACAGAACAGGGAGGATTTCATTCCTACGTGGAGGTAAAGCATCAGATGGACAAGGGTCAATCCATGAAGGAGGGGACCCCTGGGGGTGAGAATATGGACAGTATTACCAATCCTACTTAAGCTGGCTGACTTGAGGTGGACTTCCCCAGACAACAGCCAGCTTTGCAGTCCCTGCAATCCTGAGCATTTTGAGTAGACCCAGAAGGTGGCAATTCTGAGCATTCAACTGGACCAGAATATGAAGAAAGAGGTTAAGTCTTCCAACAAGGAGAAAAATGCCTCTATCTCCACCCTCTGTTTTATAGGGAATAAGCTCGACTGAGAATCCAGACCACTTGAAAGTGAGTCACCGTAACCTTGATGATCTGGGCCCTTGGATCTGAATGTGACAGTCTTGTGACTAGATTTTCCAGCCCAGAGCTAATCCTTATCCAGGACCTTGAAGTAAAGGCATGAGTCAGAAGCTTCACACAGACATTACTATCTGGGGCCTCACGAGAATGGCATCTGCTCTCTGCCGTGGACTCCCTGCCCCAGTGAACCCCATCCAGAGACCGGCCCAGGGCGACCACACATCTCTAGCACTCTGAACAGGATTGTCCCTAGTCCCAGAGGACTCTACCCTCTAGCTCAAAACCGAGCTCGCCTGACTTCCTCCTCCAAACCCGAAGGCTGCTCCTGCCTGGAATCTTCTCATTGCTATGAGCTTTTGATGATCCATTGTTTCCTTTACTCCAGCCAGTGTTCTTGCCCTCAGGGGCTGGGGAGGCAGGCTGCCACACCGGAAACGCTCCGAGAGCCAGCGACAAGAACAGACCACAACCACCGTGGTGTCCAACGGCCGGGGTTGTGGAAGTGGAGCAGGGTCTCTGAGCACAGAGCCAGGGAGGGGGCACCGACACGCGCAGACAAGAGTCCACCACGAATGAAGCCAAGAGGAGTAAGCGTGGCGCACGGGGAGGAGCCGACGGAGCAGAGCGTAACAGGAGACCCGGTACATGGTGTGTGTGACGTCCCGGGCAGTGTGCTACATGCCTTAGATGGATCCTCGAATTCAAGACCACAGCCCCCCCTTGAGATGGGTACACAGATCTCCACCTTACAGATGAAGCAAAAGAGGCCCCGAGAGTTTAGGCAATTTGCTGGCAATCACAGCTAATAAAAGCCAGAGCTGGGATTTCAACACATGCGATGGATGCACCCCCACGCCCCGAGCCCTACTGTTACTCATTCGATGGCCCTATGGATTATAAAATTGGGGTGGTGCTTAACTGGTATGATTTTTTAAAAATAGTTTAGTGACTTCCTCACAGAATTACATGATTAAGTGTGCTTGACACAACCTCTAAATTCTGAGTGTAATTAGGGACAATGAATTTCATCACACAGTGGCTGAGATGACAGTGCACTCTCCACAGGGGCTCCCCCAAAATCATGGGAGGAACTCCTTCTAGACGTCAAGGCCCCTTCCCTTCTGCAGGAAGGAGGGGTCTGCAACATCCAGTGGGGAGGGGGCATAAACCGCCCCCGTGAGACCCGGGAGGACTCCAGGTACGTGAAGTTCTGTAATCGGCAAGTGTTGGGGTCCAGTCTGGAAAAAGGTCATCAAAATCTAAAACGTGGCTCGCCATCCTAAAATTTTCTCTGATCGTTTAATGTGAATTCTGATTCCAGATTCTGATTACAACCATTTCCTCTTAGAAAGTAGCTGATTACCATCTGCTGACTATGAAGCTATGAGGTATGTAATATCCGTTTGGGGTTTCAGGATGGCCCGAGTCATATTCGGCCTGCACCCTGTCCCTTTTTTTCAAGCAGCAGCATTACCTCTGGGCATCTTCTGTAACCAGGCTGTTGCAGCTCACTGACCTCATCCTGGCCTGGGGTGCCGTTCCCGACTCCTAGAGAACCCTACCTCCCCAAATAGAACAAACCTTTATTTTGCTCCCGGCAGTAGTTGGGCGCCCTTTCTTGTCAGCCTGCAGATTTTCCGGAAATAAGGACTTTATAAAAGGTCTGGAAAGGAAGAAAGAGAACGGATTAGCAATCAGGGGTACCTCGGGGGCTGAAAGCCTGCTTCCGTGGAGAATGGAAAGGAAGGCCAGAAGCACATAACCTGGGCTCCAGAAAGGCCATCGGACTCAAAGCACGAGCCATCAAGGTGTGACCCAGGGAAATAAGCAGTGGACAAGAGCAACGAAGAATTCTAAGATCTAAGGATCTTAGCATCTAAGCCTGGAAAATACATTTTAAAACTCTGCCTTTCGAACTTGCCCACTCACTGGGACCGAGGTACACCTTGACCAGAGGACACATGGAGGGGTCAGTACGGATTTGCTGAGTTAAGATTAGTCCGACAGACTGCAGCTCGGGCGTGTGTATGAACTGTTGAGATCCAGTGCAGATTCTGCTCTGATCTAAGGCAGGGTTCCTCCACCTTGGCGCTACTGATACTGGGATCTGGGGCTGGAGAATTCTTCGGTGGGGGAGGGGTAGGCTGCCCTCTACATTGTAGGATATCTTGCAGCATTGGTGACTTTTGCCTACTCGGTGCCAGTAGTACACGGTGCCTCTCACCCCTGCCAAAAACGCTGACAAACTGTGCTTTTGAGTACAAGTCATTTTAAGCAGAGCAGTAGTAATTCACCAGGCCTTTGCATGTTGAATAGATTTTCATTAGTCGCTCCAATCGAGTTGCATTTGTTCGTATGCACCAAGACACAGGGCAGGGACGATGTCCCAGCAAACTCAGTGTCCCTCGTGCCTGGAACACAGCCTGGCACACAGTGGGTGCCTGACAATATGTGCTGACTGAATAAAGTCATCCATGTAAACCAGCAATCTGACACTCAAATTCAATTCCTCCTAAATGGCTCTGGAGCCATCTCGAATTTTCTAGGAAGTCTCCTCACAATCTACTTTTTTTTTTTTTTTAAAAGATTTTTTATTTTTTATTTATTCGACAGAGATAGAGACAGCCAGCGAGAGAGGGAACACAAGCAGGGGGAGTGGGAGAGGAAGAAGCAGGCTCATAGTGGAGGAGCCTGATGTGGGGCTCGATCCCGTAACGCCGGGATCACACCCTGAGCCGAAGGCAGACGCTTAACCGCTGTGCCACCCAGGCGCCCCTCACAATCTACTTTTAACTTGACCAGACGCGATTATAGATTTTTGCAGCAAATGTGTTTAATAAACAATAGTCCGTGTCTATAGGACAGGAGTTTACGTGGATGTGTCAACAGCTCTCAAATTCGGCTCTCAAATTGAATTTTAATAATTCAAATAAAATCTGAAAGCGTGTCTGCACCTGACAGGCATAAAAATCCATGAGGCAGGACTTGCGGCTGACCTTTTTAAGAGAGGAGCAAATCGATTTTCTGCGTTTTCAAATGAAAACAAATTCGGGAGCTCCAAAGCTGGGGGCGTGAGCTCAGGGAAGTACGGCACAGGGAGATGAGGGCCACGGAAGGTGGGAGGCGGGGAGGGGAAGAGAATGAAATGGAGAAGAACAACTTCCAGCCAAAGCCTGAAAAGCATGCTCGGGTTTTTTTAGAAAATTGTCAGGCGCAGGGCTGTTAACTAAGGAAGTTCACCTTAATCTTACAACAACTTGAGTAACAGGGCCTCCAAGGGCAGCTCCCACTTGGAGGCCACTCTAAAAACTGTAAAATCTGGAAGATTGTACAATATTGTGTTTGCCTGGCATATCCAGGCCTGACCGTGTAAATCATACTTTATATCCATTACCCAAGATCTTGGGAACCTTTGCAGGGAAGAAGGGAGGAGAGGACAGAGCAGGGCTGGTCCTGGGAGCTCCTGCAGGTTGCCAGGCAGATGGACACCGCTCCTGTTTCTACCCCTAGAGCTCAGACAGGGTCTTGGGAGTTAAAACAAACCTCTGAGGAAATCCCTCTTAAGTTGCCCCTCCCAAACTTCTTGAGCCATTTCCCAAATGCTTTGGGGACACGTCATCTCACAGCCTGCTAAGCCATTAGCCATTCAAAAAATTAAGTGACCATGGAAAATTCTTAGGATGATATTCTGAAGGCAAAGTATCACAGAACCAGAACATTCCACTCTTAGTCAGAAATGGCCATCCCAACCCAACCCCAGGATAGTCGCCTCTCCCTGATGACACTGCTGAAAACGATGAAGCTAGGAGCCCTGAAGGGCACGCACATAGCATGTAGAATCTGGAGGCAGGAGGGGTTAGGAGTACATGGGATTGGAGAAAAAAAATTATTTTGAATAACCAAATTGTCCACGATAATCCACACCAGAGAGTTCAAAGGAACAAACTGCTGACCACTGGAATGCCACAAGTTTGTTTTCTTTTTTAATACTAAAAATTTGATCAGACCTCTATTCCATGTCAGATAAGACAAAACACACTTACAGCTCACTGCTCTGCATAAGCTCGATCAGATCCATGAAAAGCACATCACGGTTCCTTTCACAAAAGCCATCCATGTCATAGGATACCTGGCCAGGAATGGAAAGAAATCTAATTTTATCCTCTAAGTATTTCATTGAACCAAAAAATTCAAGTTGGCATGGCTCTTACCAGAATGTGAATATTTCCAGATGTACAACTGGGATTTCATCATGAACTGTCACATTAAGGCTGGGCATGTTTTATTTAACTTGTTAGCTAACGTACGTGGTGACGGTCTGTGGAGCTGATGAATGGTATCCGGCTGCCTACATGGCCCAGATGATCTACGACCAGGACTTCAGCTAACATGACCACATACCCCTTCTCCAGTGAAGCCACAGGAGTGTCGAAGCAATAAACCTAATTCTTTCCCTAAATTTTCACTACAGCAGAATAAAAGAAAACAACTTCTGCTCATTAATCCATTGAAAGGGGGCATGTCATCTGAGGTTCTGCAATTTTTTCTACAAATGGCATCATAATTGGATCAAGTCAGCATAAAACTCATGCTCAGGGACCCCAGTTAACAAGAGATTAGATGGGATGAAAGGTGGGACCAGTGGATGTCCATAGGATTAGAAAACCCTAAATATCATGCCTCGACTTACTTATCTTTGTATCGGTGGCACCTAGACAAAGCCTGGTACCCAGTAATTATGCATCTTATGAGGACCAACATCAAAAACAAGCCTTATTTTTATTTACTTATTTTAAGTAGGCTCCATGCTTAACATGGGGCTTGAACTCATGATCCTAAGATCAAGAGTCGATGCTCTACCAGTGAGCCAGCCAAGGGGACCCCAAAGCAAGCCTTATGTATACTCCCAGCAGGCATAGGCAGGTGAGGGAAACAGGCTTGTGACTGCGGCAAGACGCAAGACGAAAATCCATTCCTTCAGCAGTTAATACACACGCCAGGGCGATTCATGATTTAAAAATATGCAGTAGTGTCTACTACCCTTTGTCCTGCCTCTGCAAGTACTCCATAGGTCCCATGTTGTTGAACGAATGGATGGATGCTGAATGAACAAAATACAGCGAAGCAGATGAAACTATATGGCTATTTATCAGCTGCTTCATGAGAAAACAGGTCACAGACCCAAAGGCTTAAAACATAAAGGCAGACATTGGGAAGGGTAACTTCCACTTTCCCGTGGGACCCCCGCTCTCTGAACATACCTTTCCAGCATAATGGTGAATAATGAAGCCTTGATTCCAGCTGTTGAAGTGCTCGTGATTCCCGATCTGCATCTGAAGTTTCTGCAGCAGCGTCTGATCTGCCCCCTCCCCCACCGCGTGCATCGTGGCGCACACGTCGTCCAGGATGCTCATGATCCCGGGAGGGTTCTGATGGGACCAAGACAGCAAAGCCCCAGTTCAGTGACTGTTGAAAGCCCCAGTTCAGTGGCTTATCAGGTCTTTTCTTAAGCAAGGAAACAGTTCCCCAGACTCAAGATACCATCTTGAAAGTCAGTCTTTCCCTTTGAGCAAGAATGCCATTAATAATCCCATATGGGAGTTACCACTTAGAGCTAATGATGGAGGAAAGTCCATTTAAAAAAAAAAAAACAAAAAAAAGGTTTAACTTCCCTGAAGTTCTATCCAAACTCTTATATGGATCACTATCTGCTGACTCCTATTTGTACCAAGTTGTTAAAAACCCAAAAGAAAAATGAAGACATTTTCCTTGACCCTAATTCATTTCTTAATGTTCGCTTTTAGCCTGTTACCCACAGAGGCATGGTTTACACAGTTACAGAGCGGACACATTCTCTCATGCATTATTTTTTCGCATAGCACTATTTTATAAACAATCTTCATGTTTTCATAGCCTTCATACTTACTATTTTATTTATTTATTTTTTAAAGATTTTATTTATTTATTTGACTGAGATAGAGACAGCCAGCAAGAGAGGGAACACAAGCAGGGGGAGTGGGAGAGGAAGAAGCAGGCTCATAGCGGAGGAGCCTGATATGGGGGCTCGATCCCAGAACGCCGGGATCACGCCCTGAGCCGAAGGCAGACGCTTAATGACTGCGCCACCCAGGTGCCCCCATACTTACTATTTTAATGCCTATATTTTCCTGCTCTGATATGCTATAGTTTATTTAACACCTGAATTGTCTTTTGGATGGTTTTACGGCTTCCAGTTTTGGACTTGTGTAAAAAACCAAACCAAACAAACAGTACTGTGGGGATCGCTGCCTACACCCTTCTTGTTTTCTTTTGGATAAATTTTAGGGCTAAGTCCTAGAAGCTGTATAGACTGTCCAGAAAGCAGGGTCAATTCTGTGCCTCTTCATTCTGTGCTACCCATTTAAGTCATGGACGTCTTCTCTCAGAATTCAGTGACAACTGCCATTTGTAAATTGGCATTTTATTCATACACACGTGTTCATATTACTACACTGACATCTATACACACAACTGATGGGATTGCTAAAATTCTCTGCAAATCAGAGTTGTCACCTCCCCTACTCTAAAACAATGACACAAGACAATACACACCCACTTGACATAAATCCACGTGCAATGAAGAGACACACCAGCCTGGTACTTACAACTTTGTTCTCTATGAGGTCACACACGATTTTGTTATTGAAGTACTCAATGGGTGTCCATCTTATGCCCTCTTGAACATACTCTTCCTGAGGGACAGAAAGTGGGGACTCACATTATGACCCAGTGAAGATTAGCTGGAGATCCATGCAGACGACTACCAAAGGCACAGAGATAGCCATGAAAGAAAAATCTGAATGCCCTTTGACATAAAATGGGAATGTTCTTTTTTTTTTTTTCTAAGAGGGACAGAAAAGGGACATTTCATTGTTTGGTAATTTTCTTTTCTTCTTTTTCTTTCTTTCTTTGTTTTTTTAAAGTAAACTCTACGCCCAATGCGGGGCTCGAACGCACGACCCTGAGATGCAGCGTCCAATGCTCTCCCAACTGAGCCAGCCAGATGTCTAATTTTTCATTTGAACCCTATGAAATTTGTTACCACACAATCATTTTTGATATAGAAGCAATAGCAATTTAATATGGCTTAACCTATAGGTCCAGTTACAAAATCATCTCTGAATTTAACGTAAGGACGGCAGTACGGATTAGCCTCTAGGAACCCCAGGGGAGGGCCCATCAGTCAGGCCAGTTGCTCATTTAACTTGATGAACACCACCATGTTCTTCTGGTTTCCCTCCTTCCCCACCAGTCTTGCTTTGTTAGCTTCTTTCCCGATCTTTACCTGATGGAGTCTCTGGACTCAATCTTCCAGCCTTCCTGTATGCTCAGCCCTGCTTCTCTAGGGGGATTTCAATCAATCCTATGGTTTTAAATAGAACCTGGAGGTGAATGTCCCCTGAATTCATTTCTCTAGTCTAGACCTCCCCACTGAGTTCCAGGGTCATGCATATTTTATACATTAGAGTCTCTGTTCAGATGTGTCATGGGCCTTATAAATCTAACTTGTTCAGCGGAGATCTGATTCTGCATTTCCCCACCATCACCAACCAACTCTCCTAATTTCACTCTTCAGCAAATTGCCTCACCACCGGCCCTGTGATTCAAGCTACAAAGGGAGCAATCATCTTTAATTCCTCCTTCCTTCTTGGCTCCTTGCTAATTATTTTAAGCGAGTCATGTTGACTCACTTTCCAAAACACATGCCCAATCTGACCACCTCTCATGGTATTACCGCCTCTACTGCTACCATCATTGTCCACACCTCTGCCATTTCTTGCCCAGTCTCCTAACTGGTTTTTAAACTTCCACTCCTGTTTGTCTTCTCCTCAGCCCACTCCATAAGTCTAGAGAGCCTGAATAACCTTTTCAAAAATACAAATCAGACCATGTCACTCTGCTCAAAATTCCCCCAGGGTTTCCCATCATACTTCCTACAAAAGCTGAGGCTTTCGCCATGCTGGACAACGTTCCTATATGACCTAGCCTCTGCCTACATCATCCAGTCTCAGTCCCTACCACCCTTTATCCTGGCTGTTCTGCTCTAGCTGCTCTGACGGGATGGAAGGCTAGAACATCAGGGCAGAGATTTATGTGGAAACCGTTGCTCACTGGGATTCCCAAGCAGAGGCACGAACACTTCTGTGACTTAATGTCCCCCAAATAGCTTTCACCTGTGTAGTGGGTTGAATGGGTCTCCCGATTTTTCATGTCCACCTAGAACTTCGAAATGTGAGGTTTGGAAACAGGGTCTTTGAGATATAGGTAAGCTAAGGATCTTGTAAATGAAGTCATCCTGGATGTAGGGAGACCCCTTAATCCAATGGCTGGTGTCTTTACAAGAGAAAGAAGAGGGAGATTTGGGCACAGAGAGACACAGGGGGAAAAGTCACATGAATGGAGAGGCAGAGCCCAGAGTTACACCTGACACAGGACAAACACCGCCAGGAGCCTCAGAAACTGGAAGAGGCCAGGAAGGCGTGTGGCCCTAGGGACACTTTGGCTTCAGACTCCGGTCTCCTGAGCTGTGAGAGAAGATGCTTCTGTTGTTTTAAGCCACTCGGTTGGTGGTACGCTGAACAGCAACCCTAGGAATCCAAAACAACGTGGAACCCAGAATCAAAGGGAGCCTGTCCTGAACTTTGAGGAGAAACTATAACCAGGCATGTGACTTCAAGTCAGAATGAAAACTGCGAGCTCCATTAAAGCCACACTGATTTTCAAGGGAGACTGGGAGAAGAGCAAATCTGAGAAAACCCAAGTTTTTCTTCTGGAACACGGTGCATGCCATCGACAATTGGGGTTGGAACTAGGTTTCCATTTTCCACCCGGTCAATGAGTCAGAGTAGTAAAAGGAGCCAGTAATAAGTCCAACTTCACAACATCATTTGCTTAAAAGAGAAAGAAACTGTAGCAGATGGTGTTTACATTTCATAGACTAAAATGTCACAATGGCATATGGTTTTTCTGCCTGACTTTATTAAGTACATTTCCTAATACAAGACTAAAACTTGAATCTAGTACCAAAAGAGAGACTTTCATATCTTTTAAACACAACACACTGGAAATAACACAAGAAGAAAGAAGAGGGACTGCTTACCTGTTCTGCCTTTAATGTCAGTTCAATAAAAATCTGCTGTAATTTTTCATTGACAAAATTGATACAGAACTGTTCAAAGCCATTTTTCTGGAAAAAAAAAGTTACTTGCATGTAACTGTTTCTGTGAAATCATTATAAAGTCATTTCTTAAGTGGTTAAGTGCAATGTTTCAATGTGAGAAGCCTTAACAGAAATCTTGGAGGCATCGGTAGACAGCAACATAGCTTATATTTAGGAGAAACTAATTTAGTAAAGGGACATGAACAACTTACAGAGGCAAAAATGAACTGTAGTGGGTTTTTTCCCATTACCTAGAATTGTTTCTTTCAAGCCAGATGAAATGCATCACCCTCCCACGGCCCCAGTTGTTCAAACTGGTCTTACCTGGAATATTTCAAAGCCATAGATGTCCAGGACACCAATGTTGTATTCTTCATGGTCCTTCTCCATTGCTTTGTTGATGGACTAGAAGAAAGTAAGCAGCACAGCAATTAACTCCTTTTCTTTCCTATTAGAAAGGGGGCAAGCATGGGGGGAAAGGGAAGCAAGACTATAAACAGCAAATGCTACGGCCTGATGGAAACAGGACAAGAAGAGAGGGGACGTGCAGCTTCAAAAAGAGGTTTGCTGCAAGGTCAAGTACTCCGGGAAACCACCAGGATCTGAAAAAGCTACTATTGCTTAATGATGAAAGCTATTAACTTCCAGCATTTCGTTTTTCTCAGGAAGTCTGGCGAATTGGAAGAAAATGTCATCTTGGATGACTGAAGTAAAACCTACTTCTTATAAAAAACCA
Source organism: Ailuropoda melanoleuca (assembly GCF_002007445.2). Taxonomy (NCBI): domain Eukaryota; kingdom Metazoa; phylum Chordata; class Mammalia; order Carnivora; family Ursidae; genus Ailuropoda; species Ailuropoda melanoleuca. The sequence continues at coordinate 47,791,604 of NC_048222.1, read as the reverse complement.
AAAAAGACAACATCCAATAGGTATTATTTCCACTGAGCATGTCCAGTAGCCATTTAATGGCCCCTAACACAGCTGGGAGGGACATCAATGTCTGGTGCCGGGAGCTTAGAGAGAGGGTGAGTGGGCTGCAGATAATAATACCAGCAACTATTATGAAAGTGATGAGAATATAAGCAGCCTCCGTATATTTACCATTCACTTGCCAGGCTTTGCTCAGCGCTTTCCATGTGTTTCATTGAATCCTTGCTATGATTTTGCCAACGACAGTGACGTTAGAATCCCCAAGGCTGCCCCGGGCCAGAGGCAGGGTCTGGGGTTCCCTGGAATGGCATGACGTCCACTACACCTGTGTTCTGGATCACTGTGAGAAGGGACACACAAGCCAATGGCCAGACTTAACGAGAGAGGGTGCGTGCAGGTTCCACCAGGGGCCTCAGGAAGGGCGGCGAGGCAGGGAGGGACAGGGGAGAAAAGTTCCCAGGGGTGGTGAGCACCTGGATGAGTGTGGAAGCACCAGAGGTGCATTTGGGGCCAAGAAAATGACGTGGCCTCTTTCGTGAGCTAATGCGTCATGACACACAGCCCTCGGCCAGTGCCTGGTGCGTGCTCAGTGCCCAGGAAATGTCAGCTCTTATTACATGGGGCGTCATCTGCTTTTACCACACAAACAATAAAGGGCAGGCAAAAAGAAAGTCAGGTAGGAAGCCCGGCACCGGAAGGCACGGTGAACAAAGAGACGAGAGAGACGAGAGACGTGGGCTCTACTGTCCATTCTGCACCACTCTCTTGCTGAACGGCCTCGGGCAAATCCACCAGTCCCTAGGCTTGAGATTCCCTTGTCAGTAAAATGAGGAGTCTGGACAAGTTAAAAGGATGACTAATGTTTAGTATGACCCTGACCTTCCACAGAAAGTACACAAAATAAGTACCCTACCCTGCCCTGCCCTACTCAACCCTAACCACACCTAACCACACATTAGGCCTTACAGACCTTGTTGCCAGGATTCAAACGGATTTTTTGGAGCGCACGGCCATGCTGCTGTTCTTGCCTGAGGGTCCCCCTACGGTTCTTTCTAGCTTGACGATATAAAAGGCAGAGGAGTAGAACAGCTAGAACACGGCCCAATTACCTCGGTGTAATTCCTAGGTTTATCACGTACTAGTAGGGTGACTTTGGCTAAGCCCCTCAGCCTCTCTGTGCCTCAACTGTCTGTGAAACAGGGATAATAATACTAAGTCACGCAGCGGTCGGAAGAATCACATTATTTTTCCTCTAAAATACTTAGAATGGCATCTGGCACGTAGTAAGGGTTGTAGAAGTGTTTGCTATTTTATTCTACCATTTACAGGCTACAGTGATTAGCACACCCGGACACTGGCAATTCCATACTGCTGAAAGATTAATTTTCGTAATCTATATGCGTTACACATGTATACATATGCATATAGATATGTATACAAGTATATATGCTTATGCCATTATGAAATCAGTCTATGGTAGTTTTATTTTTTTATTTTTTACTTTTTCTAAAGATTTTATTTATTTATTTGACAGAGAGAAAGGCAGCGAGAGAGGGAACACAAGCAGGGGGAGTGGGAGAAGGAGAAGCAGGCTTCTGGCTGAGCATGGAGCACGACGCGGGGCTCGATCCCAGAACGCTGGGATCATGACCTGAGCCGAAGGCAGACGCTTACCGACTGAGCCACCCAGGCGCCCTTATGATAGTTTTAAAATATATCTAAAAACTCTTTGATACTCTTCCCTTAAAAAGGTAGAGCTTAATTCTTCTCCCCTTAACTGTGGGCTGTACTTAGTGACTTGCTTCTAACAAACAAAATATGGCAGAGTGTCAATATTTGAGTCCAAGCTTACAAATTAAAAGCTTCGTGGCTTCTTCTGTGTTTTCTCTCTTAGATCACTCCCGCTGGGGGAAACCAACTGCCGTGCTGGGAGGATATTCAAACAGCCCAAAAGAAGGCTCATGCAACAGGGATCTGAGGTGTCCTGCCAACAGCCATAAGAGCGCACCATCTTAGAATGAGACCTTCCACGCCTAGTCAAGCCTTGAAATGACCGTAGCTCCAATCAACATCTTGACTTCGGCCTTATCCACTAAGAACCACTAAGCTAAGTCACTTGCTTTGAAACTGTGACAGAAAAAAAATGTCTATTGTTTTAAGCCACTAAATTTTTGGGTTAATATGACCAATACAGTATTCTAAAGATTTAGGCTCAAGGGTCAACCAAGTTTCATGACCATGGGTCTCCCCTTTTTCTGTTCTGTAGCTCTGGCTTTACTAAATATCGTGGCCCTAAGAAGCTGTTACCATATTAAATGTCTTGCTGGACAATTCTAGAAGCAAAAGTGGGATTCAGTGATCCAGGGTGAAAGGATAAAAAGTGGAAGAGTAAGCTAATGGTTATAAGGAACAGGCCAAAACATGAAAACAAAGCCCTTGGTAGTTTTACTCTTTATAGCTGAGATGTGAAATGCCACCAACATTCACTCGTGTTTACTTACATCTACCAAGAAATCAAAGACTCGGGCGTGCAGAGCCTTGGCGAGGGCATCCCTGGTGTAACAGGCCTGCTCCACGTTGAGTGTCACGTGGATGGACTCGGACTTGCCTCCCCACTTGCTGTCCATCTGCCGGCTTGTAAGCTTTTCTTTCAACCTGTCCTGGTTTATCCCCAGAAGATATGCAGGAAAAGCCAAAACTATAGAAAACAAAATAAAACATGATTGTCTTTGGAATTTTAACAATTCATTTTGCAAACACGTGGAGGCACTTTTGTGTGCGCGCACACACACGTACATTTACAAGACACCAGCACTGCCCCCCCCTCCAAAAAAACTTTCACCCTACTGGAGACTGCTTATCTGCAGTCCCACACACACACATCCATTTTGTTTTTCTCAATTGTTCTATTACATGAGTCAATTCCTATGACGGCTGAGACTTCCAATAATACCAATCGGTGATCCAAGAAGGATGGTGAACCAACCCCCCCTGCTGAGATCACAGCTAACAAGCCTAAAATGGACATCTTTCCAGGCCTGCAGCAAGGCAGCCCGGAAGGAACTAAATTAAGAGACATTTCTTTGGCTCCAAAAATTGTTTTCTTCCTTTCTTGTATGGTGTTTTCATAGCATCATTCCCAAAGATGTTGAGGCACCTGGAATCATGAAGTAATAATTACAATATCATAATAATCACCTATTTCTTGAGTGCTTACCACACGTAGGGTTACTAGAGAGGACAGAACACAAAATATTAAGAAATCTTGAAGACAGTCTAGACGAGGCATGGATAGCTTACCAAATTAAGAAGTCTAGATAATAAAGTCCTAGAGGCATTTAGAACAGGAAGCTATTATGACTTGCTGGGGTAGTCAAGGAAAACGTGGGATTCTTGTGGGGCCTGAAAGGATGAACAGGATTTGTACAGATGCAGAGGAAGAGAGAAGAGGGGAGTGCAACGGGATGTGCATGGGGTGGAGGAAGCAGGGTAGGAGACACGGTCAAGGTGCAGCAAGCAGACCAGCACTGCTCTAGCTGAAAAGGTAGGTGGTTACAAGGTTAGGGTGAACTCTGACAGTGGAGGTCCTTGAATGGCAGGATAAATTTGGGCTGGAGTCAAAGGGGGCCTGAATGACTTCTGGGAGGGGGTGGGGGTGGGGATGGGAGCTATGAGATTTCTCTGGGAGAGGCAGATGGCACAAAATGGAAGAAGGCACAGGCGCTATTCATCTCACAGCAGACCCATCCTGTCGTAAGGACACGGAGTAACATAGCTCTGGTCTTCGAAGAGAAGAGCTGAAGAGCGGCTTCGTAACTCGCTTCAGGCCATGAAACTTGCCAAGAGGAGGACCAGGGATATAAATGGATTTTCTTGATTTCTGCTCAAAACACTCTAAAGTGAATAAAGGACACCATTCTGGGTCATGAAAGAATGCTCAGATTTTTTTGTAGTATGAATGAAAGATTTTCATGCACACAAATCCAAACTCTAAACTTGGATAGGAGTCTTCTTTTTCCCCATAAAACTGTATCAGGAGTTTCTGATAAAAGGATTTTGTTAAACATTTTATGATAATGCTCAAAAATCACAAGCCTCCCAATAAAAGATAATCTGAATTTCACAGATGGTGTTAGAATGAACGGGCTGACATTTCTCAGTAGGTACCTTCCAACGAGATTAAGTCAGTGAATGCATTTTGAAGAAGCGTAATGCCAGAACAAGGTATTTATTATCTATGCTAGCATTCTACAGAAATGCTCTGACTAGTAGAAGGGCTTCCTTTTACAAAGGGCCATTTGCCAAAGGCCAATTCCTTTAGTTTGGTTTTCATGTTAACACACATGTTTAGGAATCTGGACGTGTCTTCCACAAAACTGAAACTTAACCTTTGCACAGGGCAAGGACCTAAGATGCCCATAAGCCAGACTAGACTCATGCGTGGTTGTTGGAAGAATCGAGAGACATTTACCAAAGTGTCTGACATACAAGAGGCCTTTACTAAGGGGAAGCTATAACGTTGGTTATTATCACCACCACCAGGCAGTTAGGCGATACATACACATCTCACTTGATAAAGTGGATATTGTTACCAATGGTGTGTAGTAAATTCACCAGGGGCCCCTCACTGTTCATGGTAACTACACACAGTGAATACCTTGATACAATGAATAATTAGCCTCCATTTGTCTGTTTTGTAAAATGTGGGCTTCTGCCAAGCCCCTATCTTGTTAAAATAGGGACACAGTTAAAATATTTGGTAAAAATGTTTATGCCATTGTCTTTATGACCATAACTAAAGAAACACAACATAAGGGCTAAGTCCTTGGGTCCTTACATAAGACTGAAAAAGAAACTTACTAAAGTCTGAGTCCCCCAAGCTACTGCAGAGGAAGGCAGGAGTGAAGGACCACAGGCACTTGAAAAACAAGGCATGGAATCTAGCCAAGAATCAGAGCCACAAGCTTAGGGAGACCCCTAAGAAGTTTAGAGAGGAAATCTAGTACTTGCTTGGAAAAAAATCCATGCCATGTTTTTCAAGTACAAGCTTTTATGGCCCTACATTTTCTTCAGTGGCTGCCCTGGTGCTGAAATTACAGGGCTGCTCATATGGACTTCCTGCAGGCTATGAATTTCCATGAGGGTGTGTGCAGGTGTGGCTGGAGAAGGACGTCAGTACAGAAGCTAGGAGGCTGTGGGGACGCAGCGAGGGAGGGAGGAGGCACTGATTAATTTCAAAAACCTGCTATAACTCTGGTATCGTTAATCAGTTATGGAGAACATAAAAGAACCTGCCAGAAAGTAACACTTCAACACATTTTGATGAGAATAGATTTCTGTTATTGCATTAAAGTGTAAGACAAAGTTGGATTAACTTTTCTGTGTACATCTGAAGTACAGAGGAGATAAACTAAAAAGATGTAGCAAACACAAAATGCTGTTTTACAAATCTAAAAGAAATGGCAAGGTAAATGTGGGCGGTCTTCGGTGTTGAGGTTCCATGCTCTCTAATCCATCAGGTACACAGCAAAAAAGATGGGCATTGTCCCTTGTACTTTCCATTCCCATTTACGTATTTTTTCCCTTCAACAAAATTCACAGGTTAACGTCTTTGGAGCAAGACTTGTTTCCAAAAGTATGTCATCTTACTATAGTGACTATGATGGATATACACGTGCCTAAGCTGAGGTTTTCTTGACTTCTCAGCAACATACAGGTTTGACTCAGGAAATCCTACAGCTCCACTAGTCTAAGGTCAGGTCAATAACAAAATCTGTTGTCACTGATGGCTGTTTTGCTTTATTAGGTCAGCTGTGACGGGAATCTTACCATCTTTTTTCTACAACAGCTAGAGAACCTGTCTGCTTTCTTCTGTTATAAAAATATGGGCTAACACTTTCTTCTAAAAATTTAGTCCACGTTGAGGTGGGCGGGGGTGGTACCTGGGTGGCTCAGTCGGTTGAGCGTCTGCCTTTGGCTCAGGTCCTGATCCCGGGGTCCTGCAATGGAGCCCTATGTTGGGCTCCCTGCTCAGCGGGGAGCCTGCGTCTCCCTCTCCCTCTGCCTATCACTCTCCATGCTTGTACTCTCTCTGTGTCAGATAAATCAATAAAAACTTTTTAAAAATTTTAAAAGATTAAAAAAATTTATTCCATGGGATGTACTCAAACATGAGAAAGAGGACACAAACCAGGTGAGTTCATTTTAGTGTGTGCCTTCAGTGCTGTAACAGCAGAGGCTCTGCCCTGATACCCACCAACGGATGACTGGTTCAGTGAAAGTACAAACAGCCAAGCAACGGAATTCTATGTAACTAAAAAGGGATGAAGCTCATAGAGCTACCCTATGACCCAGCCATTGCACTACTGGGTGTTTACCTCAAGGATACAGACGTAGTGAAGAGAAGGGCCATAGGCACCCCAATGTTCACAGCAGCGTTGTCCACAATAGCTAAATTGTGGAAGGAGCCAAGATGCCCTTCAACAGATGATTGGATTAAGAAGCTGTGGTCCATATATACAATGGAATATTACTCAGCCATCAGAAAGAATGATTACCCAACATTTGCATCAACATGGACGGGACTGGAGGAGATTATGCTAAGTGAAATAAGTCAAGCAGAGAAAGACAATTATCATATGATTTCTCTCAACTATGGAACACAAGAACTAGGAAGATCGGTAGGGGAAGAAAGGGATAAAGAAAGGGGGGGTAATCAGAAGGGGGAATGAAGCATGAGAGACTATGGACTCTGGGAAACTGAGGGCTTCAGAGGGGAGGGGGTGGGGGATTGGGATAGGCTGGTGATGGGTAGTAAGGAGGACACGTATTGCATGGTGCGCTGGGTGTTATACGCAAACAACGAATCATGGAACTTTACATCAAAAACTAAGGATGTACTGTATGGTGACTAACAAAATTTTTTTTAAATAAAAAGAAAAAATAAAAAGAGCTTCATCAAGTTCTTAATGAATAGAATAGTCTCCAAGACATAATGGGAAGTGAAAAAGCAACCATAGAACGTGATGCGTTATGCTCCCATTAATGCACAAAAGTGAGAAACAATGGATGAGCATTGTGGCTCTGGAACACATATCCCCTGAAAGGAATACAAGAGACTGGAAACCCTGGTGCCCTCTGGGGAAGGGAACAAGGTGACAAGCAAAGGGGCAGACACGACACTCTGCTAAGGTAATGACTCATGTTAAGGTATACCAAGTTAGCAGGAAACGGATTCTCAGGAGGAGGGCCCAAGTCTCTGCTCGAGCTCTCTGGGCCCAAGCACAGCCTCTCCTGGCCTCCAGCACGCCAGCACCTCCAATCAGGGCATTGCCAGGCAGGTGCCAATCCTGGGCCTTCCCCGGTTGGCTGAGGGGGCTGCTTCCTCCAGACCTCAGTGTGCAAGGAACCACTTCCTGGCTCAAGCACGCGGGGGAGGGCTCGCTGTGTCACAGTTGTTTTGTTCCCCAGCATGAAGAGGCAATAGGACCGTACTACCCAAGAAGGCAAGAGAAAGTCATTCTGCTTCCACAGCAACCACCAAGAAACCTACACGGTCATTGTTAAAAGGGCAAGTGTTAACGACCCTCCTGGATACATATGTGCATTTGTTAAATGTGAAGGAAAATATGAGTCTAGAAACAGTGATTATTATTAGATGCTATTTCTAGACTTTATGCACACCATGTATATTCATTGTCATTCCCCCCACACACACACCAACACACACTCACTTCCCTGGTCAACATAATTCATCTTTCTTTTTATCAGACAGACATCAGAAGTTAGCAGAACTTCCCTCTTTTATCACAAAAGAAAACAAAAATATAAAAAAAGAACCTTATTTGGAATGGAAATAGCCTCCCTGCATTGTCAGCAATGAGTGGGATACTATTTATTACTAAGCATCTAAATTTATCATTCTGGAAGAATGCTGAGAAAGGAAGAAATGCCTTCCTGGGTGGTTAAAGGCTGTGTGGGTTGAGAGCAGCCTGGAAAGCCATCTGATGCCTTGGAGGCTAAAGTCGCCCGTCACAGTGTCAGTGGCAGATTGCAGCTCACACAACCAACAACGTGCCCGCAGGAAGGACCGATTTCTTCCCAAAGCACAAACCCGATCACTCAGCCTTCAGGCTTTGTTAGAGAGGTGACCATGAAAGGTGATCGCCAGCAGTATTGACACAAGAGCCAGGGCCCATGTGTTTGTTTTCAGAACGAAGTCTAAACCAGCCCACAGACAAGCTGCACCTGCGAGCTTTCCATACTGACATAAACCCCATCACGGCTCTTCAGGACCGTGAGGTGAATGGAGACGCTCCAGGTCAGGTACAGAGAAGATTTTTCTTAGGAGGCCCATCTTCGTGGAGTTATTTGGCTCTCACTCTCATCGTCATTGAAGTATCACTTTATTTGTAAACCTAGGTGTGAAATTCTGCCAGACTCCCCCAAGGTTGATGGCACATTGAAACAAACAATCTCATGAAAGGTCTACCAGTGTGGGATGTGGCGAGGAGGCCAGGTGGCCAGGAGAGGCCCAGACGCTCTTAAGGCCATTTGTTCTGCCCCAACAGGACCGAAGACTCCTCGTGTCTTCCCCAAATGCCCAGCTGAGACCCTAGCAAAGGACATGGCTGGTTACCTGGGGCAGAGCTAAGCGGTTGTTCACCCGCCACGTGCCAGAGCTACTCACACTCCTCACTCTCCACGGCCGCGTAATTGCCAACCTCCTTGAAGCTGATGTTCCCTAGGTGGAGGACGCCCGCCACAATCTGCAGCACCAACGTCTGCTCCTCCGCGAAGATCCCGATCACGTTCATTGCGTGCTGAGAGAGAAGCGAGAAATCATCCAGGTGGGTTGGCCCCAGCTTGCTAAGCACGTGATGAAGAAGCCAAAGCTTAGACCGAGTTGTGCGGTCACAGGGGGCTTAGCTGGCAGCGGCGGCTGGAAGGCGCTGTAGGACGCGGTCACTGCCCAAGGCACTCATCCCCTCTTCTCAAGTGTCAGGGGCAGGCTGGAAAGGCACTTGTGTCTTTAGATGCAGCACGCGATCCCCCGGCAGGAGCTCTCCAGGAGCAAAGATACACAGGGACCACAGCCATATCCACAATCAGCACCCTGTCCTTGTGCCCTGCAGTGTCCTCACGGCCACCCACCTCCCTCCAAGGGCACGGAGGTCCCCCTTTCCACTTACTCCAAGGAGATTTTGGAGATCTTTCGCCTCACCAGGAGGGTGAGAATAGATGGTACTTGCGAAAGGATCTTGGTTAAAGACCTCCAGCAAATCAAATCAAAGCGTCAATAGAAAAGTCTTGTTTCTGAGTTCGTTAACTTCAGTAAAAATAGCTGAAATGCCAAGATTTATCTGAACCCTAAAAGAAACATATGCTAGGACCAATGCAGACCTCTCATCTGCATTCCTTCTCTCCCCTCCTTTGTAGCCATGTGGCCCCTTGATGGCGGTCTTCATTCCTGCCCCCCCTCAAACCGCACCCCCACTTGCCCTGTCGGGTCCCCACCTCACACCTGGGTCTGGGCTGAGGGACAGGCCTGGCAGGAAACTGACTCAAAAGGCAGAGGGTATGTAGTTCTTTGAGGCTAAACGGGTGAACAGCTCAGCCCCAGAAAGTTCTAGATTGACTTACTGAGTTGTTTCCCTGAAGATGTGACCCCTCAATAAGGTACCGGGGTTGACACTTGGGACCATAACATGCACACTGCGTGAGGGACATGGAGGCAAGGGCTGCCGTCTGCCCGTTCAGCGTGGGGGTGAAGGGAACCCGCTTGGAGGTGTTGGAAAAGATCAGAAGGGCGGTCTTCGCTTCAGCTTTCTGAGGAAGCAGCTCAGCAAGGGCATAAGCTCTAGGCAAACAGGGATGGTCAATCTACCTACAACAGCGCTCACCTGTTCGAGCACCTGCGGGGTGGGGGCGGGGATGGGAATTCACTTCTTCCCCCCTTGCAACTCATTCGGTGGTCCTCAAGCGGCTGCTCTTCACTCTTAGCCGTCCCTGCCCTGCCTACCCCAGGCCCCGCCAGCGCCGCCGAGCCCCTCCTGCGTGGCCCTGAGCCAGCCCTTACCAGTGTTTCCTGAAACTCCCGCTTGTCGTCAATGTCGTCCACCTTGTAGGACCCCGAGAGGCTCAGGTAGTAGTAATAGTCCATGCTGGTGATGCCCAGGCTGTGCTTCTGCTCTGCAGAGGCGCCCTCGATGAGCTGCAGGAGGCAAGCGGGGTGTGTGTGGTGCGGCCCACCAAGCCGAGGCCCCACTCCCGGGCCCCGGCGACGAGCACGCTCTGACCCTGCCCTCTACAATGACGGGGATCCTCGTCTCCAAAACGTGGGCTTCAGGATGGCTGCTCTGCTTGTGGTAGCCCCGGTCATCTCTGCAAAATCTCGTTCTCAACTCTGGTGAGACCTACAAGAGCTGAGAACTTCCCCGCATCCAAGGAGGAGAACTGCGGTGCCGTGCTGGTGAGACCCCCCAGAAGAGCGGAAAACAAGCCAGGTTATAAGCACTTCGTTTCTGCTCAGCGTGCTAATGGCTTTATGAAGTGCAGCGGCCCCTCATGCTACTCCCTACGGATGCCTGTTAGAGCAGCGGCCCGGGTCCTGCTCTCCGGCGTTCTGGAACCTCCTAACCAACGGGCTGTCCCACTTTGATATTCACCTTCGGTCTGAGCGAGGTCCTCTTAAAGGGCTCCCACCAGTGGTGTGCTAGAAAAATATCCAACAATCAGCTCGTGGGGAGAAGAATGGATTTGTAGCGTTTGCTGACTGTCACGGTGTAAACACTCCTACCACGACTGACTTCAGACTACCAAGAAAATAGCACCGAAGGAGGAAGTGGGAAGGGAAGCACTCGCCCGGGCAGGCTGGCTCCAGCAGCCACCTGCTCCAGTCCGGAGGGATTTAGGAAAAGAGAGGGCCTTGCCACACTTCTCCATCCCTGTCAAGTTCCTCCTGTCATCTCAGCTCCACACCCCGCAAGGAGGGAACATCATCTCCATTACAGAGAAGTTCTAGGTCACCCGTGACATCAGGGTCCCTTCGCTTTCTTCTGCCTCCTCAAAATATCTTTGTGTCACCCCCTTCCTATTTTCCCCCTTCTGTTTTTCCTCCCCATCCACACCACAGAGCCCCTCGTTTCCATTTTCAACCCCCCCCAACCCTCTCCTGCCTGCAGACACATGCTGCTCTTGGCCGTAAGCTTTTCCTTGACTCTGAACTTCTCCAAGCCTCAGAGCAGACTTCCTCATCACGCGCTAGCCACCTGCAAGAGTGATGTGCCATCATCTGAGAGAGCTAGCTAATTGAAAAGACTGTGTACGAGCTCCCGACACAGCTTTAACTTGCTTCTAATCCAATGATCTTCAAACTATAACAAAGTAAACCTAACACCAAAAACAGCTGCAGGCCTTTCTTCAAAGAAAATCTGAGTGGATCCCCGATATATGAAATGCTAATACGTAAACTCCTACATCAAGAAATCTGACCCACTCTCCGTGGCTTCTGGACGTCCAGGTCCAGGATTCCTAAAGATCCTTAGCCCCCTCTAGTCTTTCCTCCGAGCTCTCCTTCGGGAGACTTCCGCCCTTGCCAACTGGTCCAGGCGCTGTTTGGGCCACCTGACTTGCCAGGGCAGACTCCCCACCTCGCTCCCTTGTGCGCCTTCCGCACCTCTCCTTGCCCTCCCAGCCACACCTCCCCACAGGGACTCCTGCCTGGCAAAGAATCAAGCACTCCTATGTTTGTTCTGCCGTTATATTACCACTTTCTTGATTATTTAACCTTTGGGAAATTCTTGTCTTCTTTACCCAAGAACTTACTCTCCTCGCAGGTAGGGACACCCTCACCATTTTTTGCACACTGATTTATATACACTATAGTAATAAACACCCCTTGGCTTGGCAGGCTAGATTGTCTAAACCTGGGAACTGAGAGGAAAAAAATTTTTTTGTTAACGTGGAGAAGGAATAAGGAAATAGAAAAAATATAAAGGAAAACCTGGTAAAATATGTGAAAACTCCGCTCTCCGGGGTTCCTCATCACCACCCTGGATTTTTCCAGAAGGAAGTTGGAGATCTTTCCACCATCTGGTTCCCCACCTGGACTGAACTGGATTTCAAAGTATTTTCCCTGCAAGAAAGTTAGGGATTTCCTTCAATGGTCGGTGAGCAGAAACATGATGTTCCAAACAGGCTTTGAACACAGCATATAATTCAAGGAAATTCATTAATGAAAGATACATTCTGAATTATTCCTAGTTCTGATCAAGACTTCCTCACTTCTTCCTTTCAGACCATAATCAGGGCTTTTGTCCACTCACACGATTCTACACTGAGAGAGAGAATCCACCCTTCTAGCCCGACTAAATAAGGATATGCTGTATTCCTTGCCCATTTCCCCCCAGTGGGTACTTGCCTGCTAAGCCGGAAGCTGTAAAGAATGGGATAGAAAATCTCAATGTTCCCTTGATCTAAAAAGAGCGAACTCTATCAGCCTCTTTCAGGGAGAGCAAATTTTCCCTCTGCCAGACTATTTTCATGGCTTTGAGCAAAAGGCGTCCTTTTACCTCTGGACCATCCAGCGTTCTTACATAAAGTAAAAACACTTGATTATAAACAATGTTCTTTCCAGCTAGTTGTGGGTGTGGAGATTTTTGCTACTGTTGTTAATTATTTCCTTTTAAATTACTGCTCGGAAGGAACAAAGGAGAATAAAGCCCTGGGATTTAGCTGGAAAGGTGTCCAGATTGTTAAAGAAATGACACTATTTTTCTCACTAGAACCTGGTTGCTCTCCCATCCTTGGAAAGGGCCAGGAGCGTAAATGTAGACGAAGGAAAAGATGAGAATGTGGGTGTTAGGGAGTGGTATGGCCTGGGGTCAAACTGGAGAGCATGCCCAGCCTAACTGCGCTTCACATTTTAAAATTTTAATATTTTACAACATTAAGTAGTTTTAAAATGTGTACACTGATGAAATCCACCCATTTCAGGGCTGGCTCCTGCCAGGCCGCAAGTCTGGGACTAGAACCATAAACTCATTAAGGACAAGCAAAGCACATTTCACGTTTTTCCTGCAGCCTATGGCCTCCACTAGCTGCTGCGTTCGTGCTAAGTCAACTGCAGATTCCAGGTATCAGAAAGGCTACAAAAGAAGGCCACCCTCTAACTGTCTATGTGTCTTATTCTGATGACTCCTCCCCTTCCCCCAAATAAATCCAAAAACAAACACCTAGAAGCACCAGACAGACAGAAGGACCACAAACCACTGCTATCCCAAATTACAGTGCTTCCGGAGACACGAATGCTGAACAAGATTCCCCATGCTTCCTATGATGATGACTATTCCTTCACCATCTTTTCCTTTTGTCACGTTTTGGAGGGAATAAATCAGTGTCTGTCCATGTGTACCCCCTAACCATTCCCCATCAATCTGGCCATGGGAATGAAACCAAACAGGACATCAAATCCAGGAAGGGCAGATGTAGGATATGGCAAACTCTCAAGCCCTTTCAGAAGTGGTTTGAACCCTTGGCTGCCCTGTTGCAAAGAGCTGGGGAGGCTTTTTTTTTTTTTTTTTTAAGATTTTATATATTCATTTGAGAGAGAGAGCACGAGCAGAGCAGAGAGAGTGGCAGAGGGAGAGGAAAGGCAGACTCCCCACTGAGCAGGGAGCCCCATGTGGAACTGGATCCCAGGGCCCCAGGATCACGACCTGAGGTGAAGGCAGATGCTTAACCGACTGAGCCACCCAGGTGCCCCAGAGAAGTAAATCCATCTCTAGGGACTGGCACCCAAACCTGAGCAGTTCTAAGAGCCTGGGTGATTTTTATATGTGGCCAAGGTGGAGAACCACTGTTCCAATGGACAGAAATGCTACTATACAATTCAAAATTATTATATAAAAGTTAAAACCCCAATGAGAGACCAAAAGTTTAGTTTTGTTGTAGAGCAGCCTGGGGGAAAAGAGGAACTTGTATGAAGAAAGGATATTGTGTTTTCATAATCAGATGGACAGAAACGTTGATTCTTGGTAACGTGTTATTCCTTAAGCTAGGTACTGGGTATGCTGGTGTTGGTTGTATTATTTTTAAATAGTGTTTGAAATATTTCATAATATATTTCTTAAAACTTGAAAAGATTGGTAAGTGGAAATATGGAGTTTTTATGATTCATACCGCATGTCCCTTTTTTCAGAGATCTTATTTTTATGTAAGCTCTACAACCAATATGAGGCTCGAACTCATAACCCTGAGATCAAGAGTCACATGCTCTATGGACTGAGCCATCCAGGCTCCCCTGCTGGAGAAATTACCTATATTCCGACCCTGAAGCCCCTTCTACTCCCTCCTACTAAATAATCACTTGTTAACAGTATATTCAAACTCTGACTTACAGACACCTTAGTTAAGTTTTATATAATGTGCCTTATAAAATAAAAAATGAGACCATATTATAAGTATTATATTGTTCTGTAGCCTGTTCTTTTTTTAAATTTAATAATATATTATGGATATCTTTTTAAATAAGTCATTATTAACAGGACTTAGATATAACATCTTAAAAGAATAATTAAAAGAAAACGAACATTTCAAATTTTTTTTTAAAGTAGGCTCCACACCCAGTGTGAGCCCAACACAAGGCTTGAACTCACAACCCTGAGATTGAGACCTGAGCCGAGATTAGGCATTGGGCACTTAACTGACTGAGCAACCCAGGTGCCCCTGAACATTTTAAATGTTGATAAAAATTGCCAAATTGCTCTCCTAGGGGAATGTGTCAGGCTTCAACCAATAGTGTGTTTTCTCTGGTATTATCAATCTCCTTAATGTTTGCTCATCTGAAAGACAGCAAATGATTTATGGTTTTAATTTACATTTCTCTCATTATTAATGGAAACATCTTTGGATGCCCCATCAGACATTACTGCGTGTGTGTGTGTGTGTGTGTGTGTGTGTGTGCGCGCGTGTGTGTGTGTGTTTGCGCACTCATACTCTTTCTCATCTTTCCATCAGGGTTACGTGAAATTTTATAATCGGAAAAATAATAAATCCTGGGTATTTTTGTTTTGTTTTATAAAAAATGACTGATGTATCCTCCTTGTCCAAGGATAAAGAACAATTTATATTGGAAACATCAAAATACTGATTTAATTATTCTTTTGCTAAAGAAGGCAAAAGGGGGTGGGTAGCTAGAGACTTAAATTTGGTCAGTGCATTTTTACAGGGCACACTGAGATAGACAATTAGGAAAAAAAGGTCAAGTGGAAAATTCATTCACATTGTCTTTTGTATTTCATTACCTAGAAACTTCCTCAAGATAACACAACCTAGGCACCGCGCAGAAAAATATGAGTGGTGAACGAATGAGTAAATAGTTTGAATAGTATTGAACAGCAAGGAAAGTGAGGGCAATAAGGACAGATATAACTCACCAGGGAATCTAACAATCACTGCATGAGACCTTAGTAAGAATTCTCTTGGAGATAGAAGCTTCCTTCCAAAATAGAAGGGTGAAAAAGAAATTGTTTTTCTCCAAAATTCCCACTATTTATTTTAAAATGGTCTGGAATCAGCCTCACAGATGGCTCCCTGACTGCTTTACTGCCAGACATAATCTATGGTTGAGATAAGATATAAAATCTACATAAATCAAAGCTACTGGCCAAATACCCATTTCTTTGTAAATGTGGCTTTTTGTCAAGGGGAATATATTCATATGCATCCTTGCCAAGCTTTCCAATTCACCCCCTGAGGAGACGCTCGGGCAGAAAAATGTCCAAATGGGTATTCATGACAATGCATTTGGCTGACACTTTCATTGCCTTGGGTTAAGTGGACCAGTTAGGAGGCCATCTGACAGGCCGTATCCAGTGGCTTCTGGATGTGATTAGGTTACAAGAATATATCTAAAACAAACACACAGAGCTCTGAGGGGTGGGTAGACAACTGGCTCACTGTGGCTGACAGAGAGGAGGAAGGTTCTCTCCAAGGTACAGGATCAAAGTTTCTGTTCCCTTGCATGTCCACGGCCCAAGTTCCAGGAAGCAAAAGTAAGGCAAGAAGACCTGCAAATCTAGTCGACTCACTTGTTTGTCTGGGAAAGAATGTCTTTCCTCTAGGGCACAAAGCAAACCCCTCCAGGACCAAAGCTGACACTTCTATCAATTTTCATTTTCCCTAGTAAGGCAACTTGCATTGAGAACTGTTTTCAAAAATCATCTTCTATCCCGAGGCTAAAACTAACTTCAGGGAAAGGGCAAATGGATGCCCGACAGCACACCGCTACAGAAAATGAAGACGAGATTGAAAAGGCAGCCTCCTGATGAAATGTGAAAAGCTCCCATTTCCTTGGGGATACCAGACTTAAATCAGGAATATCGATGTCATCCATCAGGTGACATTCTCTGAAACAGGGAAGAGACTCACAAATCGGCTGGAGTTGTTGTTCCGGACGGTCTTGGCGTTCCCGAAGGCCTCCAGGAGCGGGTTGGACTGCAGGATAATGTCCTTGACGTGCTGTCACGGCAGACAGGCCAGAGGTTAGGAAGGTTGCAAGCACCAACCACGCAACGTGAAGCCAAACTTTCCGTAAGGACCCAGATAAGATGAGGTCTCAAATCTACACGGTCCTGGGGTTTCTGGAAGATTTATGCTTTTCTCTCAACAGACCTAAACGTGCTTGTGTGCTCGTGTCTTCCAACTCCCTTGACTTGATGCCTGATTCCCTGGAACCAGGGTACCAGCAGGAAAATGGGATCTACAGATGTCCCAGGACTGGGTTTCCAAATTGGATGGTGGAGCTTGACCCTGCATTCACAGGCATGCCAGGAGTCACAGTGGGAAGGAGAACGAAGTAGGAAGGGGCATCTCGTTGCCACGCTGACCAGTCTTTACTGTCCCCAACCCCTTCTCCACCTGCCTATCACATCCCCACCCCACCCTCTTCATTGCAAGGGAGAGGCAGCTTAGGGGAAATGAAATAGTGTCTCCTCCCAGACAAGGTTGTGGGCACATAGTCCTGTGCTTCCCAAACTTTCCTGTTCATGAATCACCAAGGGATCTTGTTCAAATGCAAATGCAGATTCAGGCGGTCTGAGGCAGGGCCTGAGAGTCTGCGTTCCTAACCAGCTCCCTGTTCTACTGGTTTTGCCAGCGTGGAACCACGTTTTGAGCAGCAAGGGCCAACACTGGATTGTATGGAACAATTCCTGGCCTACTAGAGAGGAAGGATTTGGTTTTTCAAACACCCCACTTCTGCGCCAGACTGAAAAGTGTGCAAAACACTCTACGGGTAAGACAGCTCAACAGATAGGAGTTGATGTTGGAGAGGTCTTTCAACAAGTGAGTCATTCCCTGTAGTTCTAATTATTCACATGCTATGGTTAAACATGTTCCAGAAATAACAAGTCTTTGGTTTGTGCTCTTTAGCTATTGACTAATTTCAAGCCAAGAGCTCTGTATCATTGTCCTCATAGGAAAACAGGAAGGGAAAAGTCAACAATAAACGTCTGCAGTCTGGCCACTAGGTCGTGGTCTGGAGCAAACAGGACTAGATTAAGGCACTAACTACTAATTAACTATGTAACAGCTGGAGCTGTTCCGTTGGCACCCTCCCGAACATGCAGGAGAGGAACGAGAATGGGAATTTCACTAACGGAGGTTAGCAATGGCACCAAAGGCAAGTTCTGGGTGGTCCCTCCATGGGGTCAAGTCCAAAGCTTAGAAACATCTTCCAAGCTGCCTACTCTCCTTTAAAAAGTCATGGATTTACACAAACAGTGCTTTCTTTGTAATTTTGACTTTGTGGTTCTTCATCAGTCCTTTGTATCTGTTATTGGACACCTTTTATCAACACTCTCATAGGGGCAGAACAAAAGAAGGGCTCTTCCTTGTCTCTTCCCTTCTTTAATTATTGACTTTGAAGCTGAGAATCCCTATGCGTGCATCCACCATCCAGCCATCAACTATCAAGATGTCCAACAGAATTCTGTGGCATGTGGTCAGCATTTGGGGAAAAGACAAAGAACACATAAAGGTAAAGGTGCCCCCCACCCATAAAACAGCATCCTGAGTTTGTCTTCGTGTCAACCTTTTAGGGATAGAGTGTGATCCCATGAACAGAGACAATCAAGTGGCATCACACCAACCCAAGTTCTTGAATCACACTCACTGTCCAACACCGAAGCCATGAGCCACGTGTCGCACTGAGTTCCAAGAAGGCTACTCCCAACTGAGATGTACTGTTAAGTGTAGATTACACACCAGATTTCAAAGATTTAATATCAAAAAGAATGTAGAATATCTTGGTAGTTTCTTGATATTGATTATATGCCAAAATGATCGTGTTTGGGATATGCTGAGTGAAATAAAATGTATTTTTAAAGTTAATTTTAAAATTAATTAAAATTAATCAAAATTAATTTTAAAATTGATTAAAATGTAGCCACTTGAAAATGTTCAGTTACACATGTGACTTGTGCCGTCTTTCCACTGGACAGTGCTACTCTAGACCTTCCTTTCATTCCGCGAAAGAGGCCACTCTAAGACCCTTTTACTCTATGAAAGGAATTTTGGATGCTGCCTGAAGCTTTCTGACCCAGCAGGACATAACATGACAGAGCACCATTTAATTAGCAGACAGAACCACAGTGAAAAGAATTTTGATGTATCTTTTTAAAGTCTACAGGTGACTGCACTTACTCAGTGATTCGGATTAAAAAATTAATATTGATGGTGAAATCTACCTGGGAGCATGAGTACCAGGAGGAAAGTGCTCCCAGTGGTCTGAGCGATGAGCCCTATGTGTTTGGGAGACCCCTGTGGACCTAGCCCACCTCCGCCATCATCCATTGCTCTCTGGGGAGGGGGCTTCACCCACTCCTGCTGATGCTGACGGGTCAAACTAAAGACAGACAGTATCTACTGTTCTCCATACCACACCCTTGAACGTGCTGCTTCTCGGCCCATACTGTATTCCTCTCCTTTTTCATCTCTCCTGCGTCCTCATTTTTCTGGATCTTCCTGCTTTCCTAATGTTACCCTCTAAATTTTCCTTCTTCCTTTCTCTCCCCTGCCCCTTCCCCCACTTTATTTTAAGATTTTTGTCAATGTCTTGAATTGGAAGTGTCGTCACATAGTTCAAAATATAAAAGTCTCAAAAGGATATAGGGGAGGGTGTGCCCTTCCGTTGATCTCCCAGTTTCCCCTCCCTGAAGAACCCATTATCAGTTTCTTATCTATCCTTCCAGAGGTATGTTATACCTACCCAAACAAATATGGATATATGTTCTCTTATTCTCCTCAAATGGCAACACATTATACACAATGTTTTTAAACCTTGCTTTTTGCAATTCGTCATTATCTTGGAGATCATTCCCTATCAGTACACATGAAGTTTAATTTTTATGGCTAATATTCTATTCTATTATGAACCATAAATTATTTCACCAGTCTCCGAATGATGAACCTTCAAGTTGTTTCCAGGCTTTTCTATTACTAAAAAATGCCATATCAAATAACTATCATTTCACATACATTTCAGTACATCTAAAGGATATATTCTCTTAAGCAGAACTGATGAATCAGAGGGTGCATACACACAGAGTTGACACATTTTGCTGAAATGCCCTCCATAAAAGCATACTAGTTCATGCTCCTACCAGTAATGTGTAAGAGGAACTACGCTCCTATATTTTTACCAACAAAGTGTTTAAAACACTTGAACATTGTTGCCATTCCAACAGTTAAGAAATAGCTTTTCAGCGAGGTCTTAATTTGCATTACCCTTCTTATCATGAGGGGAGCATGTTTTCATGCTTGATGAGTCGTCTGTCCTTCATGCCCTTTATTTGTTTCCTTTTTGGATTTTTGAGCTTTTTATTGATTTGTAAGAGCTCATTCTATATGAGGTGTCTCCATCTCCTGCTATTTCTTTGCAGATTTCAAGCTGCTTGGTTATAGAACCTATGTCTTTTCTGTGGGGGAAAAATGTTTTTAAACAGCAAATGGAGACTTAAATTTTGCCTAATACAGGGCCTCAAAATGGGCCCTCTCACGAACTCACCTGGACTTTGGGCCCTCCTCCAGATACTCTGGAGACGTAGCTCATGATGTATTTGGCAGCCACTGTCTTTCCGGCACCACTTTCACCACTGAGAAAAGACAGACAAAAATACCCACCCATGAAGTGGATCACAACCAGGTCCCTCCCTGTGACAAAACAAACAAAAACAAAAAAAGCAAGCAAGCAGAAAGGTATTCAGTAATAAATGCACAGCAGTGGCTGAGAAAGGCAAATCCGTGCCAGGATGGGGTCACCTCGCTGACGTGTATGAGCGACGTCAACGTGCTCTGTGGACCAAGGTCTTGATAACGATCGCGTCCAGAAGAGACAATGAAGCATTCGACGTGCCCAAGAATGGAGAACACGCTTAGGAACGTGACGGGATATCAGAAGGATGGAATGTTATACAGAAATTACCACTGACAGGAAGATTGTAAACTTAGAGAAAAAAGCATAGGAAATAATGTTGAGTGAAATAAATCAGATAAAATTATATATGAAAACATGTTACAAAATGTAAGGGAAAAAAACACTAAAAAAAAAAAGAGAAAGACTAGAACTACCACAAAATATTAGCAGAAGTTCTGGAAAAGGGAAAGATATCATGGAAGACTCCTTTCAGATCATTATTTCCCAAACTTTTAGTAATGCACGAATTACTTCTGTAATTAAAAAAAAAAAAAAAGGAAACTGTAGGCACTCTCAGGTTTCAAACCGTGTGCCCTGACCTGATGCAAGCGACTTTATTTTAGAAGTTCTAAAATTAAACGATGAGGCAATATTAATCACATCCTGCATAACAAAGACTACCTTCCGTTTTGGGGGCCTCACTGCACGGGGAAACCCTTTTGTTATTAGTGTATAGTCTGCTCTTCAAAATACCCATTCTTCCTTCAAAATCCCCTCGAACTGATGATGACCTCAACTCACAACACGCTGAAGTCGGTCAGACTTCTCATCTCGCTACTGGTTGCCTTTGTGTTATCAACGGCTCGGTTACTCAAGAAAAGAGGAAACGCCTGCTTAGGGTACATTCAAGCCAGGTGACCCCTTACCTTCAAAAGGAAACTGAAATAAATTTGGAAATAATTTGCTATTTCGAAACACAACAAACACAAAAAGGATTAAGGTAGCCATCAGAGCAGAACTCAGAACTTGGTTGAGTTTCCTTGACGTAATACACGTTTAATTAGAGAGATTAGAGGGAAGAATAAGGGAACAATACTCTTTGAGGGGCTCTGAATCCACCAATGCGACTCATTCACCATCCCAGCACACAGAGCTCCCGGCTTCCAGGTGACCAGGAAACCCAAACTGAAATTCCATTAAGATGTGGTGGCAAGAAGAAAACCAGCAAATCTGGCATGAAATGGCACATTGTTTTTAGAGGACATGCTTACTCGCAGGCACAAGTAGGTAGAGCAAATATTTCAGCCCCATGAGGAAATGATCGGTTTAAACGGTCCATGTAATCAAATGATTTATATGCAAGACCCAGAGTCAAAACACGCACTCTTGCTCACTGGAAGCACAGGTTTTTGTCGACAGATGAAACTCCATTTTATAATGTTGTAAATAATGTGAACATTCAAGAATATTGTAAAGTCCAAAAGTGCAAAGCGACAACCACCTAATCTAATATCACACAGACATTTAAAATAACTAGTAGAAAACTATGTGGCAACATACACAGGACTTCAGCTAAGGTTCATGGCAACATAAGCCGAAGACAATGTATCTATACTGTGAACACAACTATGTAAAAATAATGTATGGACACGAATAGAAATGGAACAAAGAAAAAGAAATATTTCTGACTTGGGGTGCCTGGGTGGCTCAGTTGGTTGAGCGTCTGATTCTTGATTTTGGCTCAGGTCATGATCTTGGGGTCGTGAGATCGTGCCCCACATTGGGCTCCGCGCTCATAAGGAGTCTGCTTGAGATTCTCTCCCTCTGCCCCTCCACCTGTGCTCCCATGCTCTCTCTCAAGTAAATACATAAATTTTTTTAAAAAAGAACTATTTCTGACTTATTGAGGGGCCGATACAATAGATGATTCTTTTTTCTTTGGATGTGATTTCTTTTTACGCTTAAATTTTCGAGAGGTAATTACCCATATATTTCAGATTTTTAAAGACAGGATTTCTGGAAAAAGTGGAACCACACATGACAGTGATGATTAACACTGATCAATTTCTTTAAATTATTCTTCAACTTCCTTTATCAGGATGAATAAACATATTTTCATGTTCAGAATTCCTCGGAGCAAGCTCTGTGTGTGTGTGTGTGTGTGTGTGTGTGTGTGTGTGTGTGTGTTTGTAAGAAAGAGAAAGGAAAAAGTAACAAATCCTATTAGAATTAGGAAATAAAAGTATAGTGATTCCCTCACTGTGTCTTTCGTTAATAGTGTGATCAGACATGAACTATTTTATCTCTTTTGTTAGAAGCAAAAGGACAGAAGAATAATAGAGCATAATTCATTCCATGTATTAAAATAAGTATGCCAGGTCCAAAATAGAACATCGACATTCTAGTAATTGTGATATTTTTCAGAAGCTTTAAAATAATTAGTTCTGGCTGAACATTGACTGGAAATTTCATTTCTTGGTTTCCATTTACAAACGCTTAAAAAAAAGTTCTATTGATCAGAGGTTGGTAATTTGCTCAGAATATGGTACAATAATGGAATGTTACATAATTACTTGAAGCTTATAGTATATACAACCATAACTATACTGGCCCTTCTGGGATGGGAAAATATCATTTCTTCCTCTGGACTAAAACGCAAGTTAAAAGAATGTGAAGGCTTCAGACATTATACAGCATGCCCAACATTATTTACTTTGCATCTCACAGCAGTTAGGGAATTTGCTTTGCTTATGGTTACAGGCAGTCTTTCTTAATTCCACTGCCTGCACTTGACTTCAATGCGGACCAAAAAATACTCTAGAAGCGTATGTGCTTTAAATTAGAAAAATGCCCCGTTGGTCCCTAAATCCAGCAGCCTACCAGAATCCTCACAGTACTTTTAAAATGCTCATGTTTGGGCTCCTTTTCTGACCTGCCTCCAATCCCAGTCTCCAAGGACAGGACATAGAAATAAGATTTTTTAACTAACTCTGTAGTTCTTATATAACTGGCTGGGACCCAACCAAACAAATTGAAAACAAAGTCAAGACAGACTTCATAGGAAATATCAATTCAACTAAGAAATAAAGTTCTGTGTGCACTAGCTATAGAAATGGAAACATATGCTAAAATTTCAAAGAAATGGAAAGAATGTTCTGGGGGAAAAAGCTACTTACAGTGGTATATTAATAATTGGATTCAAGGACCACAATTGCTTTTACAAGTCTGAAAGTTATTTCTCGCTTAGAAATCAATAGTGTTTTCAATTCATTTCAACTTACTCTAGCAAATATAAAAACATTTCTGTCTTATTTTCGGGCAGATTTCCCATAGAATAAGGAGATTCGATCTTTTCTACTGCTCAAAGATTCACCAATCTACTCCCATCTCCCCCTTCCTAGTCTCAAAATAATCTGTAATGGTTCTTTTTTTTTTTTTAAGACTTATTTATTTATTTGAAAGAGAGAGAGCGAGAGCTAGGGGAGGGGCAGAGGGAGAGAAACTCAAGCAGGCTCTGTGCTGAGTGTGGAGCCCTATGCAGGGCTTGATCCCAGGACCCTGAGATCATGACGTGAGCTGAAACCAAGAGTCGGATGCCCACCCAACTGACTGAGCCACCCAGGTGTCCCTCTCTAATAGTTCTTACCACAGTAACTACCGTTCCTTTATAACTGATCAAGTTCGTGTTACTGAAATGTTGCTTTTCCAACTTTAGATTTGTTTGCACTTTACGAAGGATAAACACTTAAAACAAAAACTGTATATGTGTTTGTTTACCTTACATGTATTGTCTAAGCCCCTCCACGTTCCAAACTCTGGGCTGGAGGCTGGAAGGAGAGATGGCTCCTGCCCCGAAGGAGCTCACTGTCTGCTGGGGAAGGGGAGTGCACACAGGCTGTAAGAAAACCGTGTAGATGGGGGTATGGTTTTAGGGCCTCCTGGGGGACATGTATCCCTGATTGGAGTGCATGTTAAGAAAAGATTCTTAAAGAAAGTCACAACTGTTTTAAGTCTCAACAAGACAAGTAACATTAGCCAGGTGGGGTGTGGAGCCCATGTGCAGTCGGACCCAGGGATGAAGGGTGAAGCCTGAGTCCTAGCTGCAGACAAAAACCCCACTGGGTGCAACTGAAAGGAACCACCACAGGGGAAAAGGACTTGAATGGGAGCTGGAGGGATAGGAGAGAAGCTGGGAGGGGATGAAAGCTCCAGGACAGTGCCTTGGGTATCGGTTTTGAGGAAGGACCAAGGGATCTGGTCAGCAGCAGCCAGTGTTTTTGATTTTATACAGACCAGACTCCAGTCCTTTCTGCATCCTGTTCACGAATTTTGCCTTTACCTCTCTTCTAAAGACCAACTGATCTATTATTGATTTAGTATTTTTCTCTAAATTGACTCAATTTACTTAAATTTATTTTTTAAAGGAACATATATAGGACTATGATAAATAGAAAACCACCAGGGCTTGCCCCAAATTGGCAACTTTAAAAATAAATACCACAAAAATAAAAGTTATTTGTGAAAATAATTCAAATTTCTACCAACACAGACTAGATAAATAAACTGTGACATATTCAAAAGTGGAATTCTTGGAAGGGAAAAAAAAAAAGAAATTACAGCTACTCTCTCCGTAAATTTCAGGAACTTGAATGTTGTGTGAAAAAAAAGCTGCAGAAGAACACATGGACCGCATCGAGCAGGATTCCATTTACATCAAGTTCAACAACGCAAAGACAGTCAAGAGGCTGGTTAGAGAAGCAAATGTAAGTAGTAAGACCATAAGGAAAAGGGAAGGAGACATTTAGAATTCAGGACAATGGTTATTTCCCTGTGAATAGGGATGGGAAAGGAGCCAGGATGGACAGCATAAAAGGAGGGTCAGCTCAGAGGATATTCTTTTTCTTTTTTTAGAAATTTTATTTTTAAGTAACGTCTATACCCAATGTGGGGCTCGAACTCACAACCCCGAGATCAAGAGTCACACCACCAACTGAGTCAGCCAGGCGCCCCTCCGGGGATGTTCTTTTAACTTAAAAGTGAAGTGGTGCGTGATCTTTTTGGATCCTTACTCTTTAAATGTGCATGTATTTTACAGAAATAATTTTAATGTCCTCAAGAGCTCACATGAACCATTTTGGAAGTGGTTGAATTCTAGCTGGCCTTGCCAAAAGCCTTGAGCCTGAAGCCCACTCTCTTTAACAAAGAGATCAGCAAGAGGTTTTAAAACATACCAGCACAAAACAGACTCACTCTCTGATAGAAGCAGGAACATTGAAATAAAACTAAACATGGGACTGTGTTCTGTTCGTACGTTAATATCACGCACGCCCTGCATAGCTGGGAAGCGCTGCAGTCATCAACGGGAAGCAGGTGTGGAGCGTGGAGGCCACGCTGGAAGGACACGGCCAGGTTAGAAGGGTGTGCAGGATCCAGGGGAGGGGGGATGAAGGCCTCCATGAGGGCAGTGCTGGTGGCAAAAGATGGAAGATGGTAAAGTCCTGCCCTATTAGGAAATAAAATTGGTAGAACTGCACAAGGGATGGGTTTTGACAGAAGATGGATAAGAAGGAATGAAGAATGGCATCCTGGTTTGGGGCCTCAGGAGCCGGTAGATACTAAGATAAGAGTTTCTCTAATCCCCGGGACAGGGTTGGGGGTTATCTCATGTGGTTGTAGGAGCCCAGAGACAAGGACACAGAGCTGTGAAGGGCATCCGAGGGACCACCCAGAGGTGGGGGCCAGTGGGCATGGTGGGCTGGGTCTCAGAGCCACTGAGGGGGGTTGAGGGGAGCACGGAGGTAATGAATGGAAGAGATGGCTGGGGATTGGGGGACTGATCAGATTGACCAATAGATAAATACATTGAAAATAATGTGAAACAAGACTCTCGTCAGAGAAAGTATAACAAATTTGAAAAGAAGAAAGAACCCTGAGGGCTTGGATTGGTATTAAAGGCATTCATTTTAACTGTGGGAATGAAAGGAATCAGTACACACACACACACAGACACTTCGTAACTCTGTGTGTGTGTGTGTGTGTGTGTGGTGTATAGTGTATATATATATTATAACAAATAGAAGGGACCATGGCTTCTTGGAGAAATGGTCCATTCCAGGGCTGGGCCAGGGAAAATGCAAGCCGAGCCTAGAACACATAGCTGTGTCAAAAGGTACAAAAGTACAGTGTCTGATGGGGACAGGGTCAAGCACACAAGAACCAGTTTGAAAGGGCTCCCGCTGATCAAGAGCGTCACAGTACTGGGTTATGACCCACTGACTATGGCCCGTACGTACTGCCATAAAACAAGATAAATCGGTTCACAAGGGAGAAGGGAAAACTCTTCCTTATCACAGACTGCCAACTAATGAACAAAGAAGAAATGATGAAAATGGAGCATCACCATTTGGAGACTGTCATTTAGGTGACTGGTCTGGGCCAGAGTCATCACTGGATGCTATGATTGGTGGAGGTTCGATGAGAAGCAGGATGCTGCCATCATCTCAAAACAGGCCCACAAAACACTAACATGTCCTAAAAGAAAACATGGTGAGCTCAATCAGAAGGAACAGGCCCAACCAGTTGCTCGAGAGCACAGCGTTGTTTCTGAGGAAGTCCTGCTCAGCAGGAATGACCTGAGTCTGGTCAGAAGGAATCACGAGACAGAGCCACGCTGAGGTCAGCCTACTGCATTTAATGCCTGCACTCTTCCAAACTGGAAAGAGCAGGAAATACACATATTGGGTAAACCCTGCAATGTGTCCCCTGCAATCTGAGGAACTGTTCCAAAATGACAAGCGTCTGAAGAGACATGTATTCCTGGAAAGAATCCTGGAGCAGAATGGAAAGAGATATTTGGGGGAGAACCGGTAAAATGTAAATGGGGTCTGGGGGTTAGGTGGCACTGTACCCTTATCAGCGTCCCGATTTGGAGTATTGTAACTGGTTATGTAGAAAGCATCTTGTTTTCAGGAAATACTCACTGGAGAGTTTAGGGGTGATGAGTTATCACAACTGCAGCCTGATGTTAAAACGTTCAGAAAGATATTAATATCACTGGTAAAATCAATAATTGCTGAGTGTGGGTGCATATGGTTGGAGGAAGAGGTGGGAGAGAGCATGAATGTGGTCAAATGTTACCAGCTGGGGAAACCAGGTGAAGAAGATACAAGAGTTGCTTGAACTATTCTGCCCGTTTTCCTGTACAACTGGAATTATTTGAAAATAAATTGTTTAAAGGAGAGTATATAGGAAATGTTGCAAATCTGAGGATGGGGAGGAAGAAGCAGATGGAAGGAATTATCTGTTCACCTGTGTACATGTGAATATATATATATTCTCCCCCTTTTAAGTTGTTTTGATCAGTGGCTAAAAGGGATGGGCAGCAGATGTTGAAAATGTGAGTCTGAAGCACAGAGAAAGGTTCTGGATGAAAATTCCAGGATGAGAGTGAGAGTAAGTGGGACTACCAAGGAGAAGCATGCTTGAGCACAGGCCGCACTGGGACCGTGGGGACTGTAGTGGCCACTACTGGTTCCCACTCAAGCTCTTTTCCCCACCTCCCCTCGCCTGACAATTTCCTGACTTGGTTCAGATATCTTGCCCGGGACACCAGGCATAGAGATGCTGGTCCCACACTCAGCTGAGCCCATTGCCACCTGACCCGCCACCCCCAGCAACTCAAGAGTCCATATGAACAAAGCTGCCCCATTAGATGGAAGGGAAGGACTCATGCAAGAGGCTCCTCTCCCCTCTAGGATATAAGGAAGTACGTTACTCTGATTGCCCCTGGCAGCCACCCGCAGCCACCAAGGGGAACCAGGACAAATCTTAGGATGTCTGGACTGTGAAGCAGAGAGCTGGAAAGAACCTGGGTCCTTGATGACATCAATGGACCACCGAGCACCAGCCCTGAGGTCTGCACAACCTTTCTGCATGTTCTGTTATGTGGGATAACAAGTTGCCTTAATTTCTCAACCACTTTGAGTTAGATTTTCTGTTGCTGGCAGCTCAAAGCGTGTCGAATGAAATGGAGACCACTGACATTTTGGGAGCACTGAGGAGAAAGAACAAGCTGGAAAGGCTGGAGAGGCAAGAGGGAAAGGAGGAGGACGAATACAGCGTCACGGGAGGCTGACTGTGTCAACGTCGCAGGGAGACTGAGAAGACGACGAAGTTCTGAAATCTTCTGGCACCGATCCTTGAGGGCTTGAGCCCTACTTTTGGATATAGGGATGTATCAGTACTGAACTTGACTCTTAGTTCAAAAGGTCTAACCCAAGGATAAGAAACAGAGATAGTTGAAAAAATTTGTTTCCCAATTCCAGAGTTCAAAGATGAACATATGTGTGTCTGAGAAATAGTCTAGAAGATGAGAAATAACATCAATTCCAAAGGAGATCTGAAAGGAACAAACTAGTGGATGTCATCACTGTAGCACTGCCCAGTGAGCGAGCAGCTGAGGCATACCAGGGACGGTTGTACAGGCTTCGCACCCATCAGTCATTTGACCTGAGTGAGCCCTGTGGGGAAGGTGCTCTGACCCCGTTCTTTGATGAGAAATGCTACACAACTCGCTCTGGGACACAGAGCTAGTGAGCAGCATTGCTAGGAAAGGAGCCTGTCTCTAATGCTTCGCATCAGGGCATATATGGGTTAGCTGGTCCATTACAATCTACGGTGCTTTGCAAAGTCACTCCATGAATAGCACGGTTCGTAGTATAATCAAACTTTTCACTACCCCTGAGTCTTTACTGATAGACACCTCTTTAATTAAGGCTTCTGCCAAAAACATCTATTATCTCACATGCAGTGAGAAGTAACAAATAATAGCCTGCATCCCTGTGATCACATGACAACATGTGATCCAGAAGGAGAAATACATCAGAGAAGGTTCGGGACAGCCTTCTCCAAAGACTGAATTCACACGCTCCCTCCCTGGCAGCCTTACTGCACCTGGGAAAGAAGCAAGTCCAAGGGGAAGCATCTCTGTTACCCACCTGGGGCATTCCAGGGCTGCAGAGAAAGGGCTGATCTGTCAGACCCTGTCCTGACACTGAGGAAGAAATCCTCAAGTACGTGCAATAGCTGAGTGTGTAAAATAATCACAGAGACCTGCTAAAGCTGCTGAGTAAATGATAAGAATTCATTCTTCAACATAATGAGGAAAGTGTGAACAAGACAGAGAGCTCTTATTTCTTCCCAATTAGTATTGTCAAGCAGACAAAATGTTCACCTACAGTCTGCCAAGAAAACGGCCTCATGGCAGCGCTCTTCTTGGCCCAAACCGACGCAGGAGGAAGAGCCCAATGTTTAGTCTGAGGACCAAATTCCAGCCCCCGCTCAACAGCGTACTGGCTTTGAAATTCTTTTCAGTGTGATTAGCAGATACTCTGCAGCACTCTTAACAGTTTAAAAACATCTCTGGGGCGCCTGCATGGCTCACTCGGTGAAGTGTCTGTCTCGGGCTCAGGTCATGATCCCAGGGTCCCGGGATGGAGCCCTAGGTCAGGCTCCCTGCTCAGTGGGGAGTCTGCCTCTCCTCCCCCTCTGCCCCTCCCCCCACTCATGCGCACGCGCGCTCTCTCTCTCACTCTCTCTCTCAAATAAATAAAAATAAAATCTTTTAAGAAAACCCATATTTATGTGTATTTCTTTATTCGGCTTTCCCTACATTCCTTTAAGGCATTAATCCTCATTTTGCAGATGAACTGCCTGAAGCTTGCAGAGGTCACACACTTTATACAGAACNAAACCCCATGTTTCTCGGTCCTACTTGATTACCCCTTACTACTAGTGAAAGCTCCCCAGGGTTTAGAATAGTAGTCGTCTTTATGATCTGTAATCTGCACAAGGCTGTATGGAGTCGATGCTTGGGAGCTTGTCTTCCTAACAGCATCTGTTCACTAGAAGGCTCATGAAGCTACAATACCATTTAAACTTTATTTTTTTTANCTTTTTTTTTTTTTTTATTTTAAAGATTTTATTTATTTATTCGACAGAGACAGAGAGAGCCAGGGAGAGAGGGAACACAAGCAGGGGGAGTGGGAGAGGAAGAAGCAGGCTCCCAGCAGAAGAGCCTGATGTGGGGCTCGATCCCAGAACGCTGGGATCACGCCCTGAGCCGAAGACAGACGCTTAACCGCTGTGCCACCCAGGCGCCCCCCCCCAGGTCTTTCTTTCCACTACACCACGTGACTAACAGATTATCACCCAGATAACCTGACACCTGCTGGCTCAGGGCATCAGGGAGAAGTGGAAGGAGTGTAACAATGGAGCCAGGCAGCCCCAGCTCAGAGCGCGGCTTTGCCACATTGCAAATGTGAGATGTTTAACATGGTTCCTTTACCTCTGAGACTCAATTTCTTGAGGTGCAAAAAAAGGTGGGCAGTAACACTTTGTCTGCCAAGTTGTAAATGATTTAAGTGAAAGATGTTGAGACTCAAAGCAAGGACTCAAAAAGGGGCTACTATTATGATTGGGGATAATATATTAATTAGCTAGTGAGTCAGCCTTCCTGAATAACATTCTTTGGTGATAAAGGAATTTCTACAGTCACACAGGCTGGAAGGTAAGAGTAGCAGTGAGCTTGGGGGAAAGGGTAGATTTGAGGTCGTGCTCTTCAAGCCCATAGCCAGAAGGCAGTTCTCATGCAGACCCCAGTCCGGGGTGTGAGCTGCCAGGGCCTCCCAAAGCCAGACCAGAGGGACCGGGAGCCTCAAAGGCCAATGCTGCTGGGATAAACAAGAAGTTGGGTGGACCAACAGAAACAGAAGCGTTCCAATGCTAATAATAAAAGGTTCCTGAAATACATCAAAGACAGGAAGGTAGCTTGAGAATCTCCATGAGACACTTGATGGTGCAGACGCAGAGAGCAGAGACGGGACACAAGCCAAATGTTAGAGGGGCTCTGATTTTTTTAATCCTTTCATCTTTAACCTTTACTACTCCAAATCTTAGGGATTCCAAATCCAAATGTTTTTTGAAGCAGATAATTCAGAAATCTTAGGCCCAATAGTGACAGCTATCTCCTCTATGAAAATTTTCATATTCAATCAGTCACCAAATGCTAGCGATGTATCTTCAAAATCTCTCATGTCTTTATTTATTCCTAAAACAATATTTATTTGGCACGGATTCAGGATGCAACCTGCCAAGACTTTACACACTGGTGTTGGACACACGAAGGACAGAAGGCCCTAGTCTTTGGAAGACAACTGCAGCAGAATATTTAAAAAATTAAATTAAAAATTAAATTAAAATTAATTTAATTTAAATTAAATTAATTTAAATTTAAATTAAATTTAAAATTAGGAACTGCACACAACGTGATGCTTTCAAATTGACGACACAGTTTTAAAACAAGCCAGGATGGCAAGAGCTGAAGTGGGCCGAAAGTTATGATAGGAATTCACTTTTGATGGCAGCAGTAAAACTGCCACATCTATGTTCTCTATGGCCTCGTATGTCCCTACAGAGGTCACCTGGCAAGGGCCCCAGAAACAGCTCCAGCCATACCGCCAAGCTCTTGTCTGGTAATATAGAGACGGTAAAGAATACACGAAAAACTTGCTGGTTCTTCTTCCCCTCTTATCACATGATTATTTTATTTTATTTTATTTTAATTTTTTAAAAAAAGATTTTATTTATTTATTTGAGAGGGAGAGAGAGACAGAGAGAGAGTGAGAAAGGGAAAGGCAGCACATACATGAGCAAGAGGAGGGAGAAGCAGACTGCTGAGCAGGGAGCCTGACGCGTGACTTGATTCCAGGACCCTGGGATCATGCCCATATGATAATTTTATTAAATAGACTGGCAACGATGTCTCTTGGAGAGCCAAAGGCATCACATACGTAATTCTATAACACAAATCCGAATTCTGGATTTTGTAGCACAGAAGACGAATGAGCTAAGCGGACATGGGCTGCCATGTACTGGACTCACAGGTGTCTACTTGTGTCTTCAGGAGCTCAACATCGTCAATGACCCTGATGGACCTAGAGTGGTTGTGTTTATCTATCAGCGCTGTCCGGAGTGCCCGCGCCCGTCCTGTACTCTTAGTGCTTCACGGGCTTACTGAATGTCACATCAGTTTCTCGCCTTTCCAGCCCAGGTCAGGGCCTCATAACCTCACCAGCTATCTGTATGCTCTCAAGATCCCATCTCTTTTCTACCCATAGACTTACTTTTGTCCACCAGCCTTTTGTGCATCATGTCCCTGCTCAGAGACCTGCAAGACACCACCAAGGCCTGCAGGTCTACCTGACCCAGATCACATGGCCTGTCGTTCAAGGAGGGACCTGTCACCCAATCACACTTACCTCCCCAAATCGACCAACCCGGCACTGCTACACAAATGCTACGTGGCTGTAATATAGAAACAGAAGTAGGACTGGCCCACGAGTAATTTACAAGGACAATTTGTCAATAGAAACTGTTAACAACCACACTGATACCCTCGTCACTTTCTCCCCATCACACGGTGTGGGTTCCAGAGGCTCTCAAGCCATTCATGTTTTCTTCCTTCTACACATCCGGTGGGGAGGGCTCAAATCAAGCCCCAACATCTCCATGTCACCTTTGCTGACTGTATTAGTCCAAAGTGGTCTCCCCCTTACCTAAACGCAAATAGCATTTATACCTTATTTCAAGTGTTTCGGTTTCAAAAGTATCATGAAATAAACATTTATTGTGTACCAGAGAAACCAAGAAGCCTAACACCAGTTTCTAGTCATCAAGGATCGAAAGAAAAACTGCTTAAAATAAGCACATGCAAATTAAATAATCCTAATACTAAGTAGGTGAAAACGAGGGCCATGTGAGGTGCTACTGAAATTCAGGAAATGGAGAGAGCACTGGCTTGAGGTTGATCAGAAAGGTTTGGGGGGTTGGCGGGGAGAACTACCCAGGCAAGGACTTGGAAGCAGAAGTGAACCTGACCCATTGGGGGGGAATAAAATAGAGCAATTTGGTTAGAGAAGCAGAAAACAGAGTGGAAGGTGTGCCAAGCTAGGGACTCTGGTCTCTACTCAAGCTAGGGACTTTGGACCCTCCTAAAGCAGCGGAGAGCCACTGAGATGTTTTGGCAGAACTGTTCAAATGATACAACAGCTTAAGAGCTTTCATCTAGAAACCATGTTTGGAAGAGAGAGCTGGTGAAGGAGTAAGTATGGGGGTAAAATAAAAAGAACCATTATGGATTTGTGAAATTTGAGATGCTGGTACGTCACATAAATGGGATTATTACAATGATAACTCGTGCTTCAGGCAGGAGTTGGCAAACTTTTCCCATAAAGGCCCGGATATGGTCTCTGTCACTACCCAACTGTGCCACTAAAGCACAGAAGCAGTCAAAGATAATATGGGCACAAATGGATGTAGCTTTGCTCCATTGACACTTTATTTACAAAAACATGCAATGGGCCACAGTTTTTGAACCTGCAGGTTAGGAGAAAGGCCTACACCAGGGATAGAGCCTCTCTCATTTCTCACAATAGGAATTCTTTCCCATGTCTTCACGTAACATGATAGTGTTAACGCCCATTTGATAAAGAATGATCCCAACTTATAGTTGAGAAGAACTCAAATAATTTAAATATGCCTCCTTATAAATTTATCAAAAGAACATATCCATTGAAACTTTTCAAAATAGCTTTTTTTTTTTTTAGAGATTTTATTTATTTATTTGACAGAGAGAGAGAGACAGGCAGCGAGAGAGGGAACACAAGCAGGGGGAGTGGGAGAGGAAGAAGCAGGCTCCCAGCAGAGGAGCCCAATGTGGGGCTCGATCCCAGAACGCTGGGATCACGCCCTGAGCCGAAGGCAGACACTTAACGACTGAGCCACCCAGGCACCCCTCAAAATAGCTTCTTAAACAGATATTAACCATGTACATCATGAAGAGATTTCCTAAGTTCTAAAAGATAAACAAAATGAATACTTATTAACTGTCTACTTAATAATTATTAGAATTCTATTATTTCCTATAGGTGAACTTTATAGTACACTGTTATTTTTATGTGCCAAATACACATAATTTTTGAAAGCACACGAGGGTATCTTTGATAAGTGCACACATGTAAATCTACATGGCTTGCAGGCTACATGCATGGGGTGAAAAGCAGGGTTATCTGTAAAACTGACCTGCTGGCTTCCTCCATGGACGAAGCCTTCTTTAACAGAATGCACCAAACGCACGGATCAATACACACCCATAATTCCCTCACACGTGTCCAGCACGAACAAGTAAACCAGGATAAAGAAATGGCCCAGGCAGGGCCATCTACTACATACGTGCATGTCCACTTCTCAGGAAGAAACTGACATATTCATAAGGTCATGTTCATTCAGTGAGTCCATCTGTCTGTCTTCCATGGATGACAACACACAACCATTGGCCTTCTGGGTTGCAAAAGGCATCGTGGCCAACAACTTAGAGAGGATTAGGTTAAAACAAGCATCTGTGGTTTGCGGGGGGAGACCTTCACCATAGGGGTTCCTCAATAACTAACCTGACCTCATAGCATATGGAAGCTTTACTACCTCCAGGGAAATGTGGGACATCTGAGACACAGAGAGCTGTCACTGACTGTAGGGTGCAGAGAAAGTGCATGGGGCTTAAAGTCAGATGGGCTTAGTTCAAATAGAGACTCTGCCACTTACTAGTTAGAGGATCTCAGAGTTCTCTTAAGCCTCCTTTTCTGGATGAAACCTTGAGAAACAAAAATGCCGAGCCGCAGAGCAGCTGTGAGGACGAGACGACCTGTGTGAAGAGCGCCCCGCAGAGGGCCGGCACTCAGGGGAGTGCACCTTGCCCGCACCATTGATGCTTCAACACAAGAGGTGACTAGGAATTAGGATTCCAGTTGCCTTAAACTTGGTTCTCAACCAGAAAAATTGGGGAGCTTGAAGAAAGATATCGATGCTCTGGGCCCACCACCATAAATCAGTTGAAACAGAATCTCTGGATATGGAGCCTAAATATCTTTGTAGCCACTGAACTTATTAATAAGGCAATTCGGGAATTGGAAATTGTTATCCCTGGAAAGTTAAATTAGAGAATGCAAGGGACGGTGGATGAAATTAACATCCACAGCAGCCACTCGCCCGGCCTGTGTTGGGGAAGACTCGGGGATCACCTAAGGTGAATCCTGGGTGTGTATTCCTGACTAGGACTTGACCTGACGGATGGCAGGGGCTGGCAGGAGAGTGTAGGTTACTAAAAGGGGGCTGACCTACCTGGGAGTCAGGACAGGAAAATAAACAGCAGAAATGCTGGGTTTTCCCCGGGCACACAGACCACTGAGGAGTAGAGCAACACCCTACTTCACTGTCTGCAGACGGAGGTAGGGGCCGTGATCTGATGGCATGAGCCAATATGTCCATCCTTCTGCCCTGAAGTCCACCCTAAAGTGGGAATGTGGCTCCCCTCGTGGACTATGTCCCGGGGGAATAATTCACTGAGCTGTCCAGGGCAGAATTCTCCTTATAAAATCACGAACTGAAGTCTAATGCACACTCATTCGTGAGTGTGGCTGGCCAGAGTGAGTCTCCCTGAGACTGCTCAAGTCCATCTTTTTTGACAAAGCAAGTCTATAAACGTTTGCAAAACTCAGGACCAAAGCTTGGATGGAGGCCTTCACTTGAGAAAGCAGCCTGACTTCTTTCTTTCTTTTTAAATTCCATTTGCTACACTGATTTCTAGTCCCGGAATAGTCAGCCAACCCATGCTGTCCTCATATCCACCTCTTAGGAAAACATGAGTAGGTCTGAGAGGAAGCTGACAATACTGCCTCTATGTGCTGCCATCATCCCCTGTAAAGAGTGTGCATTTCATCGTGTAGACAAAGTCACACCTGGGAAACTGGGAGGTGAAGGTCTATAAGAACATGGGAGAGATGAGGTCATCATTAATTTTTTACATCCTAATGAAATGATTCTAAAAACTCCCCATCTTACCAGCCATGGCAGGAGCCCTTAATACAAGGAGCAGGCTTCTCTTCCAGCCCCCAGGAAAATGGGTTTGCTTTCTGTTCCCAAATGCATTCAGGCAAGCAGCATTCCACTCAGCCCTCAGCTCTCCCAGCACCAGTGGCTGCAAACTTGGGCCTCTCTACCAAAAACGACATTTCCCTGTTTTCCCTTCCCTCTAGTATTATTCTGAAGAAAGAGTTCCAAAACCAGGAGAGACCTCAGAGGTCATCTGGTCAACCAGCTCACCCATAAAGGAAGGCACTGAAGCCCAGACAAGTGTTAGGTTTGCTGCCCAGAATCCCAGGGCTGGGGAGAGGGAACCACAGCACCTCAGAGACAGCAAAACTACTTTTTCAGAGCAGATGAAGCATAGCTCTTAGGTAGTAAAGAATTAACACAAAGGGACGTCAGGTTTTAGCCTTATGCCTCAGGAGGGAATTTCTAAGGGCCCTGGATTCGAGTGCCTCTGTTTGCCTGTGGACTTTGGGAACTGGACAATGATTTATGGTAAGGGCTTTGGAAAGCGTCATAGAAGTACTGGCCCCTGGAGGAACTAGAGACTACAGGTGTTAGCCCGAAACATCATGGGGGGCTGGAGACTAAAGTCAGCTGTGCAGGCAGTATGTGACTGAACCCAGATTAAAACTCTAGATAACAAAGGTTTGGGTAAATTTCCCTGGTTGGCAAGGCTACTGCCAACTCACATATCATAACTGGAAGAAGGTAACACCATCCATGACTCCAGGGGGAGAGGATGACCAGAAGCTTCACATTTGGACCCATCCCAGACCTTTTTTTGTCTGGTTCTGATGTGTATCCTTTTGCTATAATAACACTGGGATTGCAAGCATAGCACTTTTTTAAGTTCTTTGAGCCAATCTGGTAAATTATTGAACCCAAGAGGGTGGTGGGAACCCCTGAACTTGAATCCAGCTGGTCAGAAGTGAGGGTGGCCTGGGAACCCCCAAACCTGCAGCCGGAGTCTGAAGTACACACAGCCTTCTGCAGGACTCTGTCTTAACCTGGGGAGTTTGGCCTAACGCTGGGTAGTTCGTGTCAGGAGCTCCCTGTTCTACCAACTCCTGGATTACAGCGTAGCCGCCACCGCAGAAATCCTTGGAGCAGGGTCTTCAAGTCTTTGCCACTGAACAGCTGAAAAAGGATTCTAGAAAAGGCACGTGTCCTGCTTCAGTGCCTGTGCACCTGCAGGGACGATGAGGGGGATTTTGAGAGGGAGAGATGTGGGCTGGGTCTCTGAAGCGGCTTCCAGACTTGTGAAGCTCAGGCAACAAGACCATTCCCTTCCTTCCTTCTCATCTCACTAGGGTCCCAGAAGGAAGGGCAAAGGGCAAGGGAGTGTGTCAGAAAACTCACCTTATATTCTCTCATTTAATTCCGGTCAAGAAAACACATCCTACCTATCTACTGGTCAGTGACCTCCACTTGGAAACACACAGAAGCATTTCCTACTAAGCAATAACTGTTCAGCACCCAAGTACCCCTCCCAAAGGGGCTTAACCTGAATCTAATTAAGTATTTAGATCTAACTTCCAATTTACAGAAAATCCCGTTGAAGGAATTAGTGTAATGAGACCATCAGGGAGCAATTAGACAAATCTAGAAGGTGTGTCTATAGGGAAATGGGGTTGTTCTCTTCACCAAGTCAACATCATGAAAAAACAATGGTGGGAGTAGGGAAACTATGGTAGAATAAAAAAGAAAGATTCATGACCCCATGCATCCAGTGTTCCTTGATTTACATAAACCAGCAGGTAAGGACATGTTTGTAACAATCAAAGAAATTGGAATGTGGCCAGCTTATTTTTAGACGATATTAATTTACTACTAATTATTTAGTTGTGATAATGGTCCTGGTGCTAAGAAAGAAAATGTTTTTTGTTTTGTTTTTAAGATTTTATTTATTTTAGAGACAGAGAAAGAGAGGGATAGAGAATCTGAACTGGACTCCACACTCAGCTTGGAGCCCAAGGCAGGGCTTGATCCCCGATCGCGAGATCAGGACCTGAGCTTAAACCAAGAGTCGGAACGCTTAACCAACTGAGCCACCCAGGCGCCCGAGAAAGAAAATGTTTTTATTTTCCAAAGATATATATGGAAATATTTAGAGGCAAAAGGTCACGAAGTCCATATTTACCTTGAAATACCTGAAATCTGTATTTACCTTGAAAGGCTTCAGTGTTCCTGCTTTATAGCTTGGACTTTGGAATCATGTAAATGTTTTATAGAATTATAAAACAAAATTAAAATTCAAAATTTTAAACCCCTAAAATCCAAAATAAAATAAATGAACCTAACTCTTAGGTTAGGTTGGCACAAATGACACAGAAAAGGATTCTTTTAAAACCCAATATTTTAACTGTGCATCCTGAGGACAAAAAAGAATGACAAATTTATGGGGCGCCTGGGTGGCTCAGTTGTTAGGCGTCTGCCTTCAGCTCAGCGCGTGATCCCGGCGTTATGGGATTGAGCCCCGAATCAGGCTCCTCCGCTGGGAGCCTGCTTCTTCCTCTCCCACTCCCCCTGCTTGTGTTCCCTCTCTCGCTAGCTGTCTCTCTCTCTGTCAAATAATTAAATGAAATCTTAAAAAAAAAAAAGTGACAAATTTTGAAGTGAACTCAGTATTACTATTAATAATATTGGAAGTTATTTTAAAGCATTAACAAAACTACTTATTTGCTTTATCTATTATATATGCTTATTCATTTATATTTATACTTTTAACGCACACAGTATAAAACAAACAATTGTGATAATGTCATCAGGAACCAAGATTTTCAGCATAAGAAAAATGGGGTACAGGGGCACCTGGGTGGCTCAGTTGATTGAGTGTCTGACTCTTGGTTTCAGCTCAGGTCATGACCTCATGGGTGGTGGGATCGAGCCCAGAGTCGGGCTCTGTGCTTGGTGGGGACTCTGCTTGAGATTCTCTCCCTCTGCCCCTCCCCTCACTCTCACTCATTCTTATAAACATCAAAGAAGTAAAAACCCTATAATCTTAAAAATGAACTGGAAATTATCATTATGAACTCATGTTTCATTGTTTTTCTAAAAAAAGTTCATTTTCTTTGCCTTTTAGCACTCTTACTGACTAGATTGGTGGTCTGTAAGTGCCATTTCCTGGTAAAATGAACCAGGACTTTTTGGTCAAATCACTGACTCCAGGGCTCAGAAGAAAATGCACAAGAGAGCCTGATACCTTTCTTTCTCTTTTCTTTTCTTTCTTTTCTTTTCTTTTCTTTTCTTTTCTTTTCTTTTCTTTTCTTTTCTTTTCTTCTTTTCTTTTTCTTTCTTTCCTTCCTTCTTTCTTTTCTTTTCTTTCTTTCTTTCNTTTTCTTTTCTTTTCTTTTCTTTTCTTTTCTTCTTTTCTTTTTCTTTCTTTCCTTCCTTCTTTCTTTTCTTTCTTTCTTTCCTTTCTTTCCTTCCTTCTTTTCTTTTCTTTCTTTCTTTCNTTCCTTCTTTCTTTTCTTTTCTTTCTTTCTTTCTTTCTTTCTTTCTTTCTTTCTTTCTTTCTTTCTTTCTTTCTTTCTTTCTTTTTCTTTTTTTTAAGTAATCTCTACACCCAACGTGGGGCTCAAACTCAAATCCCTGAGATCAAGAGTCACATGCTCCACCAACTGAGCCTGCCAGGCACCCTGAGATCCTGACATCTTAAATAAGGAAACTATCCACATCTACTGGGGTCTTGTCAAAGGGACACAGGAGCCAATACAAATGGCTCTCAATGGCCAAAGACAAGACCTTTTGAGCCCCAAAGAAAAATCACCACGTAAGTAAACAGGTAAGATATTTAAAATCCATTAGTTTGGAAAGATACTGAAAATAACATTTCACCTTGGGAGTTGCTAGGGCATCAACTCATTGCCTCAAAACTTGGTAAATAAAGACAACAAATCAAGCCTTGTATCTAGTTTTCCTAAATAAATTATATTGTAGGGTAACCAAATAAAAGACTTCCAAGTAATAAATGTAGAAAGAATAACAGAATTAGAAAATAGCTATTTTTCAACCACTAATTAAACCACAATGTGAAATGAGAATTTATAATGGACGGACCCGCTGGTAATCTGAAGATCACACAAAGAGAGACCAATAGGCATTAAGGGCACAGAATCATGGATGAAACATTTTTGCCAAAACAGTAAATCTCAACCTGACCAAACTTTCAGATCTAATTACAAATTTACAGGAAATACAGGGGATAGTGCAATGTTATGGTACACAACCAGCCAATCCCGGACTGTGGAAAATTCTGCAGGACAAACAACTTTTTCTTTTAACAAACAAGTGCCAAGTAAACAAAAGAATCAGAGAAAACTGTCAATGATTAGGAGACTTGAGACACATACATCCAAGAGCCATGTGTGAGCCCTGTTTGGCACCTGAGTATAAAAACAAACCAACTATAAACAGGATGTGGAATTGGAACACTGGTAACATTAGATAATGTTAAAAGGATTATTCATTTTTCAGGTATGATGAGAATGATCGTTGAGAGGCACACCCTAATTCAGTGACAAGGGACATGATTCTCAACCTACGATTTGCTTTAAATAACCAAGTAGGGGCAGGAGGAAAGGACCAGAGGACTGGCCATATACATACTATCTGTACAAGCTGAGTGACAGATTGACAGAAGCTTATTAAAATACTCTTTCTCATCCTGCCTTTGTCTGTAAATAACCAGAGCTTAAAAATTTTCCAAAGTGCTTCAGTTAAAAAATGGCAGAACTAAAAAGATATAGAATGTTAATAACTGCCAAGTTCTAAGTGATGGGAATATGGATGCTTCTATTTTCTGTATGTTTGAAAACGTTCATAATAATAAACAAAATCCTGAAAGCATTTAAACCCAACAAAGACTCAGAGCTGGCTTGGGTTAGAAGGATTCTGAGATGTGGCCATAGACACCAAAGGCCGGTGTGTGCCAGGGATGCCCTCAGAAGATTAAAAGCAAATGACAAAGTATACTAAAGACGTTCAAACTTGAACTACTAAATTATTAAAGAAGGAAAAAGAGGGACCTAGGGAAAAGGACTCCAGCTGATAAAATAGTGAAGGACATTTATTGTCCTCCTGACATAAAGGATCTCCAATTCAGAGTGAAGCCACGGTCAAATGGGAGGAGAGATGTCTTATGATGCTAGTTCAGGGCCCAATCAGAAAGAGGTCAGGCGAGCACCATGTGCCCTCGAGCCTTAATGCCCTAAGCCACAGCAGTATAAACCACAACCCCATGGAAGCAAAGTTTCTATGATCTGGAGTTATAAAAAAAAGCAAGGCAAAGGAGACAACCTGCTGTTAACCAGCTTCTGACACCAGCAGCTATGAAAAAGCACTGTCCTTGACCGGGAACGCTCACTCTGGCAAGGTCTCATGCCCTCTATTCCTAATAAGGCTCTTTCCCATACCTGATGATGACACACTGGTTCTCTCTGTCAATGATCATGTTTCTGTACATATTATCTGCAAGAGCATAGATATGCGGTGGGTTTTCATACTGTGCCTAGAGAAGCAAAAAACAAAAGCAAAACCATGGTCAGATAGAACAACACGTCGCATTTCTTTTCTTGGTCTTAGCAATGAATTTGCCCCAGTACAGTTCCAATCTCAAGGCCTGGGTAGCACAAGAATTCATAAGCTTGCCTAGGTCAGC
Source organism: Ailuropoda melanoleuca (assembly GCF_002007445.2). Taxonomy (NCBI): domain Eukaryota; kingdom Metazoa; phylum Chordata; class Mammalia; order Carnivora; family Ursidae; genus Ailuropoda; species Ailuropoda melanoleuca. The sequence goes on along the minus strand of NC_048222.1, from coordinate 47,749,743 downwards.
AGGAGTCACACCTAAGAAAACGCAGACGGGACTGGGAAGGACTCCTCCGTCGGCAGGTGTGTGATTCAGCCTTCAGATGTGAAGACGTCTTCAGACGCTGCGGCACCATACCCTTCCTCCCACACGCCTCTGCAGGTGACATTCCATCTCTAAATGTTTCTGAAGACATCTGGCCAACAGGTCTTAAGAGAGCCTACTAAAAACCCGGATCTGGCTTTTACTAGAATTCTAAATTCCTACGTCATTTTTTTTTCTAAGAGGTAAGTTGGAGATGCTGGAAGCCCAGAGGAAATGAAGTGAAACTGTGTGTGAAGGAGGAGAAAACCTAAACATTTTCTCTAAGAAGAGGGCAAGAGGGGTAGCTCTTTGAAGGGATAAACTGATTTGGCCAGTTTGCTTCATCTCAATGGGCAGGGAAAAAAAATCCTACCACACCAAGATATTCTCCTGGTGCTTTAGTCTCATGGGCTACCTTACCTTAGCTATGCCTAAATACAAATTGGCCAATACATTCATCTTGTCAGGATGACTTCGGCCCCACTTCCCTCAATCTCCTGAAGTTGAACACCACTACCTCAAAAATTACTAAAAAGAAAAATACTTCATGTGCTATAAAGCCGAAGAAAGAACTTGCCTTACATTTAAGACTATCTAACATCAAAGAGTGAAGAACATGGCAGACCCAGTGAGAAGACATTGAGACTCTGTCTTACCCTTCCCTGGTCCCATCTCTCAAGTGGGGATAATACTGTCCCACACTCAACAGAGTTGCGGACTGAACTTCTCTGAGCCTTATTCTCCTCATCTGTGAAATGGGGCTGCACAGTAACACACAGTCAGCACCCAGGGTTGTTTAATTATGGTTGTGGCAGAACAAGGTACCTAGCATTCAGCAATTACCAATTTTACAACACTTTAGCACTAGCAGTTAAGAATAAATGTATTTTTAAAAATTCGAGGGCAAATTTTTTAAAGAGAACTTTTTAAGAGATAAATGGTCCAAAAGGGACTCAGGTAACATCGTTTTTCAGAGAACGGGAGCGAAACAGCATGAATGCACCACTCCCAGCCACCCCACCTTGGCCTTGGCTGTCATTGAGAATGCCGAGCCCCCTCCGAGCCTGCTGCCCCGGGGCCTCGCGGCTCGGGGCGCCAAGGCAGGGCCCAGCCTCCGCTGACAGTGTTTCCCTTGTGTTGGGCTCCCATAAAGGCAGCATTATCAAAGGTCTTTCCCGTGGCAGTGGCAGCCTCCTTGGGCTCCAGCTACCAGAACCATTCATCTGGCAACAATGGGGTGGGCTCTTGCTCTGGGTAAATTGCCTTCCACTTCAACTGATGAATTTGTGTGGGCTCTCTTTTGTTTGTTTTCCAGGGGTCAGGATTAATGAACGCTCTCGTGCTTCTGCTGCAGAGGGAAGAAGGGGAAAGATGCAGGGAAGGGGAGGCCTGGAGAAGTGCTGAACCACATAATGAAATATAGTCATCAGATTTACAGTTTCTATTTTTATCACACAACTAAAATGGCTACGGAGCTGGATCCGAATAGGGACCAGAGTCACATTAATAAAGAAGTAATAAAAAGATTCAATTTCCAGGTTCCATTCAGAGCCACAGCTTAACTAAGGTTCTGATTTGGAGGGAATGGTTCTCATCACCCTATTTATTTTTTATCCATTACTGATTTTTCAGTCCTTAGAATTTTGTGGCCTGTGTGGAAGGAGGAACTTTCCCTCCCCCACCCAAGCTGTAGGTCCTACATCCTATTTGCGTAATTCTGTATATAATATTCCTATACTAGATAGCCCTATGCTCTTTTGAGCTGTATTCTAAAGAGCAGCACATCATTAAAAATCAAACTACGTCACCCATTTGAGTTTCCCCAATAAATAATTCACAATAAGAAAATGCAAATGTATTGCCAACTTCAAGAAAAATTACCCATGCATCATAAAAGCCCCAAACACTACTGAAATTTATGTGGCCTATAACTTACCGCTCCTTGGTACATTTCAATTTCCTTTTCCCCAAAATATGGCATCTGCTTGAAGGGGTTGACTGAGATTAATACGGATCCTATATATGTCTGAATTTATATCCAGTTAAGGTCCAGTGTTAATCTTCATAGCTACACATTTTTCAAATTAAGTAACCAGATGTTATCAATAATTTATAATGACTGTTCAAACAAAAAAAGCTCAGATACTTGTTTTCTAAAAGATTACAAATAAAGACAAAAGCAATTACCAACTAGCTCAGGCTTTGCTCCTCCCCAGGAAGAGTAATGAGCTTAATGACCAAGGTGCTCCAAAAAGAAATCATTATTTTGCATGATTTGAAGCACATCCTTTTAACACCGGTGACATGTATGGCTAGGAAAACACAAAACAACACAAACCAGAAATGATCTAGGAGTAAAAAGAGCAGTTATCATTCCTTTGCTCAAATAATATTTTGTCCTGGAAACTCTCATATCTCTCAGGTAGACTAAAAATGTACTCACTTACTCGTTTAACAAATAGAGAGATACAAGATGAACCGAACAGTCCTACTCCTGAGAAGCTATGGGGAACTGAGTTACATCTGTAAGACGTTATTTGCAGCAGAAAATCACAACCCACACAGATCAGGTGTAGGGGAAGAAGGTATTATTTCTGCATGGGGAATCCAGGAAGGCCTTTCAGAAGAGAAAGCATTTATGCTGAGTCTTAACTGTTTTATACAATACACTTTAATATGCCCCAAGAGATGTATTATTATAACATAAAAAATATTTCCGTTTATTCAATAATCGACCAGTTTGAATGGGGTGTTCACAACATACCAGGCACTGTTCTGGATGCTGGGGATACAGCGGTGAACAAAACAGACAGAAGAGTTAAACTCCCTCCCCTCACAGAGGAAAAGCAATCATTTAAAAAGAGAGAGAGAGAAAACAAACACAAGATCCACATACTCAAAATCGTTTCTTTTAATCAATGATTTCAAAATGTTTGGAAAACTTGAAGTTAAAGATGCAAAGCTGTGACATTTCCTCCCCAAAGGGGACATTTATATATTTATATAAAGGACCTGGGTGTCAAATAGGGCAGCAAAGGGAATCCAGTCAGATTGCCTGAGTTTCCCCAAGCCCAGCTGGCCTCTGACCTTGGGAAGTCACGTTGCTAAGCTGTGGCTAATGGATGATGGGGAATTATACCACCTACTTGATAGGCTTATAATGAGAATTCAACCAACAGTATAGAAGGCTCGGCAATTTCCATGATTTGTCTGCTTCAAGATGCTGGTTGTGCCCCGTGCTAACATCTGTGAGACACGGCTTTGGTATTATTACTGAACACAAATGAGCCAAGTGTGGGACGGGCCAGATAATACTTGAAAATCAATATTTATACAAGAAGGTGGACACATGGAATGATTCCGTGGCAATTTTGCTTCCCTTTTCACTGACCAGAACAGTCTCCAGACTCGAAAGGGCTGCATATGAAAGAGCAGTCAAGGAGAAAAGGGCCATCGGAACAGCAGCGGGATGCACCCAACACTAAGCTGGGAGCAGCTCATGGCACTAAGAGCAAATGCCCACGACCTGGGGAATCCTAACTGAAAATCACTAAAGAACCGCAAGAATGGCCGAGTCCAAGTGCCAAAGTCAGGTGAGGCCAATGATAGATTAGTAGTGCCCTCCTTGTTTTTTGAGGCAAAATTTAGAACAGATAAATTTATTATTAAAATTATTAAGCAGGTAAGAATGCCCATGATGTAGCCAGGACCCTGTAAGTATTGGTCATAGGAACACCAATCGAACACAAACACACTTACGGGGTACAAATTAAACTCCTAATGACATCCCTATTACCCTTTTACTCCTGCTTTACTATGAGGAAACTGAGGCATAGAGAAATTTTAAGACTTGCTCGGAAAAAACCCCACAAAACTCGCTTGACGTCATAAGGTAGTAAGTGGCAGAGCTAGGATTCAAACCCAGTCTGGTTCTCGAGTCCACTCTTAATCCACAAGCTATCATGTCTTTCTAAGTTAGCAAGTATTGTTACTGTTAATATTGCTATTACTATTGGTAGCATTGCCAATATTTATCAAATAAAATACAAAATGCCCATTTAAATTTGAAGTTCAGATAAACAATGAATAATTTGTTTTATATATATATATTCCACCCCACCCCCCAAATGGGTATGCCCCAAGCATACCCCCGCTTACACTAAAAAAGTAATTTGATGTTTATCTGAAATTCAAATTTAACCAGGCATCCTGGCAATGCGAGGTTGGAAGCACGGGGATTTCACGCAGGGTGGACAGGGGCGCCATCTGATAGCTTTATGTCTTGTGTAATTCAGATTCTGTGATTCTTTGGGAACTCAAAATTCTACAACCCTTGGCTGATTTTTTTAGTATCTTTTTCACATGATAGGGACCAAATGAAAACTGAATGAATGCGGTCTGGCCCTCATTCTGACTCTCATGCGAAACAAATACAGTCATTCTTATGATAAACCCAATTTTCAAGAAATACAGCACTGCTGCAGCCATCCTCATTTCAGAAGGGAAGAGGTCTAGGTGTCCATTTACCTCGAGATGAAAACACACCTGGCCAAGCAGGATCTCTTCATGGAGGAGGGAGCACCTTCCCTTAGTTGTAAAGGGAATGCTTTGAATGCCACCTGTCCTGGAGAAATCAGCACTGCGTGCAAAGAAAGAGCTGCCTGAGGACATGAGCCACAGGGATCAGCTCCCCACCAAGCCCTTCCTACCCACCAGGCCCTTAGCTATTGGATAAACATGGACTGGGCTGCAGGAGAGCTCCTGTACGAACCAACACTTTCTTTCTTTCTTTTTTTTTAAATATTAATAATCTGCTCTGTGAAAAAAACATCTTAGAACGTCTCAATTTTCACTAAGTTGTCTACATGAATTCTAGGTAAAGGTCTGGTAAGAAGACAGAAGAAAACCTCTGTCAGATTATGCTAAGCCAATCCTGAATCAATGACTCAGTAGAAGGGGGGAAATTACAGTTATTCCCTTCATCTCCCAGTAGGGGCCTCGAAGTCAATAGTATTTGGAAGGATTCCTGAAAAATAAAGTTTGGTCTGAGGTGCATAATGCCGCTGGTGTCTATGCTAAGTAGCTACACACTTACCTAAGTCAGAAGAACTGAGAGAAGAGAATTAGTTCAGAATTTGAAGAAAACACACATATGTTAGTTATTTCAGGTGTGAATTTGGCCTCATTGTTTGTCTAACGGCCTGCCCTGTTTTCCACCTTGCTGTGTCTACAGAGACCTCAGCTGCTTCTCTGAGAGCCCAGGTCTCCTACTGGGTTGGGTCATTTCCCAGACAACTCACTCCCACTCCCTACTACATAATTCAGGTGTGCCTTTGGAAAAAGCTGCTCGAGCAGAATCGGAACGTAAACTGTCTCTACCCTTGGCTGTGAAGGTGTGGCCCAAGGTTAATTTCCAGAATGTATGGAGATATGAGGCTATGATATTATGCACACACACAGACACACACACGCACCAACCAGACAAAAACAAAATACAAGCCATTTACAGAAAAGACCCAACAGATCCCTCATTGATGGGTTCTCAAACACTTGGTGGATCTATGAATTTTCATTGTTCTTGCAGCAAGGATGACAAAAAGAGAAACATGCCCTGAATTTTTCAAAAAGCTCAATGTATTCAATAGAAAGGACCGTCCTTTATTCTTAGATTATTTCCTTTCTACTTTTGCGGTATTAGAATTGTCTTCCTTCTATTAAATGTGATGGTAGTACAACTTCTGTAAGTTTGTTTTTCATGGTCTTATAGGCCAAGTTGAGTTTAACTTAAAAAAATGTTTTTAATAGTCGGTGAATTCCCCCAAAACCACCCACACTGATCTAGTTGACTTCCCTGGATTTATCACTGAGGAGGGATGGGATGGTGAGGTGACTTGTCTGAAGTCACATATGGGGAGACCGGTGGAGCTGGACCCTGAGCCCCTGACTCCAGCCACCAGACCGACACACATGTCCCTGCAGCACGCCACCCCCTCCACGTGAACGGACTGCCCGTGGGGCAAACCCCCCTGCAAACAACTGCACTGCCTTGGGCTCCAGTTGGTCTGGCACAAGAGCCTCAACTAATCAAGGGCTGAAAATGCCAAACACACTTGAGTGTGGTCTTTGAGTAAAAGCAAGTTGGGAGAAAGTTGGACCAAATAAGCGTGGAGTGCTCTGCACAGGAACTATTTTCGTCAGCGAAGTGCCTATAAATGATGTCTCGCCAAGCACCAGAGTGAATACTGCAATGTTTTCCTCATGTATTTTAGAATGTAATTTTAAGAAGTGTGGCAACATTCAGGAAAAAAACGGATGGCAAATTAAACCTTCCTTGTCTTAGGATAAATAGCTGAAAATTACAGGGTTTTATTGGTAAACAGTGTTAGCATTTTCTAAGCAGATATTTTCCCTAATGTAGAACAAAGAAATGTGCATTCAGCCTGAATGCATTAACAACCGATTGTTTCAAGCGCGGACCTTCAATATGAAGCAATGTGCTGGCATTGGACATAGAAGAGATACAATAAGCAATTTATAACTTAATTTGAAATCGAATCACTTCTTGCCTTAACTATTAAGCTTAGGAGTGAGAGGGGAAAAAATCCTCTTGTTTAAAATAATCTTACGCTATCCTAATAATATTCCCGCAGCCTTGAACAGATAAAGGAGGCTTTTATCACTTAGCGGAGGCAAGGATCTACAGTTAGACCCCGGGTATTATTTCATAAACACCCAAAAAAATCATCCAGCTTCCTCAGAGCTGAAAGCTGCTCTGTGCTCTTGATGGAAAGCACACGGATGCTGAGTCTCTCGTGTACTGAGTGGGTAGAGATTTCTAAAACACGAAGCCATTAGTGGTCAACTAACTCATTTCCTTGGTAGAAGACACGATTACTCAGCCATGGATTCAAATGCATTAATTCAAAGGCTCGTAATCAGCCCCCTCCGTGTGAGTCATTTAAAAATTCTGCTGTCTGAATATAAAAAGCAAATCTTGATAGTCAATGGATTTTCAATGAATACTTAATACGATGTACCATGCCAAGAATTATGCAAGAAACTAAAAAATATGCAAGGCAAGATGATGCCGTTTTTGTTAAAATTAACAAGAAACTCCCCAAATATGTATATTTATATTTATGTATGCATGTCTATATGTGGTTAAATTAAAAAATATACATCAAGAGGTTATGGTGGGATTGGAGGTGATGTTAATGTTCTCCTTTCTGGTTGACTGCATTTTCTAAATCATGTTAAATGAACACGTATTGCCTTAAAGAGTTTTTGGTTTTTAAGAAGGACATGAAAGAAAGTCCCTAGTTTTAGAGGTAAACTATCTTTATGGGGAGAAGTGAGTCTGTCCGGCTTGACAACGGACTGGCTGCTGATAGCCACTAATATCATTTTTTTCTCTTACTCGGTTTTTCAAAAACCATGTTTCTATGTAAATAACATAATAAGCTGAGCCCATGTTCTAAGAACATTCCAATAAATAATTTGTTCAACTATATTCAGTGGAAATTCACCTTTTATGGGCTTGTCAATAAACCAATCCTCCATTTAAAACAGTTTCTATGGTAAAATGTATTTGAATTTTCAATAAGCAACTTTAAAATTGAATTTTTGGAACATAACTCAGAAATGCGGAAGGAACTTACACACTTGCCTTCGTATATGATAATAACAAGTAATGCTTCCTGTTACTTACTGCATTCATTATTTCATTTAACCCTACAATAGCCTCATGTGGGAGATTTCATTATCATTCCCGTGTTACAGGTGAGGAAATCAAGGCACGCAGATCACAAAACTTCCATGAGGTCACCAAGGCTGTGAAGGGTAAGGCTTGAAGCCAGACTGTCCAGACCCACCGCCTGCACCCAACCCTTAGCCCCTGCCAGTTCCCCTGTGCCACGAGACTTGCACACCTGTGCCACGGGACTTGCACGTAAAAGTGATTAACACGTTTTCATGATGATAAGCCCAGATTAAAGTGAGCGTATTTCAAAGTTTGACCAAATGAAAGGAAAACTTACCACTGAAAACAACTGCTTCCATACAATTAAATTAAAAGGCAGCCCTGCACCGGTATCTAGGAGTCAGCAAAACGTTTCTGTAAAGGGCCAGAAAGCAATTATTCTAGGCCCTATGGTCCTGTGGCAATGACTCACCTCGGCCTTTGTAGACTGCAAGCAGGCATTGACAATGAGTAGAAGAATGAGTATGGCTATATTTCAATAACACCTTTGGTATAAAATGGACAGTGGGCAGATTTCATTTGTAGGCGGTAGACCACCTCCCCCAATCAAGATGCTATTATTAACATAGCTAACAAATCCAAATATATCTGTTAATGCTTAAAAGCAGGGGTTTAGGCCTTTAACTATGCAGAGATTTGGTAAAATTTCCTGTGGTAAGTAAGAAATAGCACAGTATTGGTCAGAACCATCCAAGTGTCTTGGAATAATTTTGTTAATTAGCATTGCCTGATGTACTGAATATATGTATTAGTCTATCCTGGTGTGTGGAACTTCCCACTCACCAATGATGCGAAAGGCATTCCCTGCAAAGTATTGCTGCATACATATGGGCACTTTTAACTAATAGTCAAATGAGTGGTATAAATAACAAACAGAAGCTACAGATGTGAAAACTATACCTCTTCTAGCTTTGGGGGTGAAAATCTAAAATGTATGCAACAACAGATACAAAGACTCTACCTCTAATGGTCCTCCGCGTCACCAGGCCTTTAGAAGTCACCAAGTGCATCACAGTTAAACCTCCTGGTACTGCAATATAGATTTGCACAGATCTTTGCATATCTAAAACTCTACAATAATCTCACTAAGAGATCTTTATATAGCTGTACCAAACAAAATTGAATCCTGTAGGAACTTAAGCAAATATCACAGTTCTCTGTTTATAATGAAGTCAACACACATTTGAATCAAATTTCCATTCTGAATTTTTTAAAGCCCTATAAAAAATGGCATCTGGCAAGCTAAAACTGAAACATAAAGAACAACTCAAGAATGTCAGGCTTTTTCAATAGTTGATCTTCACTTCTCGTGTTTCCTTTAGTAAACATAAGAATGCAGAAAAACTGGCAAAATTGCATATTCTTTGCATGAGGCAATCTTTTTAAAACCTTTTAGGTCTGGACTTAACTGTCTGCTTTGCAATTAGGGAGCTCTATCGACAGACTTCTCTGCAGATCAGGACTTTCCCCTAGGAACAGCAGACGTTTTAGTCACCACGTGCGTGGCTAAAGCTCGTCAAAGGTACAGCGCCATCGACTGAAACAGATGAATACCGGCTGCATCTCGATTTCGTGAAATGCCAGGAAAATAATTTACTGTCATCTTTGCCCTTCCCACAACCTCCACAAAGGGACAGCAAAGTATAAAACCACGTTCTGACACGGTGAAAAGGACCTGAGCACCTAGTGTCAGGTTCAGAATTTCAGATAGATCTTCTCACGCTGGGAATACATGGCATTTTACTACGGATATGGTCGTCTTACTTAGAAAAGTCCACAGGAACTAATAAAGGATACAAAAATGTAGTCATCCATGTATCTCTTCTTTAGATTCTCCACAATGGCATTCTCTGTGATCTTGGAGAGCAGGACCATGTCATCCACGCCGCTGTGCTTAACATTGTGGCTCTGCCAGTGGTAACGGTAGGCACCTTTGCTTCCCTGCGAACAGAGAATGCACAATTATTAGGATGCTTTATTTTCTCCTGGTGTAAAAAAAAAAACAACAACTAAAAAATCCACTAAGTTCCCAAATATTCCTTATATCAAATGCTGCAGAATGAGCAGAACAAAGATTTTGTTATCAAAAGACCTGGNTAAAAAAAAAAAAAGACCTGGATTCAAATTCAGCTTTGCCCACCTACAAACTAAGAGAAGTGCGGAAAAGTTATATACATTCACTGTGTCACTTAAGCTGCTCTTCCCTCATCTGTAAAATGGGAGAAATTAAGACCCACTTCATAGAGTTGCTGTAAGGATTAAATAAAATAACATATATAAAGTACCAAAGAGTATCTTGAGTATAACACAATAAATGATCGATGGTCGGGCGCCTAGGTGGCTCAGTCGGTTAAGCAACTGCCTTCAGGTCAGGTCATGATCCCAGTGTCCTGGGATCGAGTCCCACATTGGGCTCCCTGTTCAGCGGGGAGCCTGCTTCTCCCTCTGCCCCTCACCCCACTCCTGCTCTCTTTCTCTCATGCTCTCTCTCAAATAAATAAAATCTTTTTAAAAAATGATCAATGGTCTCCAGTAATTCCTTCAACCTTACTGTTTTGTAGAATTAACAATAAAATAAGCAGAAACCTTCTGGACTTGTTTTGCAAATTGTATGACAGAACTCAGAAGCAGAAGCAATACGTATCACACAATGGCTAGGTCACATTGGCCTAATTTCTCAAGCCCTCTAAATTATTTTCCCTCCATAAACTTATCACTGTCAACGTAATACTGGCCTTCCAGATTCAAAAGATAAGCTACATTTTGATGGCTGATCACTGATATTAACAAGGAAATGGACAAGATAGCCTAAACGTGATTACAGAACATGCTGTGGCCAGGAGGACCTCATCCAGCCCCACAGCCTCCTTGGAGAGATGAAGCTGTAAACCTTGTCTGCTCCCTGGATTTACGACCTAACACCAGAAATGGCTCTGACCGCCCTGTGGCCTGCAGGACCTCCTTCCACTTGGCACTTCTGCAGTGGGATCCCTGTATGTTCAGCTACGTGCCAAGTCCTGGAGTTAGAGGCGGCTGGAAGCACCGTGGTGGCTGCACTCGGGGAGCTCATGTCCACTGACGGACACCTAGATATTGACAGAACTAGTAACTCATGCTTCAGCAACAGTTAATACGTAAACACATGTCAAACGGGTGTTCGGGAGTGCAGACGACTTCTTTGTCCTAGGAAAGACAGACCAACTTCCTGGAGAAAGTGCCATTTGAAGTGGATCTAAAATATTTTTCATTTGCCAGAAAAGACGAGACAAGGAGGGACAGTCATTGTAATCTACACTCACTAGGGCAACAATCTAATACATGTGAGATAATGGCAAACGATACATGACAAGATCCTCCCTTCCCTTCACACCCTTCATGCATCTTACTGGAGATGTCACGTGCTACACGAGTGTGCTAGGCATCGACCTGAGTGAGACTCAGCTCCTGCCCCCCTTCCTGGGAGCTCACTGTTTTGGGGAGTTTAGATAAAGGAGAGAGACATTTCTGATTAAGGGTATCTAGAAAGGCCACATGCTCAGACTACAAAAGTAGGATGAGAAAGAGTCATAAGGTGGTTCTTCAAGAGAAAGGGAAGGTGGAAGGAAACAAGATAAATACCATTTTAAATTTCACTTTTAAAAAAACTGCTCAATGTCTTCTCTGTAGAAGATGTGGGTCCTTTATAAGGGCAATTCTAAGGGGCTCTGGGAAAAGCAGTTTTTAAAAACCAGCCAGGAAACCAGTGCCATGGGTTGATGCTCCAGAAAAGGGCTCTGGAAGGCTTGCTACCCATGCTGCCTTGCACAGGGACTCTTTATATGATATATTTGGCTTCTGCAGAACCACATGCGGCATCACTTCTACAAAACTACCCCTGACCTCACCACACCTTCTTCCTCTTGTGGCAAAGCAGAAAAAGAGAAAAAGCACTGGCTACCGCATGACTCACTGGATCTCAATCAAATGTCCACAGTCTACTGCCAACCAGATAAAGATTCCTGGCAACTCCTCCCCTCCTCTGCCTTCCCTTCTTTTCTTGATTATTCTCTGGGCACTCACAAAAATTATTCTGCATAGAAAACTAAGGCCACCGAGTAACTAACCAGTAGGTATGTTTGGTTGTTTTTAATCCCAATAAATATCCACCTACTTACGAGGCCAAAAATGTTATTTTCTCTTTGAAAAATGTAAGCACAGTTTAATAAAACAGAAGGGTATTAACAAGCTGTTATTTAACGTCCGTGAAGGACAAGAAATGGAGGAGCTCTGTGTCACAGTGTATGTGTTGGTACTGATCCACAGAAACTGCCTTCTCAAGGTAACCCAAGTTGGTCTTGGTATCCAATCCAACTGTCTTCTCTGTCTCACTGCAGAGTGATATATTACTGTCTGTCCCATTCCAGAGGCACTGTCCTCCTTCTAATGGCAGTGATTCCTCATTAAAACAGGGCTCCTTGTGGATTTCATTGACTCTCAGGGTCTCAAATATCCCTCGACACCAGAGTCCCACGTGTGGGTCTCCAGACCTCTATCCATAAAAGGATAAGGAACCAATAGTGACACCGAGCAGTTACTATAAGCAAAGCAATCAGCCATTTGACTTGCGGTGGCTGCTCCTTTTACTACTGCAATCAACTCAATGAGAGAGGGGTTAATATTCCCACGCTACGTAGAAGGAAACAGACTTCCCAACCAGTAAGCAGCAAACGCAAGATGTGAACCCAAGTCTCTATGATTGCAAATTCATTCAAACATCATAGTTTCTTCACACTGTCTCCCTGGCAACTTTCCTGGATATTTCCACCTGTTAAGTTTAAGATGGCCACAGAATGATAGACTGTCTCCCAAACTGAATACATCATTACAAAGACCTATAATCTTTGTTAATGACCACTTTCTCCTAGCATCAAAGACTAAAACACGGGAGTTATTTTTTATTTGACGCATTTCCTATATCCAGCTGGTCACATGTATCTTTTCCCTCCCTTGCCTCTCTGCCCCTCCTTCCCTGAGGAAATAATATATGGGAACTCATTCAACCTTCACAATCATTCCCCATACTGTATATGATTATCTCTATTTTACTAATGAAAAAAACTGTTAATTGTCCAAGGTCTTCTAATTGTAACTTCTCTGTCTTTAATGACCCCCACCTTACTATTCCTTTCTCCTTCCTCTTACCTCATATCACCCCCCCTAAAAAAAACAATTCAAATGAGGTAAAGGGAAGGAGGGAAAGTAGCTAGAAATGGTGGGAATAATCAGAGTCTTTGGGGGAAAACTGACCTGCTTGGATTATCAAGGACAAGATCAGAATCCACCCCGTAGGTAAATGAAAGCTAGGCCAGGGCTAAGCTGGGCCATTCTAGCACAGGGTGAGAACTTTGTCAGGGAAGCTAGGAACTGAACACAGATACGCAGGCTCTCATCCTTTCTTGAAAGTTCCCCACAGTGAAACAGAAAACTGTTTTCTGTTTTTCTATAGGGGACAATCGAGTTTGATCATAGCATGACTTTTCTAGAGGTCTTCCCTGGAACACAGCTGCGGACAGGCAGCAAGTGAGAACACAGTGGGAAATGGTTATCATTTTACAATCCTAGACAATGTTCCCAGAAGCAGAGGCTGGACATGACCTTCAGACCACAAACTACTGTGCTACGACTGCAAGAATAGGAACTGTATTTCTGACAAATAACCTTCACCCCTTTGCTTCTTCCTCCCCCTCCTGACTGAGAGGGTGGTAGCAGGACTGGCTGCCATGTGTGCTGGGACGAGGAAGGACAGTGACAGGGACTTCCCCATCTGTGGGAGAAGGGCCATTTTCTTCACCTGGCAAAGGCCTGGCTTACCAGGCTATCCCCTCTTAACAAGAGTCAGCCTCCTTCTCTTCTGTGGGCTTCTTCTTGGGTAGGTAGCTCACCTTTGTTTCCACACTAAAAATAGGAACATTTTAAACAAGTAGGGGTACTCAGGAATTACACATTCAAAAGTCCTTAAAGAGCACGGCCTCACTGTACAAAGGAAGGAATATAGCTGCTGATGTGCGAACTAGGAAATAAAAATGATCATAAAAAGCACAGTAATGATGATGATATGTTATTCTTAGCCCTGACAGTTCCTACAAATTATGAGGGAGGGAGCTATTTCCCATTAATAAGGATTGAATGCAGACTTTCTTGGGTCCATATTTGGCTTCTTTTTTTTAAAGATTTTATTTATTTATTTATTTATTTATTTGAGAGCGCGCGTGCACAGGAGCATGGGGGGTGGGAGAAGACCTCAAGCAGACCCCAGCTGAGCGAGCAGCCTGACACAGGGCTTGATCCCATGACCCTGAGATCACAACCTGAGCCCAAGTCAAGAGTCAGTTGCTGAAGCCACTTGCCACCACCGTGCCCCTCCACATGTGGTTTCTAATGATGATTCAGTTTGTTGAAAAGCAATCACACACAAGTTCTAGAAAGTGGAGTATACCCATGTCCACATAATGGCCTGGTTTGTTCCTCACATTTACGAGATGGCACCAAGACGCAGGAGTCCCTCATGCCAAGGAAGAAGTCCGCTCGCTGACTCTGATTTTAGAAGGTGGAGTGTCCCTCACTGGTGTGTGTTTACCAGGGTGGGGACCAGGAAGAGCAAAGGTGAGTCAGCACACAATGGTAGGGATTGTTCTCCACTGAAACCCTACCTTCTCTCAGCTCTGGGGGAGCCCTGGCCTGCCACAGCCGCGGTGCTGCAGACACTCTCACTAGTGTCTCAGCCAGCGTTTTTCTTCTTTGGTTCATCCAGGAGCGAGGAGGAGACCATATACTGGGTAACTACAGTCTTCAACGCCCTTCAGACACCCAGAACAGGGAGGCTATGAAATGCGCTGTGTAAATGCAATAGGCCTAGTGTTGGGCAGGGCCTGGCTGGGAGGGGGTGATCATAAATACCTTACCCTCTTCCAGGAAGAGTACACTGCACAGTATTTTTTGAGAGCATTGTGGAAATAGGTATCAAAATTCTAATCATGCAGACCAATATATAGTTACTTAAATAAAAATAAAAGTCACAGTCTTTGTTGCAGTAATTATTTTTAGGAATTTACCTTAAAATATACCAAGTGTGTATGCCATGATGTATGTACAAGCCTGCTCACTGTTGCAAAGTTTGTGTAGGGGAAAACTGGACACATGATTTGGGGCCGATGAGAGTATGGCAGACCCTACAAAGAAGTCGTGGCAGTCATTAAAAGGAATCTGTTTATGCTGACATAGACACATCTTCAAGATACCCAGTTTCATGAAAACAACAACCAATGTGTGGACTGAAGCATAGAATGACTGCCGTTGTCTAAAGTTCTTAAAAGACACGTGTTTAATTGCTTTCTTGAAAAATACACAAGATTCCATAGGGAAGAAAGCCTGGGGTTTTGGGAGAAGGGTGGCTTCTACTTTCCATTTTAAACTTTTCTGCAGTTTACTTTTTTTTTTTTCCTAACCATATAGGCATGTGTTAGTAAAATAACCAAATAAACAGAAATGTTGAAAAGGCTGCCGATACATTCGAGAATTTTCCGGGGGTGATGCCAGGGTGTTGATAGGGCCTATCCCAAAGCTGGGATCATCATCGTAAACCTGGGTTCTGTGCCCCTTCCAGGTTTGAACAGTGGATTGGGAGATGGTGCCTGGATGACAAGATATCATCATGTCCGGGACGTTTAGCTGGTCCCCAAGCAAAACAGGACAGCAGATCTGATTTCCAAAAAACCTGGGACTAGAATACTCCCAATGTTTCAAGTGTATCACCCTAAAAGGCAGATAAACCATATTCTGAGTGTGAACAATGGACAATGGGTAATGCTCTGGCCTGCTGTTGAACGGGGCTTGTTCTTTAATGGGATTTTTCTGTCCTAGTGAGTCATAACAGGAAAGGAACAGAACTCTCTGTTGTACTTTAATCTTTTAATTGACAGTCTAGGATTTCTACCTTTTGAAGTTCTGCTATTTAACTGGAATGAAACACTTCTATGGCACATGATGGGAGAAAAAAAAAAATCAACCATAAATATTTGTTTCCTCTGAGCCCGGCACTGTAAACCCATACTGGGCTTGCAATGTCTTTCAACTTTATGGAATTCAGACCCTCCACTATTTTGGTGATGCGAACATGTATATTCGAAGCAGGCATGTGTGGGTATGTTGAACTGCAGTGACCGGAGTGCAAAGAAGTGTTTCTGGTAGAGTAGGGTGGGGTGGGGTTGAGGCAGTCTGTAGCCAACAATTCCCTCAATCCTTGGGGTAAACAGAACTGACATTTACTGAACCCATAAAGACGTGCCAATGTACTTTACATGATCTCATTTAATTCTCACGGCCCTGCAAGACATGAATATTATAATCCCTCTGTCACTATTTCACAAATGGTGAGTCCTGGGATTATAATGTACCAAGTTGCCTCTGCTTGGAAAGGCTGGGGAAGGGAAAGTACACTGGGGTTTGCACACACAGTGTGGGCAGCCCTCAAGGAATACAGAAGATGTGCTCATTAGTTATCGTTCATGTTAAGTGTATGCGACCTGACCAAAAGTTCCATATTTGTGTAACATTTCCACTAACACAATCTCAGTTAATCCCTGTGACAAAGGGCCAGGGCTGACTTCCTTGTCTTTATTCTTTCTGCTACACCAGAACTCACTTCCAACAGGATCGTCAAGGCCAAGCGTAGATAGATGTTGACTCCAGGATCCCTAGGGCCAGCAGCCTCCTAGCCAGGGTTGGCCCGACTCAATCTTCCTGGAAGCAACTAGAGCAGACGTAATTTATCATCTAAACAGGGACACTCTGAGTGCAGAAGGGAGTGTTGTTAATAATAAAGCTGGAACGTGAGGCATGAACCCGGGCTGTCTCGGGTTGCATGGCTCTATCTGGAACCAACTTGATCTCAGAAAAGTCACGAGCAGCTTTCAAGGACAAGCCTTCCCAGCCAGGATCCTGTGCTACTTAACCGCAGGTCTGTCACAGATCGCTCCGTCTCTGGGACCTCTGAGCCACCTGCTCAACAGAAGGAGGTTCCTGCCATCACACGACCCCCCAGGGGCTGCCATGAAGATCCTGAAGATCGAGTAAGACTGCCAATGGCCCCAACCCCCAATGGCTCTCGGGGTAGAGTTGGTTTTATGCGATGACATAATCAGAGGGCAATGTGTGGATGGCACATACCAGGCGGGCAACACTGAGTGGGGGGAGGGAAAAAGGTGTGTGAACAAATAATGAGAGATGGTGAAGTGCCCAAATTTTAATTGCATATGTGATATTTTTATATGAAGTGTCTGTGGGAAATACGGTTGTTAAAAGGTTACAGTTGTATCTCTACGTGTCCTTTCTGTATGGTTTTATTTTTCTACTGAGCATATATTTATAAAATGGGCACACACATATATACTGGTTTTCAGGGAAAAAAGATCAGATAAGGGACAGGAAAGTACTCTGTGAAGTGAAATGAAACACATACACAACACTATTTTCCATATTTGTTGTTAATCCGTGTCAGCTCAGGTCTCCAAATCTTGTTGTCCATCCCGGGTTGCAGTTATGGTCTTTAAACAGCAAGGGACCCCCAGAAGGAAAAGCAGCAGACTTTCTTTCACTTAGCCTGAAATGTTGTTCCCAAAGGACCATTTTTCTGTATCAAGGGACAGCGTAAATCAAGATGTTATAAATGAACAGTAACACAGTTCATCAATTCCAAGATGCATTTTCTTCATATCCTAATATTCTGTAATTAGGATGTCTTTTTCTTTCTTTAAAGCAATCTCTACCCCCAACATGGGGCTCCAATCCACAACCCCAAGATCAAGAGTCTCATGCTCCATGGAATGAGCCAGCCAGGCACCCCAAGATGTGTCTTTTATAATCAACATTGTGTTACAGCTTAATTCACAGTGGTTTGCGTTTTCTGGGTTTTTTTTTTTTTTTAAGCAGAAAAATAAAATAATGTTGGCTCTTACAACCAGTGGCATCTTTGGGCTTGATGAAGTATGGCACGCAACAATTAGAAGTGGCCAGGCACCGTTCCGTGCACTTTACAAATATGAAGTCACGGTGTAATAGCATCAAGGATATGAAATGTTACAAAGATTTACATTATTCTGGAAGCATCACACCATGTATCCATGCCACTTCAGGAACTGTGTAGTAGTTTTACTGGTGGGTTGATGGCTGCCCAGTTCTAGAGGCTTCCCTGTGAAAATGTTTGCAGCACCAAGATAATTTCCTCTCTGATTTGGAGGGGCACGTTCTGATTTGTATCTCTTTCAACCTAAAAGTTCCTTCAGTGTTAAGACCATTTGAAACAGGAACGTCTCCACCTCTCCCCCCTCCCAGATACATCCACCGTGGGGGATGACAGTGAGTTGTGACCTTTATTCACAGACGCTGTCCTCCAGAGTTTCCTAAACCCAGAGTCGTTTTTAACTACTTTTGCAACTTTTAAAAAATATTTTATTTATTTATTTATTTATTTATTTATTTATTTATTTGTCAGAGAGAGAGAGGGAGAGCAAACAAGGGCACAAGCAGAGGGAATAGCAGGCAGAGGGAGAAACAGGCTCCCCACTGAGCATGGTCCCCAGGACCGTGGGATCACAACCTGAGCTGAAGGCAGAGGCTTAACCGACGGAGCCACCCAGGTGCCCCCTTTCACAACTTTTCCATACGGTTCCTATGCTTCAGCTATTTCTATGAACTGTCCTTTTTAAATAGACTAAATCCGAAACAATCATCTCCATAAAATCACCAGTTTGGTGCGTTAGCTTTATTTCTTCCGTGTGTGTTAAAATAATACTGAAGGCGTTCAATCTGAAATACACACCGTGGGGTGGTCCATCACGCTGTCACCATCCATCTCAGTGCCATGTTTCATACGTGGGGGCCCACTGCCATTCTCTCCTGGGCCCCCTCTCACTAATTTCAAGTCTAACGGTAGGGTACGTATGTATGGATGCATGTATTTATATTTATTTTCGGCAGGTTCCGCACCCAACATGGGGCTTGAACTCACGACGCTGAGTCATACGCTCTGCTGACCGAGCCAAGCAGGCGCCCCTAGCCATAGGGAATTTAAATGGCTTCTGTTCTACTTCCCAGCTGTATTGTTCTCTGTTGTGGAAAATCTTGCATGGGAAGACTAGATTCCCTTTTGGATAGTAGGTGAGAGCGTAGGCTTTGTTTTCACAAGAAGAAACTATGCTGTATTCATGTTCCAAATCCTCTGCACTTTCCATCAGGGATTCCAAGACCCCTCCTCTAGTCTTCTCGCCTCAGAAAACCCTCCAAGCCACATGTGGGGCGTTTTAGTGGTCCCGCAGGGTGAGGGCTTGTCTTGAGGCTACGGAGTTAGTTCTCTCCTGGGCTCCTGCAATTTGTTCTTTCTCTCTAGGGGAGCGTGATCTAAGAGCTGGGAAGCTGGCAAGCACTCTCTTTCTTTTCCCTCTCTGTCTCTAGGAAATCCAGGATGGGGGCTCTCGCCCCTTTGGGAGAATTGCATTCTTCTCACGCAACGGCTAATTCTTATTACATACGGCACTGTTTTGAACATTTGATACGTGATAATTTATTTGCTCCTCTTCACCTTACCAGGCAGGGAAACTGAAGCACAGAGAAGTTAAGTAACTGGTCCAGCTGTTTCAATCCCAGGCCATCAGGCTCTCAAATCTTTGTGTTTAACCATCATACCCACTGCCTGTCATCGTATGGTAAGTGGCTGTTGCAAATGGCAGTCATTCTAAAGTTAAAAGTAATTGTGTTATCGCATGTTTACCGTCCACCCTGGATCAGCCTCTTTCATCCGCAAAACTCTATGGAGCAGACACTTTCATAATTAGTATGGAGGCTACCTTGTGCAAAGCCCAGCACCAAGGAGCCCACAGGACAAGTGGCCCTCTCAAACAGGGCCCTGGCTGAGTCAGAGAACGCTCGGTGCCCTGGAATCAGCCTGGGGAGCACATCTGCTCCCTGCCGTGTCCCCATCAGGCAGGGCAGCGCCTGGTACCTGGTTGTGCTCCACCAGTACTAGTCAGGTGGATGAATTCCAGGCCTCTTCAGCTCATCTCAGGGC
>NC_048222.1:47691095-47729819 GCF_002007445.2 Ailuropoda melanoleuca | reverse complement strand
GGGCGGGGGGGGGGGGGGGGGGGGGGGGGGGGGGGGGGGGGGAGGAGGTATCTGGGCCCAGAGTCCGCCCCAGGGAAGAAAGACATTTCCAAAGCTTTCCTATGGCCGCCAGCTTGGGAGATCAAAGGGAAGAGACGCTGTCCCTGAAGACAAGTCCCCTTCTCTTAATTGTCCACTGTCATCCAGCAGGTCAGGAAAACAGGCTACTCTAAACCAAGGATGAGGCCACTTCATGCCACAGCACGGAATCAATCAATTGTATGAAATCCCCTGATCAGACAAATGCTACTTTTAGTTCTTCCTCTATGTATACATTTTTTTTTTTAAAGATTTTATCCATCTATTTGACAGAGANTCAATTGTATGAAATCCCCTGATCAGACAAATGCTACTTTTAGTTCTTCCTCTATGTATACATTTTTTTTTTAAAGATTTTATCCATCTATTTGACAGAGAGGACAGCCAGCGAGAGAGGGAACACAAGCAGGGGGGAGTGGGAGAGGAAGAAGCAGGCTCATAGTGGAGGAGCCTGATGTGGGGCTCGATCCCATCACGCCGGGATCACGCCCTGAGCTGAAGGCAGATGCTCAACGACTGTGCCACCCAGGCGCCCCTCTATGTATACATTTTAACGGAACAAATGATGGTGCGTCACACAGACGTCAGTCTCCGTCTCTGCCACTGTGGCTCTGCCAGCTTGACAACACCCTCAAGCACTGACCAGTCCCTTCAGGGGCCTCCCGGTCAACACTCCTGTTTTCAAGTACAAAGTTGGGGAGTGGAATTCCTCTTACTAATCCAGCCATTGATTAGAATCAACAGACTTGAGTTCAAGGACCAACTCTACCTCAGTGACCTTGGGCAAGGTCCGTTTCACGGAATTTTATTCTCCACAATTAAGGCAATCTGTTGGATGCCATATACCTAAATGTGACTTAGGGTTTGTGTACCTCTACTGACAGGACTTTCATTAATAGATAAACCAAGAAAATAAAATCTTATCAGACTAACGCGTCCTAATTTGGGGTTTGAAAATTACAGTCGGTGAGGCAATGGCAGCTGTTTAGTAAATTTCTTTAACTGAATTGAAACCAAAGTCATAATGCAGGCAGCCCAGCTAGAAATGCCAACACCAATGGTTCTTGTTCCTATTATTCATGGAACTGGACACAAAAACAGGGAGGTAACCGAACAACTTCTTGATACATAAAATGAACTATTGCTCTGTACCAAGAAAGAAAAAAAAACCTAGTTTAAATGCTATTCTGCAAAAAAATAAATATGCAAAGACTTGCCCACAGACTATAGCAGAGTTGCTCTCAACCTGATTAAAAATAGTCTCCCGGGACTCAGTATCATTTACAGCATCTGATTGTAAAACATGCATTATTTATGTCATGCCGAATGGTGGAGGCATGACAACCCAAGATAGTCAACTGACTTTATGTTTTAATATTATTTAATTCTGCAGGAAAATGAACTGTTTGGGCACATCTGAATGAGACAATTCAATTTAAAAATTTTAAAAAAGGTCGACAGAATTCTTTTCTTACCTAGATTTTTTTTTTAAGCCCATGCAGAAACACCAAAGGGAATAAAGAGTAGGATTTTAAGTGGAGGTACAACAGGTAAGGTGTTGATATGTCATTTCCTACTTAGGGGTGCTACTTCAGGATGCGCTAAGAGAAGGATCGGGAATGTGACCAGGGGTGTCTCAAGACACAGGCAGCCTTTGTCATGGATTAGCCATGGGAGTACTGTGTCTCGAAGCAGATCTCAGGGAGGAGGGGCGTCCCCTGAGCACACAGTCAGTAGCCAACTCTGAACAAGAAAGTAGAGGTGAGAAATGCCTTCCACATCCCCTCCTCTATTTGGCATGGGCACATCTTGGCCCTTTGCTTGCTTGATCCGGCCTGATCTGGAGCACCCAGATGCCATGTTCCTCTAGGAGCAAAATGTAGCCATAAGGTCCAGGGGCTTTTTTGCGTGTAAACAGGCATGTTTACCAGATTCAGAGAGATCTGGGGCCACTAAGAGACAAACTGCTAGGAGAGGAGGGTTCTGTGGGCACATCTCAGGGGGGAAAGCCACCAGAGCAGCCACGAATCATCAGCACTGCTGATCAGTGTCACCAAGAATAGAGAAGGCTCAGAACAGCTCCAGGTGTGAAGATAAAACACGCGGTCCACCCTCTCACTCCTTTTCATCACCTGGCAGAGGACAAAGAGCCCACCCTGCCATTCCTTCTCAGGACCCACACCTTGGACTGCAGGAAAGGACAAGTGCGGCTGGGCTGAAGGAATTCAGAAGGGCGTGGGGAGAATCCTGTGTACACCTGATAATGCCATTCAAAGCCCCAGGGAAGACAGCAAAGCAGGCGTGGTCTCCTCCTGACCTGCCCTGTTCTCAGCTTATCTCTCAGAAGCCTCACCCGGACTGGACCGGACCGCACCGGGCCAGCACCAGGGCGTGGATGTCTGCACGGCAAGGAGCAGAGACAGATCTCATCCTGTATTTACATGTCCCTTGCCTCAGAACTTCCAAGGGGCTTACCCCCCATCTGCTGCGACCCCCCCCCCAGTTCAATAAGCAAGTTATGGGGATGAATTTGCAATCAAACCATTTTGGGAGATGAGCACGGTTTCACTCTGTGCTTATCCAGGGCCCCCATTACTGCGTCCTTCTAGGTTTGGGGGAGGCCGCCCACAAGTAGACTTTTGTCTTCCTCTGACCAGCTTAAATCCTGACTAAAGGCTCCACTGTAAACCAATATAGATTTTGAAAACTATAGAAATTGGGAAGGGAGGTAAAGAAAAGCAGATGAAGAGAGAAAACCCTCTCTCTCTGAGGGGTTAGAGATTCTAACTGAACAGAGATCTTAGTACCCCTACAACTATAAAGATTTTTAAGGAAGTTAAGTGCTTCAAGCCTATTTAGTAAACACAGCATGGCGGGGATTCCAAGCTCTAAGCCTCAGCTTCTTTTTCTGTAAAATGAGGATAATAACAGCATCTACCACTCAGGGCTTTTGTGGGAATTAAACAAGGTCATGCACGGAGAGTTCATTTTACACGGTCTGGCCCACCGTAAGTGCGAACTTGTCCATTAACAGTAAGTTGTCAATAATAGCAAGCGAACTGGGGACGCTGGGAGCCAGGAATCATGCTCTGATTGGATATTTGATGTTTCATGACAGAACTGGGACACCGTCTGATCGGGCTGATAAGATGATAACAGGAGAGACAGGATTCAACAAAGAAATGCGGAACTTTTAAAGTTTCATGAAGCGCAGGCAATACATAATCTCACGACATGTGAGACATTTGAACCCAGACACAGAACAGGGATCTACGGCAGCAGAGCAGGAAAAGCCAGTGGCTGCCCGGGAAGACACGCATGGCACTGAAGAGACTGACTAAAAGGGAGCCTATAATGAAGTAGGAAGGGCCATCTGAGTCACAGATTGATACCTTATAGGAAAAAAGCAAGATGTTCAAACCAACTGCAAAGGAAAAAGGGTAAGGATGGGGCAGAATGCTCCTATATTTACATGCTGAATCCTAAAATTTTAGAGCTGGAAGGGGCGTCGCCTATCTATTAGCCTCCAAGCTGAGACCCAGGGAAGTGACGTATGCCCATGGTGCCAGCTACTTAGTGATAGAACCAGCACTGGAACTCAAGTCTTCTGACCCCTGCCCAGTACTTTGCAGCTCTCTGCTGCCAGCCACTCCTGAGCAAACCTGTAGCAAAGGTTTTTATCACCCACAGAGCTTCTGGAAAGAAAAAGTAAGTCCAGGCATGTAAATATTTTAAATTTCTCAGGTGCCTGGGTGGCTCAGTCAATGAAGTGTCTGCCTTCGGCTCAGGCCATGATCCCAGGGTCCTGGGATGGAATCCGGCATGGGCTCCCGGCTCAGCAGGGAGCCTGCTTCTCCCTCTCCCCTTGCTCCTCCCCCCTGCTCATGCTCTGTGTCTGTCAAATAAAATCTGACAAAAAAAATTAAATTTCTCAAATAAAAGACATTATCATTTGTGAACCTTGACCCTCTGGCAATCAGACTGCATGAGGGTGCTGGTGTTCGTCCAAATATTAAATATTTGAAGAGCTTAATTCCTTAGTTTTTAATATTAAGATAAACAGAAATAGAAGTTTTAAATGTGCCTTCCGGGGGGGGGGGGTTATCTTGCATGCAAAAGTACACAGACCCTACACCTTAGGGATCACTTTCCTGGGACCCCTTGCCTTTCACCCAACATACAGACCTCTATTTATGGGTGGTGGTGGAAGCAGGGGGCTTTGGGGGTGGGGCAAAGTCCTGGCATTGGCTTAAAACTCAGAAGCAAGTAGGTAAAGGCAATCTCCAGAATATGGAGGGAAAGGTCAGCAGAAATTGGAAAGCTATAATCTAACTAGAGATCTCTGGCTGCAGAATTCCATGGTGCTCCCGCCTTCCAGTAGTAACTTTCTGCTGCCGTAATCACTAAAATTGGAAACAAAACACAAGCTAACCATGTCAGATGTGATTACGGGCCATGGGTGGGTCCCACCAGCTTAAAGTTCACAACTCCAGAGAAAGTCCAAGAAATGCCATTGCCCTCTGTATTCTGCAAAATGTAACACAGCATCGAAGGGGCAACCCCTGCCGTCAAGAGGGGGGATGCACAATGTCTAGGGAACCGGGAATGGGCACTGCTTTCCTTGAGCACCTACTATGTATCAAACGCTATGTTAGGCCCTTTGTTTCCCTTGGCCTCAAAAGAATCAGGGAGGTTCTCTGATCCCCATGTAACATGAAAAACTTGGCCAGAGACAGTCACAGAGTCCAGATCTGTCCTTGGGTTTGGTGGGTTTAGAAACCCACAGCAGCTTCCTTCGAGGCTATAGTGGAAGACAAAAGAAATAGATTTTCCACTCTGGAAACTCCCCCAAGGCTGACACGTCGTCTGGCAGCAAGGTGTCCTGTATGGCCCCCGCTGCCTTTAGGTCCCACAGGGCAAGTCGGATGTAGGACCGCCTTGGCAATGGGACAGAGATGGCCACTCTGCACACAGGGGCATTTCAGGCACACTGGTAGGACTGACTCGTGGAAGGATAATGGGTGCTGTGAGAAGCGTCTGAGCTGGAAGGCAGAGGGTTGGAGCTAACTGTACCTGTGCCTCTTCCCGTCCCCTTCATGGTGCTCCTCACAGCCAGCTTCGAAGACGAGCCCCAGCAAGGGCTGGCTTCTCATTCAACGTTCTTTTGGGAAGAGATGATGGTTTCCCTTTGTGGCAAAGGTGCCTCTTACCACAATGAAGACACTTGAATATATTTAAAATAACCTCATAGAAATTCTCACTCTGACAAAACAGGCAAGACACTCGTGAATTGCCGAAACAGTTCCTGCTAGGGGCCCGCTGCGGGAACCTGATCCATAGCTTTCCGGGTACAAGGGCAAGGCCACCTCCAGCCCCGCAAAGTCAAGAGCAAGCAGTAAACTCTGGTCTCCCTTATAGTATGGACAGGAATGGGAGTCAAGGGGGCTGGGACCGACACCCCCAAATGATCCCCAAAGCAGTTCTGAGAAATCACTTAAGACGAATTAGGACAAAGTGAGAGCTGCTCTCTGTGTTAGGCACAGCGTGCCCACCCGGTTATGGAGAAAACAGTGCACTCCATTTGGGTCAGGGCAGTGAAAAGACAATAGGTATCAATATCACCACCTCACAAAGGGGGTTGCGCTCAAAAACTGCCAGCAAGGCCACAAATGGATTTGCAAACACATTTGCATGGTTTCTGGTTGCAAAAATGCTGAGAGCATTCGACCACACTCTGCTCCCAAGTGCACAGAAGTCCCTTTTGACCTGAGTCCCAGACCCAAAATATGAGGACAAGTAGCACCAGCAGTCCTGATGTGCTCTCCCTGGCTGTGACCCCTCTTCCTGGGAGTTGGGTCAAAAGCACAGCATGACTTACTAATCAAATAACCAATACCCAGAGATCCTTGACATGACCACACATCAATCAAGGTTCACTGGCATCAAAAGCAAAAAGTTTTCACCATTTGTTTGATGGAATTTGGCTTTAAGATACAGAAGGAGCTGCTACTTTTGCATTTACAAGAAAATCTCATTTTGACTTTTCTTTTTAACTCAGTGGAGCAAGAGTACAAAGGTTAGGAAAGAGAAATAGCTTGAAATCCTGAGAAAGATAAAAGGACAACGATTTAAATTAAACATGCGGGAAACAGTAAAGAAGAGAAACTCATAAAACAACCCTAGATATCTAAATATACAACATAAGAAAAGTTTGTTTGATCATAGAGCAAGCGTGTGAATAAATAAAATCAAATACTATAAATGCTCTCCAGGAAAAAAAAATTAAATAAGAAAAAAGTTTCCTTCCGACTTCCATTCTGAGGAAACCACAATTCACAATTCTTTTGCTTGGTACAACTACAGTTCACAGGCTAACTGGCTATATTCAGCTTTGAAAAACCTATGCCACATTCTCTAGTTAAAAAAAAAAATGTAAGTGAACCAATCATTGACTGCTGGTGGGTGAATTTTGTTTGGTGGGTGGGTTTATTATGAGTGGCTGTGAATAAAGGCAAGGGTGATTTTATTTTATTTTATTTTATTTTATTTTATTTTATTTTATTTTATTTTATCTTGTCTTATCTTAGTTTATTTTTTTATTTTGGTCATTTAAAATTTTTACCCTTACCAAAAAAAAAAAAAAAAATTGTGGTGGTTTTACAGGGTTCAGCTTTGAAGAGTGGTTTGAATATTTTTAAACGTACTCACTGGTGTTCCCCTGGTCTCCAAACCAAAATTCTGTGCCACCTTTTCTTAAAGGTATTTTTTTCTGTAGCACTTTTTGGCTAAGAGTGAGTTTGTACACTTTCTGGCTGTAGAGCTGTTGTTATTATTATTGAAACTGACACGAAATGCACTTCAACGGGCAAGCACGCGAGCTGTGAAATTAAAAGTGTTTTTGGGAAGAACAAAAGTAAAGTTGGGCACCAGGATGGGCAAGCATGGGCAATGCTACAAATGGTGATGGGAGGCCTAAAACAATGTGTCGGTCCTTTCTATTCTGTTTTGCCCCATTGTGTTTTGAATAGACTGAATCACTGCCCAGCTTTGGGTCCTGGCCTCTGAAAGGCCCCATTGTAAGGGATATGCTTTCCCCCAGCAGAGTTAAGGTTGCTGTAGTAACCTTCACTATGAATTTCCTCCCCAGTGTGATGAAAATCTCAACTGAATTGTGACATTACTATAGTTACAAACAAGACTGCAAAATGAGCCTAGGCCTACACATTTAGGGGGTCTTTTCTTATCTGAACCTGACCCATGATCCGCTGCATAAGTCATCCACAGAGCCAAAGAAGGGACTGAATTTCTAGAAGCCAGAGCTTAAGAAGTGAACCTGTAGAGTATAAGGGAGGGTCTCTCCCACTGGCATGCAAGTAGTGGGAAAACGGCAGTTTGCAGACCAGGGCAGGGGCCTCACAGTTCATGAACTACCGCCACCGTAGCGCTGGCTGGGTTAGGAGAGCCACTTTTCAGTTGCTGAGCAGGGAGGCCTGGGTGGCCAAGGTCCACATGCCACAAGCAAAGAATAAGTCTGCACTTTGTTTGGAGAAACAGTTCAGTATTCGGCAGGGCTCCTTTTATTCGGCCATGAAAAAGAGGAAGAAAGCAATCACCTCAATTTACCAGACGGCACAGTAAACTAGAGTGAATCCCCGTCCAGTGAATTCTATAGGTGGTTCGCTATGTATCAAGCAACGTCTAAGCTAATTACACGTATTAACGCCTTTACCTGTCCCAACAAACCTATAAAGTCAGCATGATTATCAATCCCCATTTTAAGAATGAGAAAGACCAAGCATAAGAAGTTACGTCACTTTCCCCAGATCAACACCAGTGAGCAGATATTCTCCTTCCAGAATCTATACTCAAAATCCCTTCTTATTGAACTTTTCCACATTAGGCACTGGGTGTTCAGATCCGGAGCTCTGGGGCTTAGGAGCAAGAAATGGGCAAAAGTTGTTGCTGTAGATATGCATGAGATTGTGCAGAACAGGAAGCAAACAGGAGATAAGAAAACCAAGGATGGAAGCACTTCATCCATCTGTTCGTTCATTCATTCATTCCAACAGTTATATGCCTCCCAGGAGCCAACCACTGCTCCAGGTGATGGGCTAACACTTGCAGACTCTACAGACGAAGCTCCCTCTTTCATCACGCGTCTTTTCACTGGTGAGGCAGAGGACAGTTAGGATAGATAGGAAAAATAAAAGCAGCCAAGTGAGGCCAGAAGGCCAAGGCTGAGTGCTTTGGCACCGGACACAGGAAACAGGCAGCCAAGATGGAATCCCCATCAGAGGGTGCAGCCCAGGTCACACTGAAAAACGGTCTTCTTTCCAGAGGAAACAGGCCCAAACTCCCGTAGTCAGATCCCCATCCAATAAGAGAAATAACGCCACCTCTAATCTGTATATTGCTTCCAGTGCCTCGCTATTTGGCTGTTTATCATCCCATGGGAGTCCTAAAGCAACTCCAAGAGGTAGGCAAGGAGCAGGTATAATGATCCCCATTTTACAGCCTGGATAGGCTGGCAAAATTTCCCTGGTACTTCAGAGGACCCCAGAGGAGTGCTGGAGATTTGGGGAGGACAGGAGAGCAAATTTCCAGTTGGGCTCATCAGCTTTAGGGAACATCCCTCTGTTGATCTGTCTAGCATGATAATGGCTATGTCACTCATGGGGGGATATTATTAAGCTGGGCTGTGAGTCTCTCTGTGTGCTGCATCTTGCCTACTTAGAAATTAAAGAGGGGGCAGGAGGAGGGAATCAGAACCAGCAGCAAAGCTAGACTGCTGTTAAACCTAGAGACGGGGAAAACAAACAGCTCTTGAAAAACACCATTTCTCAGCTTGCTTGAAGGTAGCAATCCCAGCCTCAAAGCCTCTCAGCTTGGGAATACGCCACTCTAAAGAAAGGGCGAAATTATCAAGGCACAGAAAAGCAGGAGACGAAGGCCCTACTCCATGCCAACTTCTAAGTAAAATGAGGAATTACAGTAACTCAGCCCACAGCGATTTCCCGTTTTAACCGATGTTTCCTGTTTTCTATGCCGGGCATCATAAGGATATTCAGAACCAGACCCAGAGTTCACAGGCCGTCCCTTCACTGGGCTACATTCTTTTCTGTTCACTCATCGCAGTATGTGCAACATGACAACCCAAAACAGATCTGTTTTCCTACTGACCTCAATTTGCGACCACCATTGCTGCTGCTGAAAGAATACTTGGCTCTGGGGGGCTGAGATGGGGAGAACAGCCATCCCTCCCAGCAGCTCCCCAGGCCTGTCGCCTTGAGGTAGAATTGGCACCTGCCCGCCGGTGTCTCCGCAGGAATCGTCCACAACCGGCTGGGAGGATTTGGTTTAGGAGTCAGGAGGAGAGGCAGAAAGGGGACAAAAATCTCTTTCCTGCGCTTTTGGCTGATTGCTGATCCATTCCAGCATAGAGGAGACAAGTGATTTTCTGTTCACTGTCTTTGTTTATGATCGTAGAATAAGAAAAGTATGGTTTTTTTAAAACCATTTTTTAAAAATAGTTTCGCCAATTCAGAAAAGCTACAAAAAATATACAAAGGAGTTACCAATTTGTAACATTTTGCCACACTTGCTTCCTCTCTGTCCCTCTCTCTCCAGCCCCATATATGTAGATTTTTTTATATAAGCCAGATGAAAATAGGTTGTATACATCATGCCCTCTTGCTCCTTAACACGTCAGTATATGTTTCCTAAAAAGGGACTTTTCTTATATAACCAAAGTAAACAATCTCAGGAAATGGAACATTGATACCATAGATGCCATACTTTTTATATAAGTCAATATTCCAATTTCATCAATTAGCCCAATAACGTCCTTTGGCAAGATTTTCTTTTGCTTGGTCCCAGATCATCACGTATTGCAATTAGTTTTCATATTTCTTTAGTCTCCTTTCATTTCTAACAGCTCTTCAACTTTCCTTCGTCCTTTATAATCCTTTATAATGTTGACATTTTAAAGAATTCGCGCCAGTTATTTTATAGAATTTCCCTTGGTTTGGGTTTGTCAGATGTTTCCTCATAATTAGATGCAGCTTTTGCCTTTATTTTTGGCCAGACTTCTAGTCGAGTGATTTGTGTCCTTCTCAGGGACCGTGTCTGGAGGTGCGCTATGTTTGTTGATGTTTGTGGGTGATACTCATTTCTGTCACTTGGCTAAGTACTGTCCCATTTCCCCACTGCATAACTTCTATTTTTTCCCCGTTGTAACAGCTAAGCAGTTTGTGGAAAGAGACTTGGAGACTATGTAAATATCCTCTTCCTTATCAAACTCTGACAACCAGCTTTGATGGAATTAGCATTTCAAACCCACTGATTTGGCATTCAGGGAGAATGCATTACTCTCAGACACAGGGTGTTTCAGGCAGACAGGGGCTATGGAGCAGCTATGGGGGCTTCTCGGGGACATGGGAGCTGGTTTCCTCACACGTGCCGGCTTCCAGAGAGGTGGAGGTCTCTGGGTGGCCATGTCTCTCATCTGTGACACAGAGTTCCATCCACCTCCACGGGGCGTGAAATAATGCGTTCCTGGAAGCTGAACTAAAAACCGGAAGCATGAGTCAAGGTGATCCTTAATGGCCCAAGATGGCACCACAGGAAGAGGTGTACAAGGAAACCAGGTCTGCCCATATGCCCTGTTACGTGAGGGATGTTCATCTCTGACTTACTTCCTTTGTCAGTGGGCCTAGGAGACTCCTCTCCACCCTCATACCAGCCCTCCTCCCCTTAGCTCCAATGCTGTTGAATGAACATCTCTCTACTTTGATGGTCAACTTGGAGGAAGTTCTTTTGGACCAGAAAGCTCAAAGCCAGGTGGGGACAAGTGGGTTGGGAGTAAAGAACGATGTTCCTGAAAAGGATGAAGTCCAACCAGTCAGTTCAAAGAAGCTGCCAACAATTGTTCTTGTGCCACAAACAGGGACGACCTTTATGTCCAACCTTAGATTCCAGACATTCTTGTTCCCACAAGGGAATCTGCTACCACCTGGGATAGTCCTTAAACATTTTCTTTTTGTTGATAATGATTGTGCGGAAATATTACCTCAGAGGACATTATTATATAAAAGCCACCAGTAGATGGCCGCTTCCACAACCAGAGCGGCCGGAACAGGACCTCGGATGAAGCCCAAACAGTCTGAAGGGCAAATTGTCACAGAAATAAAGACCAGTGAACTTATCTGGAGACCAAAGATTCTCCTTGCTCTGTCAGTATGACAGCCACATGTGTCAGAACCTGGAGCCCATCTCTAAAAGGGATTGTAGGTTAGTGATTTTAATAGTTA
Source organism: Ailuropoda melanoleuca (assembly GCF_002007445.2). Lineage (NCBI taxonomy): Eukaryota > Metazoa > Chordata > Mammalia > Carnivora > Ursidae > Ailuropoda > Ailuropoda melanoleuca. The sequence goes on along the minus strand of NC_048222.1, from coordinate 47,718,432 downwards.
TGGCTGAACCAACACTGGAAAATTAAGCGTTACGCTTTCTAGATAAAAAGTTTCTATCTAAGCTTCATTTGTCCTCTCCTAGCTAGACTCATGAGATATGAAGTATTGGTAGCGAACTCTGAAATTCTGAAGGATTCATAAACATAAACAGGAGTTGGCAACAATAATAAGAATTTCAAGGATGGTATTCTTTTCATTACAACCATACTCTGTGGTCTTTTTCCTCAACCACATCCTATGTTTTTTACTGATTCAGTCACTTAACCCAGGCAATAATACCTGTGCGGGGTACCGTGCCAGTCCCAGGGATATAATGATTTTTTTAAGAGATATAAATGTTTACAAATTAATGACTCAAGTCTGCACTTGCAGTTCGAGTGGGAAGAGTGAATCCTGTTGACGTAAGACTCAGTTCTTTCCTCACATAAAAATACTGAATGAGCTGGTGACTACCAGGAAGAAGAATGTCCAGTGCAGTTCACACCTCACTGCGAAATACCACCCTGGCTGCCAAGTAAGCGAGAAGACATGAATTCACACAAACCTTCGATCTTGATCTTCATTGACAAGTGAATTCTAACCTGAATGACCTCATTTTAAGAACTCTGTAGCTGATTTCTTTTTAAAGATTTTACTTATTTATTTGAGAGAGAGACAGAGATAGCAACAGAGAGCACGGACCAGGAGAGGGAGAAGCAGTCTCCCCGCTGAGCAAGGAGCCCAAAGTGGGGCTTGATCCCAGGACCCTGAGATCATGACCTGAGCCGAAGGCAGACACTTAACCAACTGAGCCACCCAAGCTCCCCAGTTAGAAACGCCAGCCCAAGCTCTGTCAGACAATGATTAGCTTGAACCATCATGCATTCCATTTAAATTAAGTTGGTTAGGTTTTCCCCCAAAATTGTGCGGGTTTTTTTTTTTTTTACTTCAAACATTATTTTTTTTTTTAAAAATCTCAATGCCTAACTATGAGACTCAGAAATTTGGTGTGAGGTATGCTATACCATCTCCCATCCGGCAAGAGGTTTTAAATATCCTAACTGGAATCCCTAAATCTTTAATGTGATGTAAGATCTTTGTCGGATATAGTTTGTCACCACTGAGAAGCTGAAAAGGCATTTGAGCAACTGTTTACTACAGACCAGTTGGCTACTCCATAATTTATCACCAGGTAAAGCACTAAGTGTTCCATGCTTTGGGTTCCCTCGAATCTCTTCTAGGCTACTCCTCCCAGCCAGTTGGTCCAGCAAGGCCAGTCCTTGGAGCAAGGCTGAGAGTAGACTGGAGCCAGTCCTGCAAGACCAGTGTTTGTTCCCAGGGCTGTGCCTGACTGGCCCACGCTGAAGGTTGTCCCCTTTCTGACATCTTTATTGGCAAAAGATGTTACCAAGCATTTAGAAGCATTTAACAGAATCTACCACGATTCTTAGCCACCCATCCTTCCTACCCACCCCCTCACTCTCAGACTTAATCAAGAGAGGAAGTGACTCTACCCCTGATGCTGTCATAATTTTTGAAATCTGGAAGTGGGTCCCATGATGTGAAAGGAAGTTAAATGCTAGAGGTAAATGCTAGAGGCAGACAATGAGCTCCTACACAGGTCTAGAAACCTGTGATTGCCTTCGAGTTATTTTCCAGGGTTCTAATTAAAAAAAAAAAAAAAAAAAGTCCCCAAATGCCCCTCTTTGGTCGGTGGCAGTTACCAAGAATTTTGTCAGGCTTTCTTGAAGGGCTCATGGACTAGCTCTAAGAGAATATCCAAATGATAAAATCATGACAACTAAAGTAAGAAAAAAAAAAAAAAAACCTCTTTGAGTGGGCTTATTTTATACTTTTTTCCCTTTTTCATTTCAGCAGTGAAAGCACATGAATCCTCAGAATTTGTTTAAAATGTCTCCCTAGTTAATGGCCTACATCTGTTAATGTACCACAGCCGGGAAGCATCCTCTGGAGGAAAATCTGGACTCCAAGTTAGAATGTATATTTACATCTAAGCACTTTCGAATAGATAAATTTCCCATTACTATTATGACAACTTGTCACCAGAGCTCACCTTCTCCTTCCTCTGAACTGTCCTCATTCCTAGGAAATCTACCCCATCTGTTGCAAACCTGAAAACTAGCCTTCCTTCCCGATTCATAATTGAGAAGTTTCTCTGGGATGCTGGGAGGAATAAAGTAACTAACAGCCACTCTGAGTACTTGAGTCAACCTTATTATCGCCAAGTCTGTAGTCTGCCATGACCCGGCAAAGAGCAAAGGCCCAGGACTGGTGCCTGAAGAGCGACTCTAATTTCATCTTCTGCCACTTACTACTGGGTGGGCTGGGGATTCACTTAAGCTCCCTTGATTCCAACATCTCGGGGTTGCTGGTGAGAGACCAATGAAGACCAAGGGCAGGAAAGTCCTTTGTAAACCTTACGGTGCCATAAAAATGAGTTCTTTTGGTAACACCAAGAGAGAAGGAGGATACAACTTAATTTGCTAATTTCTCCTAATTTATGCCCTTACACTAATTTGTGATATACTTCATGGAACTTACCTTCCTCCGTCCTCAAACGTGTTTCCAAAAAAAAACGCAAGAACACCTAAACGAAAGTAAGCATGTGCCCTGCATTGCTGAAGGCAAGGCCTGCACTGCAGGTACTGAGAGAGGATGGGATCTGGCGAAACTCCAGTAAAGTCCTGGGCGGGACGAGTGTCAGATACAGGAAAAGGGAAAACAGTACACCTTGAAGCCACAGAAACCAGAATGCCAATAAGGAGACCAGTTAGCTACCAAAGGAAGATGTGGGCACATGTCCAGAGACCTAAAGCACCTTCTTAGATGTGTGGAGGGAACAGTCAACCCAAAATAGAATTTCTATGAAATCCACAGAAATGCACCTGTCATCTTGCTACGGCACCATGCCGTGAAGGAACGCTGACAAGGTAAGGGAGAAGGGGCAGCATGACAGGGTGGAGAAGGCCAGTGCTTACAAGTCAGACCCCTTTCGCTGGCTGACCACAGCAGCTGCTTAAGGCCACATGACCAAGTGGCCTCACTTTCCTCATCCATGAAAAGGGTGTCTGTCACAACAAAACTCACAGGGCCAGTAAGAGAAATGTGCTATACCTGGGACCCATCTCCATTGTTGGGTTTGGCATGCTGTCTTGACATGAATTAGACATAAATACAACTGATTCTCTGACTAGCCTTTGAGTGCCCTGTGGGCAGGGACATCTGTCCCTTTTTCTCGGAATTCCCAGTCTACCCAGCTCAGTGTTTGGCACTCCTCCAGGCTTAATCAATTTTATTAAACTTATAATCAAAAGGTGAAGTGTAAATGCATTATGAACTGAATATAAAGGTCTATAAATATGTAAAGGTGAGGTTTGAAGGCAAACGAAAGACTCCTGCCTATTTGAAATCTAAAAATGGTATTGGAAGGTAAAGACTGGTTAGGGAGTCTCTCTTCTGCCCAAGAGACAGTGACATCGTGACCAAGGCACCCATGAATTTGGTCTGCTAGGCTAGGGTACCTCCAGGGCAGAGAAAGGAAACTCTCTCAGGTATCGTCTGGGGAGATGTCCCCAAACTACCTACCATATTAATGGATTCCCACATAAAACAAAATGTGACGCCCTGGCTGGTTTTTCTAGAACCCATCCAGCTTGACAGGGAAGTTCCAGGCTCCAAAGAAAGCCTTCAGTTTCAGACCCCAGTCAAACCTAAATCTGACTGATAGAATCACCCGCCAACTTGGTAAAATCTATTGTCTGAGATACAAAAGCAGGAGGCCCTGGGGCCTTCTGGGTTTCTGCTTGGAACGAGAACGTCAGCACCCCAGCTCGGTTCATGTCTCCAAGCAGCAGCACCGAGGTTGGAACCTCTCCTCTCACGTGGCCCTCTACGTCGTTCAAAAGGGTGGTTAGCAAAACAAAGTCGGTGCTCAGCAGTCGTTATCCTGACCCTCTCCTAATAACACAGCAACACCAGGAACCTCATGGCTCCTTTCCTGAACACGGGGCACATCACAGCCAGGTTTTCACATACATATCCTATGGGAACGATGCCTGAGGTAGCTATCAGGCAACCATCCCTACCTGCATTTTCAGAATGAGGAAATGGGTGATCAGAGACTTGGCCAGGATCACACATAAAGCAAAAGGCAGAGCTGGATTCTCACTCCGCTGCTTCAGGTCGCTTCTCTTCCTCTCGCCACAAAACTGGGAAATAACTGGAGCTGAAACAAGGTCTCGGTTCTAGAGTTTTCCTTTAGACTTCGGAAGCCCCCCGGAAAACCTCACAGAGGCTCTTGGGGAAAAGTGCTATCTTCTCATTATTTAGGTATGACACTATGTAAGGTTACAGTTTGCCTTTTACGTTCTCCATTCAAATGAAATGGAACTTTCCTTTCAAGAAGGCTCTGTTGAAACTGCTCTGGTTTGGGTAGAAATGCCCAGGAGTCAGGCTCTTGGTTCAAATTTCCTTCCCAAGTCCAGAAAAGTGGGGACATTAATGCAAACGTACTTCCTGGTGTAAATTAGGCTATAAATTGAGCTATTCATTGACCTCAGCTCAAAGAAAATCTTAGAAACACAGGATTTACCATTATTTCCCCTGTCACAATCAAAACTGAGTGCCTTAGATTTATCACGTGCATCGTTAATTCTTTTTTGTTTTAAGTAGGCTCCATGCCCAGAGCAGAGCCCAACATGGCACTTGAACTCATGACCCTGAGATCAAGACCTGAGCTGAAGTCAAGAGTCAGATGCTTCACCGACTGAGGCGCTCAGGCGCCCCAAGTGCACCGTAATTCTAAAAAGCACTTTCATGTCTATTCTTTCATATACTCTTCACAACCTTGTAAAGTTGGTATCGCCATCCACAATTTACAGATCAGGAAACTGAAGCTTTTAGAGGTTAAGAAACTGGTCCAACGTGGCACTGAGGTCCCCTCTACGTGAACCCAGATGTTCTGAATTTACAGGCAGGATTACCCCTTCCGCGATACCTCATGTCAATGTCTTCCAGCCAAAGACCACCAGGAACACACTTCTGGCTCCACAGCTGCATTCATTATTCATCACAGTCAGGGAGAGCGGGCACAACGGGGCCCCATGGACCTCCTCAGTTAAGAGGGTATTAGAATCTATTACAGGATCTGGGCTGCTCTAGATGGGGCGCCGTCAGAAAGTGGGGCAATTCTACGATTGTGTATCTCAATAAATGTTATCTGTAGGGAGGGGACTAGAGCACAGAGAGCGGTAAAATGGTACAGCAGCAGTGGCCACTCCAATTAGCCAGGCTCAGGGGGAGGTGGGGTTTGATGGTATATTATGGGTTTAAAGGAGCCTGTCTTAGTCTGTGTTTAGATGAAATTACACAGTGGCCTTGTTTGGTCTCACTTGACCATGGTTTAAGAGGGAACCTGTCTGAGGCTAGTGTTGTGTGCACTTGCCCACGTCCAACAGGAGGCCAACATGGCCCAGCTGTGAGTGTCAGGCCAGCTTCTAACAACACCGAGGCCAGAGGATGTCAGGGCTTGCTTTGTTTCTTTCTCCAACAACTTCCTCTCAGCAACCTTTACCTCGAACAGAAAGTCAAGGAAGACCATTCGCAAATGATTTAACTTAAATGAAATCTTTACATTGTGAAACCAAAAATACAATCAGCATTAAACTGCCCCCAGAAACTCCCTAAGGGATGTAGTAAGGCTTGAGTCACAATCTTCTTGCATGGGCTTGCCTCTTCTTCCATTCAGATGCCCTCCCCTCTGAACAATTAATTGGTTCACGGGCAGAGAGGGTTGAACTGTGGCAGCACCTGCGAGCTGTCCCCCAACATCTGTGCTTCTTTTCCTTTAGTGACACAATCTCTGGCCTTTAGCTGGGTGCATGGCTGCTCAGAATAAGGAATTCATTCCCAGATTCTTGGGCCGCTAGGAGTGGCCGGGGACGTAAGTGGAAGGAGTGGGTGCAAGCTCTAGGGCATAACACAAAGTCGGTGTGGGGGTGATGACCTCCTTACTCCGTGCAAAATTGGCAGGTGGGAGCCAAAGCTCTACGTGGGCCGATGAGGACCAGTGCCACACCCTCGGGTGGCAGAGCGGAAAACAGAGGTAGCCTGCACCCCGGGCAACTGCAGGGCTCCCTGCACTGCCTACATCCAGAATGTGGAGTGGGAGAGAAAGAAACACACACACCAGAGTAACAAGCAAAAAAACCTCACTCAGGTCAACTATACTCCAACAATAAATTAATAAATCAAAAATATTAATTCACTCGTAATCTGCTGCCTAATCTCAGGTGGAAACTTTTTCCATTTAAATGAGGTAAAATTAAATTTAATCCCAGGGGCGCCTGGGTAGCGCAGTCGCAGTCGTTAGGCGTCTGCCTTCGGCTCAGGGCGTGATCCCAGCCTTCCGGGATCGAGTCCCACATCGGGCTCCTCCGCTGGGAGCCTGCTTCTTTCTCTCCCACTCCCCTGCTGTGTTCCCTCTCTCGCTGGCTGTCTCTCTGTCACATAAATAAATAAAATCTTTAAAAAAAAAAAAAATTTAATCCCAGAAGTTCTTCTATAGCTCCAGGCTTACGCAAATCTTCCCCTACCTGAATCCTTTTGCTTTGTGTTTGTCGCCACCTCTCCCCACTAATGCACGAAACAGGTAAAAATCTGTTTCTAACCTTGCTGTATATTGCTGTGCTCACTCTTTCATGAGTATATTTATGTTTTATCCAATTACATGTTTCTAATTTTTACCTTTTTGTCTCACTCTTTCCCAATAAAACAGAGCCCACTAATGGGGCATCAGAATACCGAGTAGTTGTCTTTTAATGAGCCTTTAAGGACGCTATAATGTATTCATATTTTAATTTTCTTCATCTACTCACTTCTCATCCTCATATGAGACAGTCACGTTCGTGGATGGACGAAAACGTACACCTCAGCTAAACTGCAAATTGCTAGGGGATTGCTCCCTGGGTTGGCAAAACCTCAAATGTTAAATTTGTGAGTGCCAAGAGTTTAAATATATAAAATGCCTTTATTTGTAAAAGGCCTCAAAGGACTTTTTTCACTGTTGAGTCATCATATCCCCTATATTTGTAAAACCATTTGCAATTAGTTTACAAAGTGCTTTCATACTTATCATCTCATAGTCCTTGTAGTCTGGCTGGATATTAGTAATTTCTGTGTTAGAAACAAGGAGCTAGAAGCTTGGAGGTGGTGAATCACTTGCTCACGGTGCCATTCGTCTAAAAAAAAATCCTTGTAAATGGCCCTTGGGTTATTTTCCTGGTTTCCCCATTCTGAGCAATACTGCAGTAAGCCTTCTCACACCTATATTTCTGCCCTTGGGCTAACATTTCTGGGGGACGAAGGCTGAAATGGAACCTCTAGTCTGGGACGTGAGGACGGGATATTGAGCAGGGAGAGGGGGCACTGGGAAAGCATTCCTGGTGGGGAAATGAAGTCGAGGAGGCAGGCCTGACTAGGTCATCATTCCCAGTTTTACTGAGCTGGAAATGTGGGCCACTGCTTTCTAATTTCCGAGTGGAACTAAGTCCAAATGGACGTCACTCAGAGGAGCTGCAGGATGACCTGGACAGCGGCCCCTCTCCAGGGTCTCAGGTAGCACTTCAGGTGGGTTAGCTGAACAGGTCGCCAGCAGCTGCATCAACACCCAGGTCCCAGATGATGCAGTTCTGCAGAGTTGTTCTCTATCGCAGAAGGGGACACAGGGGCCCCAGCTGATAGACCACAGCCGCTGAGTAGCTGGCACCAGCCAGTGTGGGCAAGGGACAGAACGAGCCCCAGGTTCTGCCTCTCAAACTCGATCTCCATTGATCCCAATTATAATTCTGCCATTTCCTTCTCATCTTCACTCTCACAGTTTGCTACATACACTCCAACATCCCTAATCCAGCCCTTAGGGTGAGTGTGCAACTGATAATGATTCCAGTGAGTTTAAAGCAAATTCTCTGCAGGAATTTATTTATAATTTATTTCTCTTGATTTATTTATGTTTTATTTCCAGAGGGACAGAATGGGGTAGAAAGAGCTCTGGCCCTCAGATCAGAAAGCCTGGAAGAAGACAGAGAAGGAAGACTGCAGAGGAAGGGAAAGGGAACGAATAGTGTGGGCCACCAACTCTGGGCCGTCACTTTACACACACTGGTATTTATCCTCACAATAATCCTGTAAGGATGGCCTTGTTGGTCCATTACTGATGAGAAAAGGGAGCTTGGAGAAGTTAAGAGTCTCTTTCAAACACTAACCCCCACCCCCGACAAACAACAACAGGATTCGTGTCCTGCAAGGAATTTTCCATTGTTCTAAGGTTGTGAAAACCAAATGAGATAATGGATGCAAAAACTAGCCCCTGCAGCGTGTGATAATATTATGATGGTAATGCCAGGACCCTGCAACATATGTTTTCAAAGAAGGTCTGAGTCTCCCTGGAGGTCAGCCAGTGGCCCCGTTGGGCCTCATGATAACTGAGAATGGATTTGAACAAAGGGCCTGTGGGGCTTAACTTAGCAGGTTAGTGGTGGCCATTCCCCCTAGACAACCACACCACATTTGTAAGAACCTTCTCAGAAGATTGTGAGCCAAACTTTCTATCTTTTGTCCCCTTTTCCTTTAAAAATCTCTATTCCCATAGATTTCCAAGATTGCTCCTTACTTTCTTCCATATTATTTCCTTTTTATTACTTTCCTTCCCAGATAATGAAGTATAATTGCAGTTAACTGGGGAAAGACAGAAAAAGAGAAGCTTCTCTATAAAGCCTTGTTTATCTTCAAGACACAAATATATATACATGCATAACATATAGTTATTATATACCTATATATACACACATAAATACACATGCACATTTTTCAGTAGGCTAAGAATTACCCTTGAGTTCTTCCTCCCCCACGCCCCATCCTATTAGTTCTACTTCGGACATGTTCCTCCACTCTACCCCTCCTCTAGTCTTAAGTCACTGCCTTATTTAGGGTCTCATTATTTCTTACCTGCAGTAGCATCCTAACTGGTCTTGGGGTTAGTGCCCCACCCCCTGCTGCCTGGTCCTACGTGTCCTTCCTTCATAATTACTTAAGTGAGCTGCCATACTACTCAAGGTGGAGGAAGCTTCCTAACTCCTTATGGGCACATTCCCCAGGTGAGTTGACTAGCTGGATATAGCAGCAAGCCCATTGCTATCTTAAGCCCTAAAATAATAAGATGTAGCAAAGTAAGTGTCTGTTATGGGTTGAACTGTGTCCTCCTCCAAAAAAAGATATGCTGTGAATTTGACCTTATTTGGAAATAGGGTCTTCATAGATGTAATAAAGTTAAAATGAGGTCAGTAGGGCGGGCCTCAATCCAGTATGACTGATGTCCTTATAAGAAGAGACAGGCATGCAGAGAGGCCATGTGATGACAGAGGCAGAGATGGGAGTGATGCATCTAGAAACCAAGAATTGCACAACACCAGAAGCCCAGAGAAAGACCTGGAACGGATTCTCCCCTTGAGTCTTCAGAGAGTGCATGGTCCCACTGAAAGCTTGATTTTAGATTCTAGCCTCCAGAATTGTAAGTGAATCAATTTCTCTTGTATTAAGCCATCTAGTTTGTGGTCATTTGTTAAGATAGCCCTAGGAAACTAACACAGGATCTTTAAAAAGGCGGAAGAGCTGACCATCAAGACAGAACCTTCAAGTCAAAGCTCCTTCCTAAGTTTGCCTCTGCTACTTACCTACTCTCTAAGAAGATAGTGGCCTCCAGAATTATGGTTCTAAAGAACACATTTGATGATATCATTCCTTTTTTTAAAAAGCCTCCATTTTCAGGGGTGCCTGGCTGGCTCAGTCAGTTGAATGTCTGACTCTCGGTTTTGGTTCAGGTCATGATCTCAGAGTCCTGGGATGGAGCCCTGCATCAGGCTCTGTGCTCACCACTGAGTCTGCTTGAGGAGTCTCTCTCTCTCTCCCTCTGCCCCTCCCCCCACTCGAGCGCTGGCACACATGCATGCTCTCTCTTTCTCAACCAAATAAATAAAACTTAAAAAAAAATAATAAAAATAAAAAGCCTCTCATCTTCTATAAGACAAAGTCCAATCCCCTAATATGCCATGTAAGGCCTTCACAGTCTGGTCTCAAACTGCCTTTCTAACATAAATGCTATCTTTCTGCCCCCTCCCTATCTCCCTCCCTACATGCTGACCCCCAGTCATCACGCTGCCCTGGAGGCAGTGACTGATTCTCATGAACAGTGGACAACAGGCATGGTGAAGGCAACTGGCCAGGGTGGCCCTGAGAGTGGGCCTGGATATCCACCATACTGAGCAAACCCACGACGCTCTTTCTCTAGAAGACCAAAAGCTGGGCAATGCTGAATCAGGCAGAAGGATCTGTGGCTTTGGGCACCGAAGGCACAGGCATAATTTGGTGCCTAAGTATTAAGCAATACCACTTGATGGTACATGCCGCATTCTATTTCCTCTCTGAATTCACTTTGAACCTTCATCAGTCAATAAATTAGTGAGTTATCTACAATGTACTGAGTGAGCCCTGTGCTCAGCGCAAGGACACACAGAAAAGGGTATGAGACGTGTCAAGTCCACTAATCCAATCAGTCTGGTCTAGTTGGGGAAAGGACGAACACGCAATGTGCATACGACACTAGGCAGCAGATTCAGTTCTGGGGCTCCATTTAAAAACTGGAAGAGCTCAGAGAACAGAAGTTACCGGAGTGGACTAGAACAGTTCAGAAAGAGTAGGTGGAGGGAATGGGAACGGAGGTGGGCCTGGCAGATTCAGAGGACTTAGCTGGCCAACGGGAGGAAGGAGACTTTGCAGGGACAAGACAAATGATGGCAGAGAAGTAGGAGGAGGAGACATCACGGCTCCTGGAGAAACCGAGCTTTCAAAGCACCGTTCTTGATTAGTCTAGTTCACAAAGGGGGCCTCCGGATCAGCAATAGCAGCAGCCCCTGGAAACGGGACAGAAACTCAAAGTCTTGGCCCCACCCCCAACCTAGTGAATGAGATGCTCTCCGCGCAGGGGTACCCTCCCCCAGTCTGTGTTTCTACACATTTTGCAGGTGATTCCAGTGCAGGCTAAAGTTTTTGAGATGCACGACTCTAAGAAGAAGACATGTTATAAATAAACTTACAATATCTATTCCTACAGAGGAACCTTAAATCGTCTCCTACTTTTATTTCATTTCCTTTAGTTTTTGATAGAACCTAAATGGCTGAGCAGCAAACAGGTGCCAAGCACAAGGCAGAGACAGCTGTGTGAGCACGTGAGTACGTGTGTGCCCAAAGACCACATCAGTCATCTGACTGCCAGGAAGTAACTGCTGAACATACATCTGAGAAAGATCTGGAAAAATCAGTTATTTAAGGCCGCAGCACTGCTCCGATGTCACAGTCCTATGGGACAAGAAATTTTATATACTAAAGATAAAGACAGTGGTTAAATGTGGTTACCTAGGCCCCAGGAATAATAATAGGAGGACAGATACAACTACTTCCCTTGTCGCCCCTCGTCTTTCTGCAGTCATCTGGTGGCTAGTTCTCCTATTTCCACACCCCAGAGATAAGAACCCCACCCTCTTTCGCGTTCGAAGCTTCTTTATGTGAGCCCCGCTGACAATCCCTACTCTCACCACTCCTGCCAAAGGAAGGCAGGTTGGGTTTATTTTGATTTGTGTTGGGCCTGCAGTTCCTCGTTAAGTAAACTAGGGCTCCGCGTCTGGCCAATGCATTCAAGAAGAGAAAAATAGAAGGAATCAAAGTGAATGGTAGGGAGGGAAGGAGGGGGAAGTTCCCTGGAAGTCTAAAAGTAGGAACTGAGGATGGTATTTTTGGCTTGGGACTTTCTGTACCACATGAAATTATGAGAATGACTTAATTGTTCCTGTGCGTTCGAAACCCGAGAGAGACCATGATGGCCGGGTTACACCCAGACGGACTGCAGCGGGAGTTAGGCAGGGTGGCCTCCTGCCAGGTAACCCTGCTCTGCAAACATGACTGACTGGCTGCCTCGGTGGTGTTTTCAGGGCCAGGCCGAGGCTGACGATGGCTAGCTTTGCTCCCCGCTGCCTCACACTCCCCAAAGGAGACAGGGTGCTATGTCACAGATGGCTCCCATTTTGGGGCTAAGCAGAGGGGCTGGGGGTGGGCTCCAGAAAGCCGGGGTTCTAGTCTTTTCTCTGTGTAGTGGCTATATGCACTCAGGCAGCAATTTAACTTTTCTCTGTCTCCTCACCTACTGGAAGAGAAGATACGCTGTATGTGCCTGGACTGTCCTACAGAATGGTGGTAGGAACACATAAGGAAAAAGACACAAAGAACATCCTTTGGAAAATTTTATACTATTAGGAGTTATTCCTTGACTCTCGCTTTCACCTAGTATCTTTTGCACCCCTCTTGTTATGGTGGACGCCTCTGGGCTGCCTGCCCTGCTTCCCTTTCCGCAGGAGGTGGCGGTCATGGGTGCTAATGCCTCGCCACCAGGCCACAGGAGAAGACCCCTGACCCAAGCCAGACACATCAGATTATCATTCCCGGGAGTCTGTAATAGGCTTAGCGGCTGAGTTCTTGGTCACTTAGGCTCATCACGCTACCCTAGTGGTTCCGATCAGGGGCACTTTTACTCCCCTGGGGGGCATCTGGCGATGTCAATTTTTGGCTGTCACAATGAGGAGGGGCTACTATTGACACCTTGTGGGTAGAGACCAGGGACGCTGCTCAACATCCCCCAAGGCACAGGACAGCCCCTCATAACAAACAGTTATCTGGCCCCGAATGTCAGTAGTATCAAACATGAGAAACCCTGCCCCAGAGAAGTGGTTGCAAGGCAAACAGCTCCCGGGGCCCGGCGGATACACAAGGGACGAGCCAGGCAGTGGGAAGTGGGCTGACTGGCAGTGCGGGGGGCTGAGGAAGACAACAGCCCCTGTGCAGCTCCAGCCAGGTGTTACCACCTGGGGACTTAAGCTTGTTAGTTCTGAGTTTTCTAGACAAGTTGGAAAATTGGATTTTCATGTGAAATCTGATTTTTTAAAATTTGTTGTTTTAAGTGAGTGAGCTTTACACCCAACGTGGGGCCTGAACTCACGACCCCAAGATCAAGAGTCGCATACTTTACTGACTGAGCCAGCCAGGTGCCCCGAATCTGATTTTTTTTAATTAAAAGATTTTATTTATTTATTTGACAGAGAGAGACAGCCAGTGAGAGAGGGAACACAAGCAGGGGGAGTGGGAGAGGAAAAAGCAGGCTCCCAGCGGAGGAGCCCGATGCGGGGCTTGATCCCAGAACGCCAGGATCACGCCCTGAGCCAAAGGCAGACGCCTAATGACTGAGCCACCCAGGTGACCCCAAATCTGATTTTTAAATGCCGACTCAGATATCTTGAAACATATGGGCCAAAAAAAAATACATTTCCAGGCCTCATGGAGGCTGGGGTGTCACTGGTTTACAACCTCTGATCGAGAGAGAAGAGCCAAAGTCTCCTTCACTTGAGCCCCTGGGAGCTTTCTAGGCTCTTCCCTCCACCACTTCCTTGGATTTGCGAGGCAGCCCAGGAGGTCCCTTGCACCCCAAAGCCTTCTCTAGCACACACCCCTGCCATTCTCTCTCCCACTCACTGCTTCAGCGACACCTTGGACCTGGGGGATGTGCCATCCCCTCCCAAATTAGAACTCAATCTCTCAGGGCTGGAAGAGACCCTGGAAAAGGTCTAGTCCTGACCTGCCAGGAAAAATATTTGACATATTACTTAACCCCTCTGAGCCTCAGTTTCTTCATTTGTAAAACTTGGGTAAGAATAACAATAGTTCTTCAGGCCGTTAGGAAGATTGCATGCGTTCATCTGTCACCTCAACCTCCCTCTCGAATCCGTAGCCTTTGGAAATAAGGCTCCAAGGCCACTGCTGCTGTTAATAAAAATAAGAAAACCAGCACACTTAGATCAAGATTAATGTTAGTATTTGTTTGAGGCTTAGCCTAAAAACTCACACCGGGTGGAACTTGAACATTAAATCACTTTCCCAGGGCGAAGAAGCCATGTCTCATCAGTTACTGAGACAGATTTTTGGAACACTTTACAGACGCCAAAGAATATTCTGTGTGTTGACATACGGTGGGCCAACCAGTACCAGGGTGATCTGGCTTATGGTGGTTCTGAGAAGGGGCATGAATAGCAGGAGACACAGCGAGCAGGGAGTGGGCAACTGTCAAGCATCCAACCACCGCTTGCAAAAAAAAGAAAAAAAGTATACAAGAAATTCTCGGGCCAGAGAGCAACAATCTCTCACCATCTTAAGAATGTAGTGAATTCAGGTTTATGGCAAATCTAACCTGTCACAAGGGCTGTGGCATTCGCTGCGGCAGCCAAGCCATTCTGGCCTGAATTCTCGCCAAGGCTACTTGACCCTCATAAAAATCCTTGACAGTGGGGTGGGTGCCATTTTTTCCCTCTGCCTTTGAAAAGCTTCCTTGACAACACCCATTACAAAGAGCATAGGGTCCGCTCTCCAGACTGGAGGCCAAAATGCTAACTTACTAATACCCAAGTCTGCCAAAAAATTTGTGGGTAGTACTCTCTCCTTCTAGCAGTATTATAGAGAGAAAAGAGAGAAAGGGAATGGAAATGCAGAAAATCCAGAAAGAATTCTGATATTAAGATCAAACGATCACATGTGTTTTCTCACATTTGTCCTTCCTGCTTTACTTCTGATCACTTTGCCAATATAAGCTGGTCTTTCAATGACAAAATCATTTCCTCACATATGGATAGGACACTGGTTCTGTTGCTTTCCATCGCCGACTTCACAGAGGATTTATGTGAGTCTTCTGGGCTCATTAGCAATGCTGTTTCATTATTTCTATGAAAGCACTGTGCTATGTAAGGAAGATACCATACAAAGCAAATAATGCATACTAAAAATTGAAACTATACTAGGAAAATAAATCTGGATTCAGTCCGAGTACTGGTGAAAGCTGATATTATTAAGATATCACTCATAAATGCTCACAACCAACTGCCCACAGCCGTAGCAGTAGCACAGCCCCCACAATAACCCCTAGAGCCCAGGAGAATTCTGGAGCATTAAGCTGCATTCTTGCGAGGAGTGGTTTCCCTCCTAGGCAGGGAAGAAGGTGCATGTGATGTTTTCCAATTTAGGAATGCAAAGGGGGCATTATACTTTCCAATCTTGCTGTATCCATCCATCCATTCAATAAATACCTACCGAGTGCCTATTATGTGCCTGACACTTTGCTACGCGTTGGGTGATGGGGATGAACAACACACGTATTCTGCTGGCCCTCGTAGAGCTTACAGCCCAGTGAGCCAAAGAGACACGTTAACAAGCAATTCCAACAGTTTGATAAGAGTCATGTATGGTAAGACAGGCCCTTCCTTCTCTTTCTCCTCCCCAAAGAAACTTGGAACAAGGGACTGCAAGAATTTAATCTGATGTGAGTCATGGAAACAGTCAACTCACCATCACTAAGAAACCAACAGAAGAAATAACTTGAGAAGAGAGCAGTGACAGAGACCTTCATCAGAAAGGGGAGGCAGAGGTGAGGGACAGACTTTGGAGATCAGATTGTCTGGCTTGCTGGGAGCCTGGAGTCCAAGGAAAAGCAATGAGAGCAGTACCAGGAAAGAGAGCCCGTGGGGCATCAGGGAAGGTGTGGGACAGTTACAGTCAGGGACTTTTCCAAATCTTGTACAACGGCTAACAAATCCAACCATTATGATAACCCCATGAAACAGGTACTATTATCATCACTCCCATTCTACAAACGAGGAAGCTGAGGTGAAGAGGGTATAAAATCTGTCCATGCTTGTTAGTAAGTCATGGCGCCAGGATTCAAGCATACCTAGCCTGGGCTCTAGAACCTTTGTTTTATACTAAACACATGTCAAAGATTTTGGGCATGCCTTAGTGGAAAATGAGGGGTCAAAGAGGATTTTTAAGCAAGGTACCATGTAATTAAAACAATGATTTCAGAAATCACATAGTCACTGAATGCAGAGTGAACTGGAGGAGAAAGGGGAAGGCAACTGGCATTTAACGAATGCCTCAGGTGCGCCCGGACCTCTTCAGACATGATCTTATAATTCTACCTCAGTATCCAATGAGCACTTCGGATACTGGAACTTTTCACTGATTTTTTTTTTTTTTTTTTTTTTTTTTTTACTGATTTTGGATTTTACTAATACTGGAACAAAGTCTCAAAATGGTCTGTAACTTGTGCATTCACGCCTGTATGTGGTGGAACCAGATTCTGAACGCAAGTGAGGCTACCGTTAGAGTCCCTGCTATTCCTACCACACTGTCCTAGAAATGCTGGAGGCAAGGAAGCTGGACAGCATGTTTTTAAAATTGTCAAGATGAGTGGTCATGAGAATTAGAGGAAGGGGTGCGTGGGAGACCTGATAACTCTCTGGACACTGAAGTCAAGGGAAAGATTGAGGGAAAAAAAAAAAAACCAAAAGAAACGACATCAGGACTGCAAAATTATTTTTCTTGAGTTTGGGAGGCAGGAAGTATTAGAAGCAGCCTACCTGAATGGCGACTAAGAGTAGCAGCATTTAAAGGCACCTGGGTGGCTCAGTCAGTTAAGCCCCTACCTTCTGCTCAGGTCCTGATCCCAGTGTCCTGGGATTGAGTCCCCCAACGGGGCTCCCTGCTCAGCAGGGGGCCTATTTCTCCCTCTCCCCCTCCCCCTCCTTGGGCACGCTCTCCGTCAAATAAATAAAATCTTAAAAAGAAGAGTACTAGCATTTACTGAGCACTTACTTATTTGCCAGGCATCGTACTAAGGGCATTACCCGTGCCAACTAACTAACTTCTCACAAAACGCCTCATTTTAACGATGAGGCAACTAAGTAAGTTACCCGAGATCGCATGGAGAGCAAACTGCAGAGCTGAATTTGAGCTGAACTGACACGTGTAACTTCACGTCTTATAGAAGCTGGACATTTCCTATACGTCTCGGAGGAAACAGGAGACATGATAATGGGTTAAAGATTTGCATGGCTGGGGAATTCCAGAGAAGCAGAACCAGCATAAATGGCTAAATGCCACAAAAAAATAAATTTTAGCTCAAACATGAAGTTTCTGTGGTAACCTGTATTTATTCTAATTTCAGAAGTAAATGGATTATACAAAATTCTTTTTAGAAAGAAAAATGAAAGAAACAACAATTGCCTTCACATTTCTAATGAGTTTAGCTGTTCAAAAATAAACAGGCTCCCTTCTGAGACATGAGCTCTTAATCACTGGAAATATTCACGAATGCTGTCAGAAACTGTCAGAAGGATTTCTGGACAAGGCCAAGCTGTCACATAACACCGAGCTCGAGAGCTCTCAAATGGAGGATACTTTCTGCCTTTTTTTTCCTTCACTGGTCACTTCTCAATGTTACCCTTCTTACAGGATGATGTTACCAGACTCTACAGAGAAAGGGTGTCCTTTCTGTCACCTCAAGTTATAAAGAAAGTGCCACTGGAGAGCTAAACCTATACCTACAAACTTCTTTGACAATGTTGACCGTATAAGCTATTTCCTAGTTTTGAAAAATGAAATTAAAAGGAAAAAGAAGCCCACAGCATATTTTTTAGGTATAAAAGCCCTAACCTTTTCTGGTTAAACAATCCAGACCATGTGAGAATACAGTCAAGTGTTTTTCAGGTTCAAAGTGCTTACGCTGAAAGTCAAGCAAGAGCGATTACCTGAAAGGAAATTGTCCTGCTTACCTGCCTATTCTAAACAGAGAAGTAACTGTCAGATGGAAAGTGAACTCTAATTGAGTCCTGACACAGATTTTATTCTAAGAAGCAAATGGAGGTGGAAAGGAGGGACACATCGTTTTGTTTTTGCATTTTAACATATCTGAAATCAGACTCTATATTATAATCCGTGACATGTCTCCATTTAGTTAATAGCATTTTTCATTCTTAAAGGTACATAAATGGGCGCCTGGGTGGCTCAGGTAAGCGTCTGCCTTCGGCTCACATCAGGATCCCAGGGTGCTGGGATCGAGTCCCATGTTGGGCTCCCTGCTCAGCGGGGAGCCTGCTTCTGCTGCACCCCCTGCTTGTGCTGTCTCTCTGTGTCAAATAAGTAAATAAATTCTTTAAAAAAAATTTCTTTAAAAGGACATAAAAAATGGTGCTTCTTAAAAATCAATGGCAATAGAAACTGGAAATAAGGTTAACAGAAAGTAAATATCAGTTTCTTAAGAACATAAATAAGCCAATGGAGTCTTAGTCTTGATGAAATACAGTAATTTCTGAACGTGATGCATAAAGAAACAATTTCCACATGAGAATTAAAATTCAGACTTAAGTGGTAGAGTGTGCAACTCTTGATCTTGGGGTTGTGAGTTCAAGCCCCACATTGGGTGTAGAGATTATTTAGAATTAAATCTTAAAAAATAAAATAAAATAAATAAATTCAGACTTAAGAATTAAGGACACTATGGAGAATGGCTGTGTGCATTTGTCTGATGATTGCATGGGCGCTGGTGTGTGCTGCAGGGACCCACCGTGCTGTGCGGCAGGCGGGGCGGGGTGCTCAAGTTTACGGGAAAGCAGCAGGCTTGGGATCTGGCTGGCCCGTAAAAGCATCTGGGGAGCTACCACCTTCTATTATTACTAAAGCATTTGGGGCTCTGGACTTCTTCATTCAGAGCTACAAAGACTCTTCACATGCCCTCTGTGACTTCTCTGGTTCTAGGAGCCAAACTGGCAGCCTGGAGACAGAGGAAGCCTCAAAAAGCAGCATGAAAACAGAATCCTAGAGATATCTATAGTTCAGGACCTAAGTGGGGTGGGGGAGGGAATCTCCTCTTGCCCCAGCTGTATATTTGAATGAAGTGAGGCATTCTTCCATGTGCCCTCAGTCCCAGACAGCAGAACCCACGTTGGCCACAAATCATAAATAGGAAAAGAAAGTTCAGCCTGAAGAAGGAAGGGTAACTAGATTTTCTGAGGTCAAAGAGTGTGGCATGAAGTCAGACAAGTACACATCCATGGGGACAACAAGGCAGAACACGGCATCTGATAGGACATCCCGAGTTAACTCTGCTATACAGTGTCCTCCGTCTGGGAAGACACCAAAGTGCCATGATCAAATCCATGAAATCCTGAATTACATAAAACAGAATAGTTTGGTTTTTAATTAAAAAAAAAAAAGAACATTAGCAAATCAGACTGTCTCAGGAACTGAGCAGGTTTGGGGGGGTGATGGGGTGCTGGTGACTCTGGGTTGCTTCAAGAGGGGAACAGGTGGGGAAGAAGCATCCCAGAGACAGAGCAACCCAAGTTTAAGGTGAACATCCTTGTCCCTGAAGCCTGGGTTGGAGAGAGCCTGTGCTTAGCCCTGTTCAAGCCCCTGGCCCAGAAAGCAGCACGCCGTGGAGCCTCAGATTAACTGGCTGAAAGAACGTCCAAGCGTTCACCTACTTCTCTGACAGTTAGATGAACTTTAGGAGTAAAATGGGGTCTTATGTCCTAAAGATGTTAAATGACTCCTCGGAGCCTTACTTCTCACAGGGAGTAATGAAGCACAGAGAAGAATCCAGATTATCTCAATTACAAGTTGCAAATTTAAAATGATAGCTGGATTTGTTTTTATTTTTAAGCCTTTTAAGGCTTTTTGGAAAGAAATGACTTTAGTCTGGGGAACTATTCCCTTTCAGCAGGGTTTCACCATCTAAACTAATACAATTTTCCTCTTCTATTAGGAAAAAATTTTTGCCTAATCACATAATCAGGAATTTTGTAGAAATGATCACAGCTTGACGAAAGGCCTTACATTCCTGTCCGGGTCCCAGGCAGCAGGGTGTGTGGTCAGCTGACCAGCACAGAGCTCCACCAGAAACAGCTGGTTGGGATGATTTACATATTCAACCCAGGGTCTTCTGGGGTTTGACAGTGCAATCCTGTAATAGATCCTTTAAAAGGTTAAGTACCGAAATGTATGGCCAATCTCTTCATTAGCTTTTTTTTTTTTTCCTCGGGAAGGCCTAGTAATAGGTGTTTTTTAAAAACTAACCTAGCATTTCCTCCTTATGTCTTTAAATTCATTCAGTTCGTTAAAATCAAGCCAGCATTTCTTTCTGAAACTGATCAATCCAGACCAGAGGAAAGCTGCTGAGTGTGGAAACAGGAGTAACGTTCATGGCACCTATCATGACCTGGTGTTAGTCAGGCAAGTCTTCGGACTCTCAGTCTGTGGCCTTGGTTTTCTCACCTGTCACATGAGGGACACGGATTGACCTCCACAGCCCCTTCCAGTGACCTGTGACCTGAGACCAGGGCTGTCCAGGGAATCACAACGTGTAGGCAGTGTCTTCTCATAGCACAAAAAGCAACAATGGGAACACCCACAGAAGTGGGCAAAGGAAAGCCACTACACATTTTTCATGGTTTGGATACTCGGAGACCAAACTCTGGGCAAGCTCAGGGGTTCAGTTCCTCTTTGGGTACATGCTTTATTATCACGTGCTTACAAAAAAAAAATAATAATAGTTAAAAAAAAAACCCCAACAGCTATACATTTCTCTCCATACACAATAATTCTCACTTCCTCTAGAAAACTGCACCAAATTAGGTGGGTTGTCAGCCTGTACCTACCTTTCATTTTAAAGTCACAAGATGTTTCTCAGTGTCACATCAACTGGGGATCCCTGTTGGCTTTTAAATAACGGTTTCAGCCTAAACGGCGCCTACACAAATGGATTTACATTTGTGTGATCTTATTATTTTGTTTTTGTCTATGGACCTTCCTTTGGTGTTAAAATATGCATTGCAACTTGCATATTTTATAGCTATGCTTTAATTAAAGATGATGTAATCACTACACAAATTCCTCGCTTGGTCAACACAGTAGAAAGGGCACTGGAAAATGCCTCACGGGGGAGGTATTTTCCTATTTGACTTTTCAATCACACAACTCTATGGCAGAGTTTCCAGTCCTTGTGGGGGACGAGACATTCCCTCTCGTCCCCATGTACCCATCACAAGTGCTGCCCCAGGTCCCCACCGGGCACTGCAAAGACTCAATTCCTGCTTATCTTTCCCTACACCTGTATCATTTCATAAACATTTTCAGGAAATCTAGTCCTGAGTATTAGCTTATATGCTGGCAGATAGTAAGTACTATACAAATGCATGCATTTATTTACTTTAAAAACAGCACCACTCTGTGGAAAATGCAGGAGGGCAAATGTGGAAACAGAGAGACCATTAGGATATCCTACACCATTCTCGGTGAGAAATGGTGGTCGCTGAATTAGCATGGCAGCTATGGAGAGGTGGAAAGCTGTCAGATTCCATTATCATTTTTTTTTTTTAAACCCCAATGTGGGGCTCGAACTCACAGCCCTGAGGTCAAGGCCTGAGCTGAGATCAAGAGTTGGACGCTTACCGGAGTAGGCCACCCAGGCGCCCTTCCATTATAAGCAGAAATGACAAGACATTCTGGCTGTGATGTGGGGGGTGAGGGAAAGAAAGAAGTCACGGTAAGGCTAGGTTGGGCTGCCATTTCCAGACACACCCTGGGCAAGGCTGAGGCTCCCGGTCAGTGGGCAAAGGAATGTTAGCCACATGGACCCCCTGTTCCTCCTGTCTCTCCAGCACTATGGGAGCTGTCTTGAGAGAGAAGGTGATGGACCCAGGAGTACAGGCAGGAGGTGTGGGGGCTCACCCCTTGCTGAAAGGAGGAAGCGGAGAATAGAAAGCCTCACTGAGGTTCCCACCTCTGAAGAGCCGAAGCTGCCTCATGGGCCTGAGATGGCGGGGCTGCTACCAG
The DNA here is from genome assembly GCF_002007445.2 of Ailuropoda melanoleuca. Lineage (NCBI taxonomy): Eukaryota > Metazoa > Chordata > Mammalia > Carnivora > Ursidae > Ailuropoda > Ailuropoda melanoleuca. Next base: position 47,696,619 of record NC_048222.1, on the reverse strand, counting down.
CAGGAGCAGCTACGGTGCTGACAGTTCCTGATTCCTTTGCGCTAGACCCAATGGGCATGGGGCCAGGTGTCAAAGGTATCAACAAAGAAAGTCCGAGAAAGAGAAAGCTCACCCCTAGGGATTAACTGGGCAGCAGAAGGCCTAGCAGAGTTTGGCCCTTGCTCAAGCCAAAAATAGGAGGTGGGAACAGACCAGTGTACTTTCTTAGAGCACTGGGAAGTGGCTCTTCCTTGGGTCTGTGCTACTCCCAGAGTGGAATGCAAGACAGACTCTGCAGGAGGAGAGAGAACTTGACCCATTTCTAGGCTCAAACTAGATGTTGAACCACAGGGGTGCAGGGAACATGTCAGGATATGCATTTTACAGCCTCTGTGAACCCCTAGACATGTTGGTGGTGGTGATGGTATCTCTCCAAATCATATGGCACCAAGTAGTACTAGTAGCATTTTATAAAGACAAACTGTGGCAACTTAAAGGACATACACAGTGCCAGCTACTCATAAATGAGCCTCATCAAAACACAGACGTTTTGAGCAACATGGAAAGGAAATGTGGCCACTTGTGACAAACCTTCTCAACATGACTGCTCCCTGGGGAGAGGAGTCCATCAGACTCCACATATTGAGCAAATCTGCAGTGGGCTCTGGCATGGAGCACACAGCACCCCCAGGCTTAGGCAGTTAGGGCGTGTGATAATCCAAGAAATGGGAAAAGCAGCCGGTACCAGGGTCACTTAAGTCCACATATTCTAGAGAAAACTAAGGCAAAGAGATAATACCCACTTAAACTCTGTGAGCGGGCACATCGGTGTCAATTACAGGTGAGGAAAGTAGCTCAGAACTTTACACAGAGCTAACCAGGGCAGATCTGGATTTGAACCCAGCACTCCGTTAAGACCACAGCTTCATAAAGACGACTGTCATTGGGGCGCCTGGGTGGCTCAGTTGGTTAAGTGTCTGCCTTCGGCTCAGGTCATGATCCCAGGGTCCTGGGATCCAGCCCTACGTTGGGCTCCCTCCAGGGAGTGTGCTCTTCCCTCTCCCTCTGCATCTCCCCCTGCTTGTGCGCTCGCGCGCGTGCGCGCGCTCTCTCTCTCTCTCTTGCTGTCAAATAAATAAATAAATAAATCTTTAAAAAAAAAAGATGATTGTCATCAGCAGAAGTTAAGGAGAGGGACTCAAAATAGCACTTGAGTCTAAGGGTAACATAAGCAATAATAAGTATGAGAATAATATTAATAATGACAATTGTAACTTTTACTGAGTGGTGAGTATTAATTTATCGAATATTTATTGAGCTCCTATTATGTGCCACGCACTGTTATAGACAGTGGGAATACAGCTTCCCCATGGAGCTTACATTTTCATGGAGGACATCCCGTGCTAGGTCCCATGAGTTATTCCCCACTCAGTGAGGGACTCAGAGGAGTTAAGCAACTTGCTTAATAAGCCATAGCTAGGAAGTGGTGTGGAGCCAGGGTCAGAACTCCCCACAATCACATGTCCAGTCCGGTTCATGAGACACCCCAAAAATGACCCTCAATGTGCACTGTTGGGAGGAAAATGGACCAAAGGCTCAGAATATAAACATTTGGGGCAGCTCCAAACCAAAAAAGATTTTTGACATCTGTTCAAAAGAGCTGCTAGAACACTTTAAAGGACATCCTAGAGGGGAGCAGGGAGCCCACCCAAAGTTCCCACAGTTCAGCGTTCCTTCCAAGTTCATGGCATCATATGACTTGATACGGAAACCGCCAGCTGTCAAATACTGGGCAGGGCTACTTCCTGTATAACCTCAGCTTTTTTATTCTCTCTTAAGGCCTTTCAAAGAGCAAACCACAGCCATTCCCACTTCCCAGAACCCTCTGCTGATTACAGTGAGATCAAATCCCCCGTGGACAAGGAGGACTGGTATTTCCAACATGAAACACTGGAACGCAGATTAATAATTTACCAATGACTCTAAACAAATATTGTTCATGGGGGGAAAAAACCCTTCCCTTTTAAATGGAAAGTCAGTCAGATTACCTCAGTACTTTAAAAAGCAAACTGCAAAATAACCTTCTTAGAATTCAATATTTATTAATGCTGATGGTTCATTTTTTAAGAATTAATCATTCCCAGCTTCAGTATTCTGCTTCAACATAAAGTTCACTTTATTCTGCATGTGGATTCCTGCACTCTCTACCCAAATAAATTAATACATATTCCAGAGTCTGGGGCTACGATCAATGAAAAACCACAGTAAATTCCTGAGCAGTAATAGATATTCCACATGGCCTGAAATGGTTGGAGGAGAATTTTCTTAAGGTTAGGAATCAAAGCACTGTAATTGAAGATCTTAAAAATCAAGCAGCAATGGCTTCTCAAGGTATCTGATGTTGACTTCAAGGATCATCTAAGGTAAGTTTCCTCTCCTAGTCTCTCCTTGCTCCCTCTGTCTCTGTCTGTCTGTCTTTCTCAGTTTCCAGCTCGAAGAGTGGTATAGAGTTGGCATTAGGTCAGTGGCATTAATCTAAAACGACAGTGCAATGTGAAAAATGGCAGACTACACATGGAGAAAAGTAAAGACTTGAGAAACTATTTGAGAAAAAGTAAATACTTGAGAAAAGGAAATAGTCCCAAAGTCTGTTGCCAGGCCTTAGCCTAATCCAATCTATAGGTACATCGTATAAGGAAGAACTGGAAACGGTGACAACACAGTCTTCCGTAGGTCAGTTCCTGAGCAAACGGAAAAATCTGTCTTTGATTTAACTTTAGGGTATTTATTAATACCCCAAATTAATTAAATGTATTCCATTTAATATTATTCCAGCTGTCCCATCTTCGTGGGAATGATGTAGAACAGGGATCAGCAGGCTACAGTCCGTGGGCCAAATCTGGCCCACTGCTTGTTTTTGTAAGTAAAGTTTTATTGGAACACAGCCATGCCCATTCATTTATGCATTCTCTGTGGCTCTTCTCATGTACAACGGCAGCAGTGAGGAGTTGCAGCAGAGACCATATGGTCTACTAAACTATTTCCCAGATGACCCTTTACAGAAGTTTGCTGACTTGACATAGAAGAACAAATGGAGGAAAATCACAAAAGGTATCAGAGCAGTAATGCACAGTTCATAGTTGGCTCACTGTATTGTGAAGCACTGTGTGGACTGAACTACCTGGAGAAGGGACAAGCCTTTTTCAAATGGCAATCTATAATTAAAAGAAGCACAATCTTGAGCTAAGGGGGAGAGCACTGATATGTGGAACTAGAGGTCAGCAAGATGTCGGAGGAGAAACACTTTAGAACCAAGTGATTGCTCCATATTTTGGGATGAGATGGAAGCGGTAGAACAATATATACAAATGGCAGGAAAAAGATGGGACAGGCTCCCTCTGCTGTAGATTGCAATCAATCTGATCATCAATGTCAGCCCCAAATTGTTTGTTTTTTTTTTTAAGTAGGCTCCACACTGGCGTAGAGCCCAACATGGGGCTTGAACTAACAACCCCATGATCAAGATCTGAGCTGAGATCAAGAATCAGATGCTTAACTGACTGAGCTGCCCAGGCACCCCAGCCCCAAATTATTTCTTTTTTTTTTCTTTTTTCTTTTTTTTTTAAAGATTTTATTTATTTATTCGACAGAGAGCCAGCGAGAGAGGGAACACAAGCAGGGGGAGTGGGAGAGGAAGAAGCAGGCTCATAGCAGAGGAGCCTGATGTGGCTCGATCCCAGAACGCCGGGATCACGCCTTGAGCCGAAGGCAGAAGCTTAACAACTGTGCTACCCAGGCGTCCCCCCAAATTGTTTCTTAATGGGAAATTATAAGGGCACATCAATCTCCTACCTCCAAAAATACTGAGCTGGAAAAATAAATTTGTATCCCAAATTATCAGTACCTCTTATCTTCCACAATTTGAAATTTATGTAGGTTAACAGTCGGGAGCACATCTCAAAAAAAATATAAATCATCCTGTTAGACCTAGAGCAGCCAGGTGTTTTTCACCTTGATGAGAGTTATTTTAATCAGACTGCTTTTCTCTTTCCCTGTAGCAAGTTCTGGCTTTACAATTCTATAATTTCACAGTTTGATTTCACTACCTGCAGTTCTATTTTATTATTGAAGGATAGGATGATGTTCAAAAGAGATGGAAGAAATGGACTAATTTAAAGNATTTGAAATTTATGTAGGTTAACAGTCGGGAGCACATCTCAAAAAAAATATAAATCATCCTGTTAGAGCTACAGCAGCCAGGTGTTTTTCACCTTGATGAGAGTTATTTTAATCAGACTGCTTTTCTCTTTCCCTGTAGCAAGTTCTGGCTTTACAATTCTATAATTTCACAGTTTGATTTCACTACCTGCAGTTCTATTTTATTATTGAAGGATAGGGTGATGTTCAAAAGAGATGGAAGAAATGGACTAATTTAAAGTAAGGATAGGGGCGCCTGGGTGGCACAGCGGTTAAGCGTCTGCCTTCGGCTCAGGGCGTGATCCTGGCGTTATGGGATCGAGCCCCACATCTGGCTCTTCTGCTATGAGCCTGCTTCTTCCTCTCCCACTCCCCCTGCTTGTGTTCCCTCTCTCGCTGGCTGTCTCTATCTCTGTCGAATAACTAAATAAAATCTTTAAAAAAAAAAAATAAAATAAAGTAAGGATAAAATGTAGGGCTAATCTGAGTAAAATGAAGGCTGAGAGCTCTCTTTCTTAGCCTAGAATCGAGGCCCCTAGATAAAAATTGACATATGAGTACAAAGTAATTTAAAAGCAAAAAGTACTCTACAATTTTGCAGTACCTTAGCTTTTATCTTCTTTACCATTTTGCACCCTCAGGCTAGCCTGTGGCTGGAAGTAGACATTATTTCCATTTTGCACATGAGGAACTGTGTTCTCAGAGAAGTTAAGTCACCTGCTCAAAGTCACGGGTTAGGATTCAAGGTCTTCTCATTGTTGCTAACTTTGCTTGTGAGACAAAGTGCCCAATAGGATCACAATGTCAGTTTAAGAGAAATGAATTTTGGGCTTCCCTACAGCTCCTACAAACACATTTGCCTACTCAAAATCAAAAGTAAGCCCAATATTTCCAAGTTATGACTCATAGACCAGAGTAATTGACCCAGGGCTTCCATTTTTTGGTCATCACTAGGGAAGGAGATATTCATCCTCATTAGGATACAGATTACCCTGAACGACACCGGGAGTCTATAGTTACAGGTATTTCTAGTTGTAGTATTTCCTGTCTTATAAATCCACAAGAGAGTTGTCATTGACCTGTCTCATGCTAAAGCCACAAAAACTAAATTTCCCCAACACTTAGGTCACCTTTATATTACTACTTAACAGAAGAGATTTCAGGAATTGGTTTTCTTGGTGTTCTACTGGATGCAGCCAATTAGATTGTCAAGACTGGCTCCATATTGTTTTTTAATCAGGTGTTTCCCATTATGTAGAAAAACTTAATAGCATCCCCTCCCGCAACTGTGCCCCCTATACTTCAAAAAAGGAGTTGAGCTGAGAAGAGCTATGAGTCCCAAAATCTT
>NC_048222.1:47680274-47691004 GCF_002007445.2 Ailuropoda melanoleuca | reverse complement strand
GGGGGGGGGCATTGGGACTGGCAGAGGGAGAAGCACACTCTCCAGTGAGCAAGAAGCCCCATGCAGGGCTCAATCCCAGGACCCCGGGATCATGACCTGAGTCACAGGCAGATGCTTAAATGACTGAGCCACCCAGGCAACCCACTTCTTTCCTTTTCATGAAGAATTGATGGTCTTATTTATCAGGACTGGCACATATAGTAACCTCATGAGCTGACTATTGCTTAATAAACACAACCTAATAAGCATGATCTACTAAGAAATGTCACATTTCTTCTAAGTTCTGAATTGCTATATTCCTGTTCTGTGTCTTGCTTGCCGACTTTCTGCTGTAACTGTCCAGCTTCTTTGCCATCTACTTCTAATATAGCCCATCCACTTACCAACCTTTGTGCACATCCTAAGACTTCCTGCCACCAGGCAGGGGAGCTAGGGAAGGGTGTGCCTGGCTGTCTCAGTCAACAGAGCATGGAACTCTTGATTTCAGGGTTGTAAGTTCAAGCCCCACGTTGGGTGTAGAGATTACTTAAAAATAAAAATCTTAAAAAAAAAAAAAAGACTTCCTGCTACCACCAACACCCCACCACACACAGGAGACCTATTTCCCATCAGTGGTATATCCTTCCTCTGAGCAAACTAATTCCCCACTTCCTTCTAGATCTACTCCCTTCCTGCCTTGATTTCAGCCTCTTTTCTTTTCTTTCTTTTCTTTATTCCTATAATGTGTGTGTGTGTGTGTGTGTGTGTGTGTGTTTTGTCTTAAAAGTCTCTACACGCAGCGTGGACCCTAAAGCGGTGCTTGAACTCATGACCCTGAGATCAAGACCTGAGCTGAGATCAAGAGTCCAACACTTAACTGACTAAGCCACTCAGGTGCCCCCTAGAATGTTTATAGTTAAAAGCGGAACCACAAGAATGAGTTCAATAAATGCCTTTTGAGCTTCTAGCACATATCTAAGTAAACCTTTGGAACAGCATTTCTCCTTCATAGGAAAGAGTTAACTTTTTCTCCCTATGAAACCCCCTTGAAATATGCGCAGGTAATGGGGAAGAGTATGAAAGGTAAGAGACTTCCTGACTGAACAGATTGATTACATTAATCAGTTAACTATGTGGTGCAGGATATAAAAGAAATATAAAAAATCTCTTATCCTCAAATGTTCTGTGAGCTTACAGGCAGTTTTTAGTTACTTGGAATTATCCTCTAATAATTCCAAAATGCTACCCTATTTTCATAACTCTCCATTCATTAATACCCTTGGTGAGTGGGGCGCCTGGGTGGCACAGCGGTTAAGCGTCTGCCTTCAGCTCAGGGCATGGTCCTGGCGTTATGGGATCGAGCCCCACATCAGGCTCCTGGGCTATGAGCCTGCTTCTTCCTCTCCCACTCCCCCTGCTTGTGTTCCCTCTCTCACTTGCTGTCTCTCTGTTGAATAAATAAATAAAATCTTAAAAAAAAAATACCCTTGGAGAGCATGTAAATAGACAACTCCTTTCTGGAAGCCAATTATGGCGTTCCTCTCAAAATGTCATAGGCATATACCCAAGGAATCAACAATCCTGTTGCACAGTCTACCTAATGGAATGCTAGCAGGAGTGTTTCACAAAAATGAAAACAACCTAAATATCCACGAGTATTGGGTATCTCTGAGGAGCAGCGAACAGCAGCAACCAGGGAACAAAGAGGTGGTTGCTGGTAACGCTCCAGACCCAGCACAAGAGGTGTATGCTAGGGGTGGGGAAAGAACAACTTCATCCCACCCACCACATCAACAAACAGCACCATGTGAAGACTGGAGTCAAGGAGATTTTCCCCACTACTGTCTTTGAAAAACAACCAACCAACCAACCAACCAAACAAACAAAACCCACACAAAATGCAATTAATTATGGGAATTGCTTATTTTTGCAGCTGCTCCCAGGAACTCCTCTTCTACCTGGTTTTTCATTCACTCACTCACTTAATAAATGCGACAAACTGAGCCGCAGCTCTATGCCAGGCCCTGCGCTAAGGACTGGAGGAACAGTAGTGAACAAGACAAGAGCTTCTGCTTCCTGGGGCCCGGAGGCTTGTGAGACCGTAAGACCAAAACGGAGGATGAGGCCCAGGGGACCTCAACATATCCCCATGATCTTCTGTTAGTTCTTACTCAGTGTTAGGATGGACAATATAATTTCAAATTAAAATAAGTTATTCATGTCTCACACCTGCTCAACAATTGAATGCTTTGCTCTTTGACACATGGCCATTTGGGACAAATTCCGAGAGGACTACAGGAAACTGCTACTGTCATCTTTTTCCACTCTGGTAACAGCAAATCCCCCCCCCGCCGCCCCCACTGGTGACAAAGTGGCAGAAACTGCTACAGGGCCAAAGCAGAATCAGACGGTAGCAATAAAACCACCACCAACATCACCCAAATAGTCTCCAAAGCCTGTGAGGTCTCCATAAGCTGATTACACAGAAATCACTTGGCAGGGCTCACCCCCCCTTCCCGTCACACTGCTGGGGCTTTGGGTTCGGTTGGTAAAGTCAAAAATAGTAGGGGATCAGAGAAAAACTTGCCAACTCTCGAACACCGATGATGAGAATTATTTACTTATCAGATTGGCATAAATGTCTCCATTTTGCTCCATTCACCCAGATGTGTCCTTTATGGGAACACGTTCAGAAACCTGGAAGCAAATTAGTAAGCAGACAAAGGAAGCTTATTCGCAAAAGACACATCCAGCAATCCCTCCTTGCTGTGAACATTGCTGAATAAATGTGTTAACAGTCTTTAGATCTCTTATAAGAAGAATGTAACACAATCAAAGACTGTATCAAAGAGAATATTCACACCGCAAGGTCTCCACCTGTGAAAGGGAAAAACAACGGCATTCGCGTGGGACCCAAGCTTACCCTGAGTAATCTCTACTCATTCTTTGCAGAGCTCATGGCTTTATACTTCCATTATCAAACAAAGTACAAATTTGATGTTAAAATTTTAAAAAGAAGAAAAGAACAAGACTTGGCAGNCATCCACTTACCAACCTTTGTGCACATCCTAAGACTTCCTGCCACCAGGCAGGGGAGCTAGGGAAGGGTGTGCCTGGCTGTCTCAGTCAACAGAGCATGGGACTCTTGATTTCAGGGTTGTAAGTTCAAGCCCCACGTTGGGTGTAGAGATTACTTAAAAATAAAAATCTTAAAAAAAAAAAAAAGACTTCCTGCTACCACCAACACCCCACCACACACAGGAGACCTATTTCCCATCAGTGGTATATCCTTCCTCTGAGCAAACTAATTCCCCACTTCCTTCTAGATCTACTCCCTTCCTGCCTTGATTTCAGCCTCTTTTCTTTTCTTTCTTTTCTTTATTCCTATAATGTGTGTGTGTGTGTGTGTGTGTGTGTGTGTTTTGTCTTAAAAGTCTCTACACGCAGCGTGGACCCTAAAGCGGTGCTTGAACTCATGACCCTGAGATCAAGACCTGAGCTGAGATCAAGAGTCCAACACTTAACTGACTAAGCCACTCAGGTGCCCCCTAGAATGTTTATAGTTAAAAGCGGAACCACAAGAATGAGTTCAATAAATGCCTTTTGAGCTTCTAGCACATATCTAAGTAAACCTTTGGAACAGCATTTCTCCTTCATAGGAAAGAGTTAACTTTTTCTCCCTATGAAACCCCCTTGAAATATGCGCAGGTAATGGGGAAGAGTATGAAAGGTAAGAGACTTCCTGACTGAACAGATTGATTACATTAATCAGTTAACTATGTGGTGCAGGATATAAAAGAAATATAAAAAATCTCTTATCCTCAAAATTTCTGTGAGCTTACAGGCAGTTTTTAGTTACTTGGAATTATCCTCTAATAATTCCAAAATGCTACCCTATTTTCATAACTCTCCATTCATTAATACCCTTGGTGAGTGGGGCGCCTGGGTGGCACAGCGGTTAAGCGTCTGCCTTCAGCTCAGGGCATGGTCCTGGCGTTATGGGATCGAGCCCCACATCAGGCTCCTGGGCTATGAGCCTGCTTCTTCCTCTCCCACTCCCCCTGCTTGTGTTCCCTCTCTCACTTGCTGTCTCTCTGTTGAATAAATAAATAAAATCTTAAAAAAAAAATACCCTTGGAGAGCATGTAAATAGACAACTCCTTTCTGGAAGCCAATTATGGCGTTCCTCTCAAAATGTCATAGGCATATACCCAAGGAATCAACAATCCTGTTGCACAGTCTACCTAATGGAATGCTAGCAGGAGTGTTTCATAAAAATGAAAACAACCTAAATATCCACGAGTATTGGGTATCTCTGAGGAGCAGCGAACAGCAGCAACCAGGGAACAAAGAGGTGGTTGCTGGTAACGCTCCAGACCCAGCACAAGAGGTGTATGCTAGGGGTGGGGAAAGAACAACTTCATCCCACCCACCACATCAACAAACAGCACCATGTGAAGACTGGAGTCAAGGAGATTTTCCCCACTACTGTCTTTGAAAAACAACCAACCAACCAACCAACCAAACAAACAAAACCCACACAAAATGCAATTAATTATGGGAATTGCTTATTTTTGCAGCTGCTCCCAGGAACTCCTCTTCTACCTGGTTTTTCATTCACTCACTCACTTAATAAATGCGACAAACTGAGCCGCAGCTCTATGCCAGGCCCTGCGCTAAGGACTGGAGGAACAGTAGTGAACAAGACAAGAGCTTCTGCTTCCTGGGGCCCGGAGGCTTGTGAGACCGTAAGACCAAAACGGAGGATGAGGCCCAGGGGACCTCAACATATCCCCATGATCTTCTGTTAGTTCTTACTCAGTGTTAGGATGGACAATATAATTTCAAATTAAAATAAGTTATTCATGTCTCACACCTGCTCAACAATTGAATGCTTTGCTCTTTGACACATGGCCATTTGGGACAAATTCCGAGAGGACTACAGGAAACTGCTACTGTCATCTTTTTCCACTCTGGTAACAGCAAATCCCCCCCCCGCCGCCCCCACTGGTGACAAAGTGGCAGAAACTGCTACAGGGCCAAAGCAGAATCAGACGGTAGCAATAAAACCACCACCAACATCACCCAAATATTCTCCAAAGCCTGTGAGGTCTCCATAAGCTGATTACACAGAAATCACCTGGCAGGGCTCACCCCCCCTTCCCGTCACACTGCTGGGGCTTTGGGTTCGGTTGGTAAAGTCAAAAATAGTAGGGGATCAGAGAAAAACTTGCCAACTCTCGAACACCGATGATGAGAATTATTTACTTATCAGATTGGCATAAATGTCTCCATTTTGCTCCATTCACCCAGATGTGTCCTTTATGGGAACACGTTCAGAAACCTGGAAGCAAATTAGTAAGCAGACAAAGGAAGCTTATTCGCAAAAGACACATCCAGCAATCCCTCCTTGCTGTGAACATTGCTGAATAAATGTGTTAACAGTCTTTAGATCTCTTATAAGAAGAATGTAACACAATCAAAGACTGTATCAAAGAGAATATTCACACCGCAAGGTCTCCACCTGTGAAAGGGAAAAACAACGGCATTCGCGTGGGACCCAAGCTTACCCTGAGTAATCTCTACTCATTCTTTGCAGAGCTCATGGCTTTATACTTCCATTATCAAACAAAGTACAAATTTGATGTTAAAATTTTAAAAAGAAGAAAAGAACAAGACTTGGCAGGACTTGGGGGGTATATGTATTATTCTCGGCATGTACTAAAAGGTGGACTCTCATCAAAGAGTTTGTTAAAAATTACTTGAAACCACTTTCAGACACTTCGCTGGCAAGCACAGGCTGCTGCAGGATGAGCTGTGGTCCGCCAAATACCATCAGGGTACAAGATTGTAGGGATTTTGAAAGAAAAGCAAGCGATGATTCAGTGGCCACATCAGGAGTGCATGTTTTTCGCATCAACAGATCTGGGCTGAATATGAATAATGAAAAGCCCCACTTGGTGGGGCATCAAAAGCCGCTTTTTACTGTGGGCCCGTGCACATGCCGCATGGTGATCGGGGCTGGAAGAGCAGAAGAGGCCTGAGCAGGCTCTCTTCCAGATCTCTCTGAAGTTCACACCTGCTTTTCCCAGCTCCTTGCAGGCTAGGACAGACGTGCACTTAGAGGGGACTCTACTCGGTGCTCCAGAGAACAGTCACTGCTAAGCAGCCCGAGTATTTATTTACCAATAAACTCCGGCAGGCAGGATGGGGAGAGACCAAAAACCCAATAAACTGACTCCCCTTGAGGATGGTGCAAAGGAACCGTCACCGCTTGAGCGTGTGATCGCTCTAGTTTATATAAAGGATGTTACAAGTGTCGTCGAGAATATATGTGGTGCCAGTTGTACATATGATGACCTCCTGGTTGTCTGATGTGCGGATCTCTCTCGTGACGCCAAAGGACCAGGCCCTCGGTGATCCCTATTTGCTACTCCTCTTCCCAGGGACACCCAGCAAAAACCCAAAGCAAAAGAAAATCTTGGAAGCTTTCTCATGGATTAAAAAAAAAAAAAAATTCAATGTTTATTTATGTCCTTTAAAATCTAGATCTCAGAATGCCATGACAAACGTTTTTTATTTCTAAAATATGTGTTTTTAATAGGACTTGCGTTTTGGACACATGTTGGACCATCTGGAAAATTCTCTGGTACCTCCAGCAATTCATACATCACACCCCTAAGAACCCCTGGTTTTAATTTTAAAGCAAATCAATGCTTACATAATACTGCCTTACAATTACTGAATTATTTAGAATACAACACACTTCCAGATAGCTTTACTTGATCTGATCCTTATAACAACTCAAGGTGATTTATCACTCTGAATATTATAAACAAACCAAAGATACTGCTCTAAAATTACAAGAGCCAGGACTCCTCCGGTATAAATTTCCACTGAATAGTTTTTAAGTACAACCAAATCCAATTTACCATAGATATGAAAATAATGCACATAAAGGCAGGCAATTAGGATGAAACGAACTTTGTTTTGGCAAAGGGGTTGTGTTATCCCTATCTACAATGGTGAGCTTGATGATGAGGTTTCTAACCATGAACATCCGTCCGATATAACTTTTATAATGTAAAGCACATGGTTTTACTCTGTTCCACTATTTCACATTTGGCAGAAATTGGAGCCTTAGCCTGCAGTACCCGAGTTAAAAGAACATTCAAACTTCCATAGCCTAAAAGATCTTGCTCATAAAGTTCGTAAAGGACAAGGTAAAACCTAAGCCAGAAACATCTTCACTTAAGCAATAAGGCAAATAAATCACTAACACACACTCCCTACATGTCCCCCTCCGTGATGTGGCTAATGTGGTTAAATTAAGCCAGTTTTTTCCTCCTACTCAACTGAGAAATGTCACCCAACAGTGTAAGTTAATCAAACTAAATCCTTCTGAAGGAAGCAAAGCTTTGCGGTATTTGCAGATTCAGCTCCTAGGTGTAACTGAAGCGGGCCCATGGCAACAATTGCACTGCGAGGCAAAGAAAATGCAATGAAGTTTGAAAAAAAAATTAATAGATGGCTTAGGAATCTGGTAGCCTCTTTCATTTCTATCCAAATTTCTGTTTTCATCAACAGGACTTCCCCCCCCCCTTTAAATAATAGTAGCCACATAAAGTAGGCCAGTGTGAAAAACTTCCCTTTTGCTTCAAAAGAGTTGAAATGTCTTTCTCGGCACACGGTCCCGTTCCGGACTCCCAGACTGGTGCCAAGGGAACTTTCTATTTCAACCTGCTGGTCAGAGGATTATACCATGAATCCTTGAAGGCACATCGCCTGCTGAATTATGAAGTGGGAAGTTGTACACAGAGTTGCTTCCTCCGTGGTTTCTGAGCACTCCCGCTAAGCCTGCTCCACGAGGGGCTGAGACAACTCTGGTCAAGTCGCACCCCACTCCCAGCCAGGCCCATCGCCATGGGCTCTCAGGAGGGTTGGGGCCCGTGACCACCCAGAAGACAGTGAGGGAGTCTCGACCCTTTCTAACCTGTAACCACCACAACACTCAAAAAAAATAAATAAATAAAAAATCCCATGTCTACTTATTTCAGCAGCAGAATATAATGTGAAAATAGGAAGATGAGAAGAGTAATTTCATGTATTGGGTATACAGAATCTTTTTCCTTTTGCAGAGGAAACAGNAAAGTAGGCCAGTGTGAAAAACTTCCCTTTTGCTTCAAAAGAGTTGAAATGTCTTTCTCGGCACACGGTCCCATTCCGGACTCCCAGATTGGTGCCAAGCGAACTTTCTATTTCAACCTGCTGGTCAGAGGATTATACCATGAATCCTTGAAGGCACATCGCCTGCTGAATTATGAAGTGGGAAGTTGTACACAGAGTTGCTTCCTCCGTGGTTTCTGAGCACTCCCGCTAAGCCTGCTCCACGAGGGGCTGAGACAACTCTGGTCAAGTCGCACCCCACTCCCAGCCAGGCCCATCGCCATGGGCTCTCAGGAGGGTTGGGGCCCGTGACCACCCAGAAGACAGTGAGGGAGTCTCGACCCTTTCTAACCTGTAACCACCACAACACTCAAAAAAAATAAATAAATAAAAAATCCCATGTCTACTTATTTCAGCAGCAGAATATAATGTGAAAATAGGAAGATGAGAAGAGTAATTTCATGTCTTGGGTATACAGAATCTTTTTCCTTTTGCAGAGGAAACACNAAAGTAGGCCAGTGTGAAAAACTTCCCTTTTGCTTCAAAAGAGTTGAAATGTCTTTCTCGGCACACGGTCCCGTTCCGGACTCCCAGACTGGTGCCAAGGGAACTTTCTATTTCAACCTGCTGGTCAGAGGATTATACCATGAATCCTTGAAGGCACATCGCCTGCTGAATTATGAAGTGGGAAGTTGTACACAGAGTTGCTTCCTCCGTGGTTTCTGAGCACTCCCGCTAAGCCTGCTCCACGAGGGGCTGAGACAACTCTGGTCAAGTCGCACCCCACTCCCAGCCAGGCCCATCGCCATGGGCTCTCAGGAGGGTTGGGGCCCGTGACCACCCAGAAGACAGTGAGGGAGTCTCGACCCTTTCTAACCTGTAACCACCACAACACTCAAAAAAAATAAATAAATAAAAAATCCCATGTCTACTTATTTCAGCAGCAGAATATAATGTGAAAATAGGAAGATGAGAAGAGTAATTTCATGTATTGGGTATACAGAATCTTTTTCCTTTTGCAGAGGAAACAGTTGATTCACTAGCTGTCAGAACCCAAGGGTTAAACATTTGTCTTTAACTTTGCCTTTTATCTTCATGCCAGAAAACAGGATTGGCTAATGACTTTTTATATTCCCTGTGATAAGGGATGACTGAGGAAATGCAGGGAAACGCAAAGAGACAGGTACCAGGAATAGGACATTATTAATTAATTGTTAATAGTGGGATGTTATTCACTTAGGGAATGAATAGGTATTTAGCCTGAGGACTTAGAATAGACAGCACATTCACTAATCACCAGAATCCCCAAGGCTTTCCAGATGTTACTCATGGTATAAATGTGCACCTAAATGAAAGTGTGACTTTCAAGCTTCCTCCGCTTTCATATAAAACTTCCTTTAAAACCACAACAAGAATCCTGGGGCAGACAGACCAAGTTTTATCCAGCAACGACACTGTTTATTTTCTGGAAGTCTTTTAAATGTAGCTAAAACACATGGAGTTAGTACTTCCTAATACATTTGAGTATCACTTTATAGTTTGTAAAATATTTTTATATAATTAGTCCTCAGAATTATTTGATTCCTGGACTCAGTCTTTTTTCCTACTGAGATTCTTTTTTCTTTTTTTAAGATTTGCTTATTTATTTGACAAACGGGGAGGGGGGAGGGAAAGGGGGAGAGAGAATCTCCAGCAGACTCCCCACTGAGTGCAGAGCCAATGTGGGGCTCGATCCCAGGACCCTGAGATCATGACCTGAGCCAAAAGCAGATGCTTAACCGACTGAGCGAGCCACCCTAATGGCCCTTTCCTACTGAGATTCTAAAGCAAAGTCTGACTCCCACTTCTGAATCCCTCATTCTGCTAAGTACAATTAAAACATTTTTCTCTTCTTTTCACTGTGCTTTCTTGACCTTAAGGAAGAGGAGATGCATCACTGAACATCTGGCCACTATCACGGTTCTGCTCAGAAGAAGGTGTGTCCTGTTACTGCTTCTTTTGGTCCACTTTTTGCCCCTTCTGCAAGTCATGGGACATACAGCCACCAAGAGTCTTCAGAATGATGACCTGATGGTCCAAGCTGCTCTAGTAATGAGGAAACAGAACTAGGCAGAGTATGCTAGGACATTTGAGGAGGAATGAACCAGGGGTGCCCAGGGAGCTCAGTTGGTTTAGTGCCCAACTCTAGATCTCAGCTCAGGTCTTGATTTCAGGATTGTGAGTTCAAGCCCTGTATTGTGCACCACACTGGGCATGGAGCCTACTTAAAATAAATAACTAAATAACTAAATAACTAAATAAAAGATAAAGATGGAATGAACTAGAATACCACAGTCCCTTCATATTCAGATAAATGAGATTCTTATCTTAATTCTGTGGGTAGTGACGTGATATCCATTATACTATTAGAATAAAATATGGAGAAAAAACGATTAGTATTTTCAAAAGACAATGTTATGGAAAAGATCCCATCTAAACTAGGAACAAAAGTTATAAAATACCAGTAATAAACTTAATAAAAAAAATAAACGTGAAAGAGCTATGTAAGAAAAGCACAAAGATTTATTGGAGGTCCTATAAGAGCT
>NC_048222.1:47647304-47672772 GCF_002007445.2 Ailuropoda melanoleuca | reverse complement strand
TGGTGCCAAGCGAACTTTCTATTTCAACCTGCTGGTCAGAGGATTATACCATGAATCCTTGAAGGCACATCGCCTGCTGAATTATGAAGTGGGAAGTTGTACACAGAGTTGCTTCCTCCGTGGTTTCTGAGCACTCCCGCTAAGCCTGCTCCACGAGGGGCTGAGACAACTCTGGTCAAGTCGCACCCCACTCCCAGCCAGGCCCATCGCCATGGGCTCTCAGGAGGGTTGGGGCCCGTGACCACCCAGAAGACAGTGAGGGAGTCTCGACCCTTTCTAACCTGTAACCACCACAACACTCAAAAAAAATAAATAAATAAAAAATCCCATGTCTACTTATTTCAGCAGCAGAATATAATGTGAAAATAGGAAGATGAGAAGAGTAATTTCATGTATTGGGTATACAGAATCTTTTTCCTTTTGCAGAGGAAACAGTTGATTCACTAGCTGTCAGAACCCAAGGGTTAAACATTTGTCTTTAACTTTGCCTTTTATCTTCATGCCAGAAAACAGGATTGGCTAATGACTTTTTATATTCCCTGTGATAAGGGATGACTGAGGAAATGCAGGGAAACGCAAAGAGACAGGTACCAGGAATAGGACATTATTAATTAATTGTTAATAGTGGGATGTTATTCACTTAGGGAATGAATAGGTATTTAGCCTGAGGACTTAGAATAGACAGCACATTCACTAATCACCAGAATCCCCAAGGCTTTCCAGATGTTACTCATGGTATAAATGTGCACCTAAATGAAAGTGTCACTTTCAAGCTTCCTCCGCTTTCATGTAAAACTTCCTTTAAAACCACAACAAGAATCCTGGGGCAGACAGACCAAGTTTTATCCAGCAACGACACTGTTTATTTTCTGGAAGTCTTTTAAATGTAGCTAAAACACATGGAGTTAGTACTTCCTAATACATTTGAGTATCACTTTATAGTTTGTAAAATATTTTTATATAATTAGTCCTCAGAATTATTTGATTCCTGGACTCAGTCTTTTTTCCTACTGAGATTCTTTTTTCTTTTTTTAAGATTTGCTTATTTATTTGACAAACGGGGAGGGGGGAGGGAAAGGGGGAGAGAGAATCTCCAGCAGACTCCCCACTGAGTGCAGAGCCAATGTGGGGCTCGATCCCAGGACCCTGAGATCATGACCTGAGCCAAAAGCAGATGCTTAACCGACTGAGCGAGCCACCCTAATGGCCCTTTCCTACTGAGATTCTAAAGCAAAGTCTGACTCCCACTTCTGAATCCCTCATTCTGCTAAGTACAATTAAAACATTTTTCTCTTCTTTTCACTGTGCTTTCTTGACCTTAAGGAAGAGGAGATGCATCACTGAACATCTGGCCACTATCACGGTTCTGCTCAGAAGAAGGTGTGTCCTGTTACTGCTTCTTTTGGTCCACTTTTTGCCCCTTCTGCAAGTCATGGGACATACAGCCACCAAGAGTCTTCAGAATGATGACCTGATGGTCCAAGCTGCTCTAGTAATGAGGAAACAGAACTAGGCAGAGTATGCTAGGACATTTGAGGAGGAATGAACCAGGGGTGCCCAGGGAGCTCAGTTGGTTTAGTGCCCAACTCTAGATCTCAGCTCAGGTCTTGATTTCAGGATTGTGAGTTCAAGCCCTGTATTGTGCACCACACTGGGCATGGAGCCTACTTAAAATAAATAACTAAATAACTAAATAACTAAATAAAAGATAAAGATGGAATGAACTAGAATACCACAGTCCCTTCATATTCAGATAAATGAGATTCTTATCTTAATTCTGTGGGTAGTGACGTGATATCCATTATACTATTAGAATAAAATATGGAGAAAAAACGATTAGTATTTTCAAAAGACAATGTTATGGAAAAGATCCCATCTAAACTAGGAACAAAAGTTATAAAATACCAGTAATAAACTTAATAAAAAAAATAAACGTGAAAGAGCTATGTAAGAAAAGCACAAAGATTTATTGGAGGTCCTATAAGAGCTGTTGAAGACAGACACTATGTTTGTGGATAAAAAGGCTCCATTATAGAAATGCTCACCTCAAACTGTTCCAGAGAGTTCATGCAACTCCAATGTCAGTTCTAAAGAGATTTTGTTTTGAAACTTTGACATGATGACCCTAAATTTTATCTGGAAGAGTGAATGAAGGTGAACCGCCAAGAACTCATTTAAGAAGGAATATAATTAGGGAGGTCCTGGCCAAACAAATGTAAAAACATATTCTAAAACTAGAGGAATTGCACAGCATGATATTGGGGGTTGGCTCAAGAATAGAGAAAAGGATCAGTGGACTAGAAAAGGCCAGAAACAGAACACAGATGTGAATATAACAGAGGATAAAGGTGGCACTTCAGAGCAGAGGATGAAGAATGCATTCTTTAATAATTTTTTTTTAAGATTTTATTTATTTGACAGACAGATTTTATTTATTTGACAGCAAGAGAGGGAACACCAGCAGGGGGAGTGGGAGAGGGAGAAGCAGGCTTCCCACCAAGCAGGGAGCCCGACTTGGGGCTCGATCCCAGGACCCTGGGATCATGACCTGAGCCCAAGGCAGACGCTTAATGACTGAGTCACCCAGGCACCCCTTTAATAAATTACTTTTAGAACCATTATTTAAATATCCATTTGGAAAAAGTTCTAGGGGGTGTGGTCTCTCACACCAGAAAAGTAAATTTTAGATGATATAAGGAGCTGAACTTTCGAGAGAAAATATATGTATGATTGTATAACTTTGGGGTAAGAAAAACAAGCTAGGAAAGACCCCTGCCCTGCATCCCAAAAAAAGACCCAGTGCGTATGATACAACACCCGTACTGTTTTCAGTTCCACAGACCTGCAGAGCAGGGGTTCTCAAGCTCTCAGGAATCACCCAGAATGCTTGTGAAGAACAGATGCCTGAACCTCACCCCAAGCCTACTGACAACCACCTCCCCAGGTGGACTGAGATGCTGCCATGGTTTGGAGGCTCTGCTCGGAGGTACACCACCACAGCGGGGTGGAGGCCGAAGACTGCTAGAGCCATGCCACTGCTGAAGCCTCAAGGGCTGCTCACATATTGGTTCCTCTTTTATAACGTCCCCTGGGAGCTAGTTTCCCTTTTACAGAAGTCAGATGCATTAAACAAATATACTCCCTGTCCCTTCCCCCATTCCCTCACAAAAAAACCCAAAAAGAACAACAACAACAAACCCCAAATCTCCTAAATTCAGTGGCTCGCTGCGGCATGGCAGACATATTTCCTGGCTGATCTGCATCTGACGGTGCACCAAACTATGGCACAGTCAGCACTTCTCAAATATCTACTACCAACCCCAAATCTCAACCCTGGCTGCTTTCAGGAATCACCCAGGAAATGTTGAAAGATAACACAGTTGAGTTCCACCCCAGGAGCTCTGATTTTCGACTGGTCTAGGATGGAGTCCAGTGACCGACATTTTTAAAAGGTCCACGGGTGCTTCTTAACGAGATGGAGACTGCTGGCTGGTGTCGGGAACAAGCCCTGAACTCCAGGGGGCCGCATCTCAGTGGGACATGGAATCCTGAGTGTTCAACCAGAAAGCAGACCAGGATGCATGAAGGAAGGTGCCATGGACATACGGAAGAGGAAAGGGTCTGAGGCGGCTTTTTGGAGGGGATGGGATCTTGTTGAGCACAGATAAGACTTGGGGAATGGGGCGGGGGGGCACCCAGGCAGAGGAGGGAGAAAAAAGGATCATTAGAAACCTTATTTTGGTTAGTAATTAATTATTTTATTTTCCTCCCATAACTTCTCCGGTGAACATCTAAGCATGGATATGTATGTATATATATGCCTCTCATAGTATTTCTACTTACAACTGCAATTTTCTGACAGAAGATTTTGTCATGTTTATGAAAAGGATATAATCATGGGTTTAGCATGCTTCTAGACAAGGCTGTCCTTCCTCCAGCGCGGGAAGAAGGCAGAAAAAGGTGTCTTTCCCCACTTCCAGTAATGCACTTCGAACAATCCACCATATACAAAAGGCTGAACTGAACTCGCTCTATTCAGAAAATTCAAATGCAATAAGCCTTCTTTAAATTACCCAGCCAATTATGGAGGAGGGTGATGAGAAATTTTGCCAAGAATTTTTCAAATAGGCAAGCCACCCTGCCCAAATTCAATGAATTCATTACTAATTCATTTCATTCTGCGATTTCTCTTCTCTGCCATTCATCCCTCCCCAAACTAGTAAGATGTGAACATTTGAAGCCGAGCAGGTCAAGCAGAGCTGTGTCTGTTTTCTTGAAACATTTTTAACCTTACTCAATTGATTCCAATTTTCATGTATTTCCTTGTTGGAAAAATCCTTATGTAATAACTGTATTAGGAAGAGTTGCCTCCAGCCTTGGGGGAAGGGGGGGTGCGGCAGGTGGAGGCAGGAGAGCCAGAAAGGAGGGGCATATAGTACAGAGCTTCAACTGTGATAGCGTTGTGATACTGTGCATGTCACCATGATTGTATTCAAAGCATTTTATAATGTTCATATTACTACTCAATGCAGCACCACTAGAAAAGAGAAGGCAAAAAAAGAAAGAAAGGAATTGAAGCACAGAGTTAAGTAATTTGTTCTACTTAGTTCCAGGAAACGTAAGGGGGAGAAACCTCTTTTGATCACCAGGCTGCCTCCCACTCAGGGTGGAACAGATCCACTCCCGCTGCCTCGGGTGGCTCCTGACGCACGTTCGCATGAGAAGGACACACTGAGTCACGACAGCATAGACTTTCATTCACTATGATTGTACTTGTATGAATGCAGAAAGGCGAGTTCTGCGGATGGAGCAGAATGAGAAGGAGGGACATAAAATTCAGATGGACAAAGCTTATAGCATCCATCATTTCAACAAAGCGTAGAGGACACAAAGAGAAACCAGATGATGCAGGCCCTGCCCCAGGGACCACGTGCATTCTTGAGGGGAGGGGTGCTTCACCCACAAGCAAGCATCATACCCAGCCCAGGTGCCTTGAAATAGCTGCCAATGACCTGGGAACAAGGCAGGGAAATGTGCACAGGCCAAAGGGAAAGATGATAAATTCTGAAGAGTATAAAGAAACGTAAATTAATTTCTGACCTCGAGGGGCTTACAGTCTATACAGTGTGACTCACACACAGACAGACAGCATTGCAAGAGTACATATAACTAAGTACCAAATAAATAAGTCCATGATAAGGGCTATGATTTGAAGATGGAATGAACTCAGTGAGCTAAATCCAAAGTTTCCAGGAAATGAGCCTTTATGTGGGCCTCAGAGGATTTAGATAAATGGCAAGAATGGGAAGGGAGGCCATTCTTCATAACTGGCCAATTATGAAGAATGGCCTGACCAAGGAGTGAATTCTAGCCCGACTCTAAAGCATGGACATGAGAATCTGTTCATTCATTCATTTGTTCAGTCAGTCAATATTTATTGAGAACCTGTTGTATGCTGGGGCGCCTGGGTGGCTCAGTCCTTGAGGCATCTGCTTTCAGTTCAGGTCATGATCTCAGGGTCTTGGGATCGAGCCCCCCATTGGGCTCCCTGCTCAGTGGGGAGCCTGCTTCTCCCCCTCTCTCTGCCTGCAGCTCCCCCTGCTTGTGCTCACTCTCACTCTCTGTCAAATAAATCTTAAAAAAAGAGAGAGAGGGAACCTATTGTGTGCAGACACTATGCTAGGAGCTAACAGCAGGGACAAGGCTGCCCCATGGGAGTTTACATATTCCAGAAGGACTACTGGAAAATAAGAGTTGGACAGGGGCAGCCTGGAAGAGATTTGAGACAGTACCACATTTTGGCCTTTAGCCTGTTTTCTGTAAGAGCGGAGAGTTTTTGAGTAAGAGTGACAGGTGCAAAGCTGTTATTACCAGGAAAATGACTGTGGCCATGCTGTTTCTGTGAATTACAGGGGGAAGACAGTGAAGATCACTTAGGAAACTCTTGTGCTGGTCCCAGCATAAGACAATGCAGATTCAAAGCAGGTGACAGCTGGGAAAAGGAGGACACATGCAAGGGGTTTGGAAACCAGAAGGAATCTGGAAGGGATAAGGACAGACAAGAACCCAAACGTCTCCAGTCTAGATGTCTTGGGAAATGCTAAAAGGTAAACCAATGAGGAAGAGAAGGTAAAGGACACTTCCTCTATCCTCAAGACTGGAATGTTTTGAAGGCCAGGCTCTTTTCAATGACTTTCTCTATTTTTGTGCTGTTGATATTCCCACTCTGGATCTCTTTCTCTCTCTCCAGCCTGACAAAATCTGTTCTTGGGCAGCTTAGAAGGTTTGATAGAGTAGTTTACAGTGAGGTGCTATATTAACCGACCAACACGTTACCAAGAACAGTGCAGCAGCTCAGAGGGACCAGTGATGGTAAAGCTTGGCATGGACAGTTGCCATGGAGGAGCCATTCTGGGCAGAGGGCTTTGCAAGCATGGTGTAGACAGCCACCGATTGCACGCATCTGACTCCAGAATGGCCTCGGACAGAACCTTCCACCTGTCCCACTCCTCAACATTGCCCTATCATTTTTGCTTCAGCAAGATAACTGGAGAAGATGGAGTGGTTGCATCCCTGTCCTTGTAAGATGATATCTTGGAGAACAACCACCAGACTTCCTCTGGGGACATGTTTCATGGTGTGTTACCTTGCTTGGACCACAGGGTTCCTAGTGCTTTCAATCACCTGCGGGCTTTTAAATTGCAGATTCAGAATCAGCAGATGTGGGGTGCCTATGCCGTTGGCCCGTGGACCCCAACCGTGATGCGCACATGTATGGGAACAGACAGCTCCTCTCCACAGCAGACCTTCCCTTCAGGTGACCCTCAGTGTAAATTCCTCTTCTGCCACTTTTCAGATGGGTGACCCTGAGCAGGTGACCTGCCCCGNTGAGCTAAATCCAAAGTTTCCAGGAAATGAGCCTTTATGTGGGCCTCAGAGGATTTAGATAAATGGCAAGAATGGGAAGGGAGGCCATTCTTCATAACTGGCCAANACGTATTCTGTTTCCCCGTCTGTAGGAAGAAAACGAACACCTACCTCAAAGGAGGTACAAAGTGGGACAATACAGAATGGAACCTCAGTAATTATTCATTCCAATAACAGACTTCGCTTCTCTTCTCTTGGATGCTGTGAAAAACTGTTAAATTTACAGATGCGTACTCCCACAACAAAAGGGAAGGTCTCCAGAGGGAGTTACTGAGAATGCAAAGCACCAAATACCTTCAGAAACTAGAGAAGCTACTGAAAACTTTTATCATCATGTAACCTTGCATAATTACAAACACGTCCAAAAATAGCATAAATCATTCAGACAAATACGGGATCATAACATCAAGATCTCCTACATGATTTCCCAGCTCTGAAATTTCCATCCTCCAGTTTGTAGGAAAGAAAGCATTTTCTAAAGAGATTTTATTTATTTACTTGAGAAAGAGGGAGAGAGTGGGAGCGCCGNGTTATGAAGAATGGCCTGACCAAGGAGTGAATTCTAGCCCGACTCTAAAGCATGGACATGAGAATCTGTTCATTCATTCATTTGTTCAGTCAGTCAATATTTATTGAGAACCTGTTGTATGCTGGGGCGCCTGGGTGGCTCAGTCCTTGAGGCATCTGCTTTCAGTTCAGGTCATGATCTCAGGGTCTTGGGATCGAGCCCCCCATTGGGCTCCCTGCTCAGTGGGGAGCCTGCTTCTCCCCCTCTCTCTGCCTGCAGCTCCCCCTGCTTGTGCTCACTCTCACTCTCTGTCAAATAAATCTTAAAAAAAGAGAGAGAGGGAACCTATTGTGTGCAGACACTATGCTAGGAGCTAACAGCAGGGACAAGGCTGCCCCATGGGAGTTTACATATTCCAGAAGGACTACTGGAAAATAAGAGTTGGACAGGGGCAGCCTGGAAGAGATTTGAGACAGTACCACATTTTGGCCTTTAGCCTGTTTTCTGTAAGAGCGGAGAGTTTTTGAGTAAGAGTGACAGGTGCAAAGCTGTTATTACCAGGAAAATGACTGTGGCCATGCTGTTTCTGTGAATTACAGGGGGAAGACAGTGAAGATCACTTAGGAAACTCTTGTGCTGGTCCCAGCATAAGACAATGCAGATTCAAAGCAGGTGACAGCTGGGAAAAGGAGGACACATGCAAGGGGTTTGGAAACCAGAAGGAATCTGGAAGGGATAAGGACAGACAAGAACCCAAACGTCTCCAGTCTAGATGTCTTGGGAAATGCTAAAAGGTAAACCAAATGAGGAAGAGAAGGTAAAGGACACTTCCTCTATCCTCAAGACTGGAATGTTTTGAAGGCCAGGCTCTTTTCAATGACTTTCTCTATTTTTGTGCTGTTGATATTCCCACTCTGGATCTCTTTCTCTCTCTCCAGCCTGACAAAATCTGTTCTTGGGCAGCTTAGAAGGTTTGATAGAGTAGTTTACAGTGAGGTGCTATATTAACCAACCAACACGTTACCAAGAACAGTGCAGCAGCTCAGAGGGACCAGTGATGGTAAAGCTTGGCATGGACAGTTGCCATGGAGGAGCCATTCTGGGCAGAGGGCTTTGCAAGCATGGTGTAGACAGCCACCGATTGCACGCATCTGACTCCAGAATGGCCTCGGACAGAACCTTCCACCTGTCCCACTCCTCAACATTGCCCTATCATTTTTGCTTCAGCAACATAACTGGAGAAGATGGAGTGGTTGCATCCCTGTCCTTGTAAGATGATATCTTGGAGAACAACCACCAGACTTCCTCTGGGGACATGTTTCATGGTGTGTTACCTTGCTTGGACCACAGGGTTCCTAGTGCTTTCAATCACCTGCGGGCTTTTAAATTGCAGATTCAGAATCAGCAGATGTGGGGTGCCTATGCCGTTGGCCCGTGGACCCCAACCGTGATGCGCACATGTATGGGAACAGACAGCTCCTCTCCACAGCAGACCTTCCCTTCAGGTGACCCTCAGTGTAAATTCCTCTTCTGCCACTTTTCAGATGGGTGACCCTGAGCAGGTGACCTGCCCCGCGTATTCTGTTTCCCCGTCTGTAGGAAGAAAACGAACACCTACCTCAAAGGAGGTACAAAGTGGGACAATACAGAATGGAACCTCAGTAATTATTCATTCCAATAACAGACTTCTCTTCTCTTCTCTTGGATGCTGTGAAAAACTGTTAAATTTACAGATGCGTACTCCCACAACAAAAGGGAAGGTCTCCAGAGGGAGTTACTGAGAATGCAAAGCACCAAATACCTTCAGAAACTAGAGAAGCTACTGAAAACTTTTATCATCATGTAACCTTGCATAATTACAAACACGTCCAAAAATAGCATAAATCATTCAGACAAATACGGGATCATAACATCAAGATCTCCTACATGATTTCCCAGCTCTGAAATTTCCATCCTCCAGTTTGTAGGAAAGAAAGCATTTTCTAAAGAGATTTTATTTATTTACTTGAGAAAGAGGGAGAGAGTGGGAGCGCCGGGGAGAAGCAGAAGGGCAGAGGGAGAGGAAGAAGCAGCCTCCCCGCTGCGTGGTGAGCTGGATATGGGGCTCGATCCCAGGACCCTGGGATCATGACCTGAGCCAAAGGCAGACGCTTAACTGACTGAGCCACCCAGGTGCCCCAAAAAGAAAGCATTTCAGGAGGCCAGTACACCTGATTTAACCAACCTCAGTGTATTTAAACTTCTTCAACCCACCCTTCCGAGAGTCTTCCCTTTCCCAAAGTCCAATTCCACCCTGCACTGAGAATTATTGTCCCAGTGCATTACAAAGTTTTTCATCCAAAATGTGTCATTTACATGAAGCTTAAAAAATGCATTTACTACATGAGCCAGATAGTCTCATAGTTGGACTTCTTTGTCATAGGTGAAGAAATAAACCTTCTCTACATTTCTACATTTTGAAAAGCAAACCACAGCTCTGTAGAGGCACAGTTTGTCAGGCTAAATATCAACATTCCTTTGCATGCATTAATCTTTTAACCCCCAAAACTCAAGTATGGGAGCCAAGTGAACATAGCTGCATTAAGTATAAGGCTCCAGAATAATCTATGGCTTGTATAGACCACAGTGCCTACGATTTCTTTCTTAAATCCCTCCCTTTCACTTTCTCTATCCCACACCCAGAAAAACTCCAGTTTAGAGAAAGCCACACCTATCACTAAGAGCTAGCTAACCTTTCAAAAAAAAAACATTAGGAGCAAACGTTAAGAGCCATTCAAAACCAAAGGAAATGCCAAGACACTCAAAAAAAAGTTCTACTCTCAATGCAAATGAAGCCACCGGAATTGGTGGGGAGCAGAGTAAACAAAACAATTAAGCCATTAGCATGTCTCCTTGGAGATAAACTGGCCTTTGGAGGAGGGCAGGTGAGTGGTTAGTACACTAAGGTGAAAAAAAAATGCAGTAACTTCTCCACTTTAAACCTGAACAGATAGAAACTCGATCAGGTAATAATTTTACATTCTGATGGTCCACATCGCTGAACGAGGAAAACCTTGTCCTATCTGGTAGCGTCATCTCTTATATCACCAAAAACAGTCACAGTTCACACCTGATTTGGAATGGTCCCCTTTGGAGTAGGGAACTTCTCCTCAGAGAGCCTGGGTGATTTTTGTTTCCATGTCTGCTTGGAAAGGGCAGCACTCCCCCTTAAAGGGGCAAGTTGGGACTGGCTGTGTGGCCTTGGGCAATCCCGTAACCTCTATGCGTGAAGGTTGTAATAAAGAGAGTGAGAGTCGGACGCAGAAGCCATTCCAGCCCACCGGCTTCCCTCTGCCGTCTCTGCCTTCCAGGAGCTGAGCTGAAGTTGCTAATATCCTGTTCTATTAAAAGAAAACTCAAAAGGAAGCTCAAAACTCAAAAGGTTTTATCTGAGGGGCCTATTTTTATCTTTGAAAAACATTTCCAGTTTACAATTAGTTGTCTACTGTAATCCACCAGCTCTCATCAATCCTTGTTCTCTGGAGGCTGCAATGCCACCCCCAAGTTGCGCTGGAGACTTTCAGCTCTGCCTGCATTTTCAGTCTAGTGGGGAACAGCAGTCTGGTTCCATTCAGCAAAGTTGCTGGTTCTACCACGTGCCAGGCATTTCGCCAGGTGATGGAAACAGAAAAATGAGTGTGGCATGGACGGTGTCCCCTTAAGGACAGCCTAGTCGTGATGTGGGAAACAAAGGCAAAAGAAAAACTAATTTCCTTACTACTTACAGCCCATTCACAAGTCCTTAAAACAGGCAGAGTGACATTCCTCCAGGAACTCAGCTCCCTCGATGTTAAGGCTTGGCTAAGGGCAAAAGGCAAGCTTAGCCTGCTCCCCCAGGATCCTGTAACTCTCCTTTAACATGTAAAAATTCCTTTGGAAACTTCCTTTATCTCTAACCACCCCCCCCTCAAGATACAAGTTGGCAATCATCCCCCAAGCATATGACCCACACCGATATACATCAGAAAAGTCTCACGACTAAGGTTTTACTAGACAGTAATAAAAGACCTTTTCCTAACAATAACTAGCCTCTCAAGGTCCTGGAAACCTTGCTTCCAAAATTCCTTAGAGACTGAGGCTATCCCTAACCCCCTCCCAACTTGAGGGTATAGAATGGGCCACTCCTCATGACCCCGGTGCAGCTCTTTCTGTCCACGGGTCCTGTCCCCGTGCTTTTAACAAAATCACCTTTTTGCCCTAGAGACGTCTCAAGAATTCTTTCTTTGGGGTCAGCTTCGAACCCTAACACCTTTCCTACATCAGTAGGACAGGACAATAAACAAATAGTTAATGAATTAGTATCACTCAAAAACCCCATTGATAGGAGGGCCCCAACGGACCTTGCCTGTCTCAACTCCGCTATTCCTAGTCTATAAGCCATTCAAAATCTCACTCAGAATGTTCTAACTGGTGATCATACCTATCTTTCCAGACCCCACCAGTCACTGGGACTTCTCCCCTTTCTACCTGCCTCACCTTGGAGGCCATTTTTTTATTCTCTGGAGATCTTAGAATACTTCACCCCATCCACCTGGAGTGGAGTGTGGAAAACATACTCCAGAAAGCTCAAAAAGTGCAAGTCTGCCCATTCTGTTAGCTGATGAGTTCCAGCACAAAGATTTCACGAGGCCAGTTTGAATTTACCAGTATTTGAATTACCTGTGAATTTTAAACATCTGAATTCAACCTGTCCGCCAAAACCACAAAGCAACTAAAAAAGCATACTGTCTGCTTCAAAATCCCATTTCGATTCTTTCAATCCCTTCCTCCATCTGTACCTCTGCCTGTTCCTGAAACATCCGCACTTGCGAAGATCACTGGCAACAGATACAACAGATTCCATTTTCTGGGAGAACTATCTTTCTTTGCAGATTCCCAAACAGCTGGGGGGCAAGAGAGCGGTGTTTGCCCTCGTTTCAACATGATCCCTGGCTGGTGAGTGAAGACAGGTACGATGGGCAGACTGATTCTCCTGCCTTCAGTGAATGAGCGGCTCGGCTTTCGGGTGCCCTTTTAAGTATCTTTATCCTCCTTTTCCTCTCTGTCCTCACCATTCCATCTCTCCAGAGGCAAGCTGAATGAAGTGAGGAGTGACACCGACATCAGACAACTTCATCGTTCCCACTAAAATCAAAGGCTCCAGTGACATCTGAATCACAGGGTGCTTTCACTGCCTCACCCCTCCTTGTTTCACTCCATGAGCTGAGTAACCAAGAGCAGCAGTTTATTGGCGTGTGGGCAGTTCGGCCCTCTCTCTACTCAAAATAAAGACCAAGGGGGTGGTTTTAAAGACTATACTCACACACAACAGAAGGAAATGCAGCATTTTTCCCCAGTATGTTTCAAAATAGCACTGGGGGTGCCCGGGTGGCTCATTTGGTTAGACGTCTGACCAGCTCAGGTCATGATCTCGGGGTCCTGAGATCAAGCCCCACATGGGCTCCCTGCTCAGTGGGGAGTCTGCTTTTCCCTCTCCCTCCACCCCTTCCCCTGCTCACACACTCTCTCTCTCTCAAATAAAGAAATAAAATCTTTAGAAAAAGAAAAAGAATGCAAGTATTGAGAAAGTCATATGGCACTTAGGCTTATCTCAAACTTTCTAAAAAATAAAAATTAGTACTGCATACCTAGTAAGACAAATCACAAAATGAGGTAGGATACAAAGATGAATAAGGGCTCTACCTGAAAAGTAACTGACCAGAAGAGAAGATAAATGGTGCATAAACAATCATGAAACCTTTGCAGACAGAGAGAGCCATGGGATTTTGAAGACAACTTCCAACTCTGAGACTCAAGAAGGTGGAACTGGGACTGGCCTAAAAGGAGAATTAGACCATTGGGATGGGGAATTAACTGTGGCTAAACATCAGCCAAACTGAGAACATCCAAGCCTGTAAGGGGCACAGCAAGTGGTTGGACCTGGCCAGGCGATACAGGTAAAGGATAAAACAAAAAGGTAAACTGAAGCAACACTGCAGAGGTCGAATCCATAGGACTCGGCAACTGGTGGAATCTTTCATTCGCTACATCTTAGACGTAGAGCACATAAAATATGTACCTGACACGGACGTACGACTGCTGCAAAAACTGAAGACTGATTCATCCCCCCAAACAACGATGACAGTGCCTATTGCCTCTGTAGACCAGACAACGCTTGACATGCTGGTGCTCCACAGTCACTGGAGAGGTGCTAAGCAGGCTTCCACCAAGGGTGAGAAAGAGGGCTGCCACCAAGGTGGGAGGAGAAAGCTGCCCTTCTTGTGGCGGCCTTAATTATGCGTCTCACTTCTGGGCAAGTGCAAACTATGTTTCCTGCCTTCTCCAACCCTTCTGCATTTAGAAAGGCAAGAACCTCGTAAGGAAAGAACAGAACACTAAATAGACGATGTGGAAGGGGCTTGGGTCAAGGAAGAGAAAGAGCTAGACGGAAGAGGCTATCCAAGCTCTAATTTTTTTTCCCCTACACCCTAAACACTAGTCCTAGATAACAGAAACAGAGCACAGAAATCTGCTCCACCATCCAGTCACTGGAACCCAGCAATTTCCTTCTCATTATGTGCCCTCAATTAATAAATATTAATTTTATAATTAATAACAATAAATCCTTCCCAGGAAAATAAGGAGCTTTCAATTATTTACATAAAGTCAAAACCTTATGCCCTTGATTTATATTTGAAGTCTATATTGGAGGGGCGCCTGGGTGGCACAGCGGTTAAGCGTCTGCCTTCGGCTCAGGGCGTGATCCCGGCGTTATGGGATCGACCCACATCAGGCTCTTCCGCTATGAGCCTGCTTCTTCCTCTCCCACTCCCCCTGCTTGTGTTCCCTCTCTCACTGGCTGTCTCTATCTCTGTCAAATAAATAAATAAAATCTTTAAAAAAAAAATGAAGTCTATATTGGAAGTACAGACTTCTCTTTGTGATCACTGGAGAATTTAAAAACATCATAAATATAAGACCAATGCTGTGACTCTGTTTTTATGCTTTATTTTTATTTTTTACTTTTTTTAAAAGATTCTATTTATTTGTCAGAGAGACAAAGAGAGAGCACAAGCAGGGGGAGCGGCAGGCAGAGGGAGAAGCAGGCTCCCCGCTGAGCACGGAGCCCAGTGTAGGACTCGATCCCAGGTCCCTGGGATCATGACCTGAGCCGAAGGCAGCCGCTTAACTGACTGAGCCACCCAGGCATCCTTCTATGTTTTATTTTTATTCTGAAAATTCAAATTAGTTGCCAAAAAATAACACCTACCATTACTTCACAGTAACTTATATTGGTTTAGTGTCTACGGGAATCTTACAAAAAAGATTTAACTTACCACTTTCCACCTCCCTTTTCTCTAGTGCTTTATTATCTTTACTTTTCAAACTTTTCCAGTGAAAGCAAGTTTAGCACCAAGATCCTTGGATTGCGGCTCAAGAGAAAAAGACTTGTAACTCTAAGGCCACCTCTTCTATTAATTTGCCAAGTGACCTTGGTCGGGCTATTTAAATTCTTTGGACCTTAGAGGGTCATCTGAGGAGGCCATGACCACTTTGGGGATTTATGAATCTTCTTCCCAGGAAAAAAATGCACGTATGAACATGGACACAAACTCAAGCAAACAATTTCATGGAATTCCCAAGTCTCCAGGATATTTCTTATCTGACAGTCTACATTTAAATGCATCTGATCGTTGAAAGAAACAAATATTATTTGTAGAGTCATCACCATGATGCAGGCATGTGGAAGAAGGAATGAAGAGACCAATAACCATGAACTGGGTTCTATGAACCCTAATTAATCATACAGTGCCTGAGTAGAGCTAGGACTGTCGGGTACGGAGCGACCCCCATCCTGCAATCCAAGACAACATATGCCCAGATATCATTGTTCCATACTCCTGCAGACGAAATGGGGACAAGTATCAAGAAGACTGCCCAGTGACTGGAGACATCTACATTATTCTGTAAAACAAAGCCCCTACTGTTAAAAGTCAGAGGGAATTACCAAAGAGTAATTAGTGCCAAGAGCTGTTTTGCTTATTTAAAAGCCAACCTGATACACAGATAGGATAAAATGATATCTAAGATTTGCTCCAAAATAAACCAAGGGAAGGTGAGAATACAGAAAACAGGACTGGAACAATTATATGCCAGTAAGTTAGACAACCTAGAAGAAATGGATAAATTCCTAGAAACATACAACTTACCAACACCATATCATGAATTTGGTAAATTCTACCAAATATTTAAAGAAGCATTAATGCCCCTCTCAAATTCAAAAATGAAGGAGGAAGGAATACTTCATTTTACAAGACCATTATTACCAATACCAAAACCAGACAAGAACACCACAAGAAAATCACAGGTCCTGATGAACGTAGATGCAAAAATCCTCAACAAAATCCCAGCAAACCAAATTCAGTAATACATCGAAATGATCATACGCCAAGATCAAGTGGGATTTATTCCAGGGATTCAGGGATGGCTCAACATTCAGAAGTCAATCAGTGTGATACACCCCATTAACAAAATGAAGAAAACCAGATCAGCCATGAGTTGTCAAGTTTGTTGAAGCTGGGGGGATGAGTTTTCTCCCCATTTGTGTAGTTTAAAAAGAGAGAGGGAGAAAATGAGGAAGGCAAAGTGAAAGATCCACGGGTTAATGGATTTTTGAGAACCGTGTCCAAAGCTAAGTGAATCCTCAATTCACATCTCGTTGAGGAGCCCACGGACAGCACAGCCCGTGGCTCAGAGAATATGGAATTGACATGGGGTCATTTGGGGCACCATCTTACAGTCCAAAAGATACGACTTTCAACCAAGACAAAAAAGTATTTTTGTGTGTGTGAAGCAAGTCTTTGTCCACATGGCAGCTCAGTGCTGGCTGAAACGGCAGAATTAGGCAGTGCGCAGTGTTGTCCCCACCTGTTCCAAACAGTATTGTTCCACCCTTCTGTCCAACAGGCCATACAGCCCAGTCTGGTTTGGCATGATTCACTGCACTCGCAGTTTGGACTTACTTGTAAAATATTTGTTATTTTCACAAAGCTCCCTCTAACAGATAGAAAATTATTTTTCTTCTGGTTGTTAGCTTCTGCTTTTACTTTTTTTCTCCAACAAAAATAGCAATTTAAAGATCACACTGAGTCTCCATAATGCGAAAGAATGGCAGTTCCAATCCCTCATGCTTTGGGAAAAGAGCAGTGGTCGTTATCAGGAGCCATGGGGGCTTCTGCCGTACACAGAGGTTCAAGGGGTCGGCCAGGAAGAAACTGAGGCTGCCACTGAGTCTACTCCTGCCTCCACGTATTCACCCAGAACTGTCGCTGAGCCCTCACGTGGTCCTCTGCCACACCGGCCACGGGACTCGCTTTGGCCAATGGGACGACAGCAAGCATGATGCAAGCTGAGGTTCTAAAAAACGTGTGTGCTGGGGCTTGCTTTCTCTTTCACTGTTCATGGGAACCCTGCGTCCATTGCTATGTAAACAAGCCCGGACTGGCCGGTTGTGACAAGATACGAGGCCAAGGCACCTCCACTGCCCCACCTGAAATTGGGCAGATATCTGACATGGTAGTGAGCACATCCTAGATCACACCTCCCTAGCCAAGCCATCAGCTGACCACAGGGATCTGAGGACCATCCAGCCCACAACCGCCCCACCAATGCACAAATCATGAGAAATATGATAAATGTTGATTGCTGAAACTACCAAGTTTGGGGTGGTTTATTAAACCAAAAGCCAGCAGACACAATAGGGCGAGAAAAGGTGACGAACGCACTAAACATCCTGGGATGCAATGCCTAATGACACTTTACGTAACACTTAATGGGACTTAATAATGATTTGATTGTATGTCAACTGTTAATTAAAATAATCTGACATAGATCCACAATTGACCATACTCCCTAATATTCATCTCAACACAATGTTTGCTACAACTCTTGGAATGAAATTGTATGGGCTTCGGAGGTTTATGAACCTCCTAAAATTATATGAAGAATTGTATGTTTATGAGTCTTTTCTTAACTGGAAAAGGATGTTACAAGTATGGAGAATAATGTAAGTATCTAGGCACACACTGGCCAGAATTAACAATACTATTTTATTGTATTCACTAATATATAAAGCAAATAAAACATTACCAATAGTGTTAAAGTTAGTCAATTGACCCGGTCTTTTCCCTTTTCTCCAACTTTTTTTTTTTTTTTTTAAAGTACTCTCTACACCAAAGCTGAGGCTTGAACTCACAGCCCTGGGATCAAGAGTCAGACTCTCTACCAACCGAGCCAGCCAGGAAGGCCTTCTCCCTCCCTCTTTAGCAGCTTGAATTCGGTATCTTTCCAGTCCATTGGTTTGCATTTTTAAAAGAATATATACAAGAATATATATCCCCAAACAATATATATAATTTTGTGGTTTTTAATTTTTCTTAAATGGTTTTTATTATATGTACCTTTCTACAACTTGTCTCTTTACCAAACACTACTTTTGTGAGATCTGTCCATATTGATACCCTATATCAATAAGTCACATGTACTTATGCATTTCTCTACTAATGGGCATTTAGACTGTTCCTGCTTGTTTTTGGTTTTACTCTTACAAACATTGTTGGGACAGGTCAATAGCTTCCAACATGTTTTCAGAGGACCTCAGGACACCCCCAAATATTAGGAATCTCTGACAATCTGATAGGGGAAAGTTGAATTGCTATCATTTTCTAGACATATTTCTGCATTTGAGCGTTCCCAAGTCTCGGAGGAAGCCATCTTTATTTAGACTCTAAATAGCTTAACAGATCCTTCTACATTTCAGTCCAAATTTCCTATAACAAAGATCTGCGCCTACGTGGGACACTAAAAGCAACCTTTTTTTTTTTTGGTGCTGAAAAGCCCTAAAATTAGAAAATGATAGTGTCCAAATCATTCTATTGCCAAGAAAGGTTATGTTAAGTTGCTGTCAACATCAAATGCTGGTCACGCCAATGAAATCACTAAAAGACTAATGATATGGTATCCTAAGTTTTTATTTGTTTTCTGTCATGTACAAGGACTAACAGGCTAGATTTCTTGCGGTTATCTTGTTTCCCTTATTTTCTACCTTTTTAATCTAATTGAGGTCAGAGACCTTTCTAGCATGACTTTTACTTTTCCACTTATTCCCTGTGTGATATCATCCAGTACCCAAACTTTGTGATATGCCAAGTTCCAAAACAAGGAAATTAAAGCCCAGACCCTTACTACTCATTATAGGCAATGTTCTTGGGTCTGAATTATCCCACTCTGGTGGGATATAGGCAATGTTCTTGGGTCTGAATTATCCCACTCTGGTACTACTGAGTAAAATTAACTAAGATAGATTGTTTTTTAATCAACTTTACCTTCCCCCAGAAGTATGTGAAATGATTAAGCATTATACAGATACCAGGATTCAGAAATTTCAAATTAGAAACCATTCATGCAATTGCTTGTGAAAGAACATAAAATTAATAGACCTGGTTCATTACATACCCGTTGTAGGCCCCGCAACAGTTCTCCTTCCCTTGCTACACTTTGGTTTCTTACCTATAAAATGGCAGCAAAAACCATCACTGGTGCAAGGGCGGAATGAACTCATCACAAAATGAAAGCTCTTTGCTATCATTCCTCCATTGGACCGTGAGCTCCTCACTAACAAGGCAGTGCTTAATTCATCTGTGATTTCCCAGTGGTTGACACCATATTTGGTAAGGATTCCTACATACTAAGCAGGTGTCCTATAACCTCTTTTGCAACTACTGTTGTCTTTTCCATTTTGGGGTTCAAAGCTCTCCATCTCCCAACTACTTGCCTTCTCTGATAAGACCACTCACACTTGTTAAGTTGGAGCCAGAGGCCTGAGCACCCGCTGGTGGTCACACGTTTGAGTCCCAACACCATAATCTACAGAGAACACCAATAGCACCCACCTTTGAGCCAGGATTTGGGAGTGTGGAGTGTTGCCCAAGCCTGCCTC
Source organism: Ailuropoda melanoleuca (assembly GCF_002007445.2). Taxonomy (NCBI): domain Eukaryota; kingdom Metazoa; phylum Chordata; class Mammalia; order Carnivora; family Ursidae; genus Ailuropoda; species Ailuropoda melanoleuca. The sequence goes on along the minus strand of NC_048222.1, from coordinate 47,653,321 downwards.
TCCTGCTTCCGACTCTGCACCAAAGAGGGGGCTACATGTCTCAGTGATCACGTGGCTGAGCACTTCTTTACTGACCAGAGTGGTTCCAGGGCGTACAGAGAGGGCCTCCTCAAGACATAGCTTTGGAGGCAAAGTTTCTGTATACTTAGGACAGGCTGGATAATTAGGGTACATGGAAATTATCATACTACCCCCTAAATATGATAAATATGCTTACCAAGGAAAAGGATTTATAAAACAGGTGGGAAAATACCGAGCCCAAACTGTACATCTGCCCCATAAGTACAACTACAGAAAAATGATGTGCATTTGGATAGGCTGGAAGGAAACCCAAAGACAGGAAAAGAATTACTGTTAGGGTAGCGGTATCATGGGTGATTTCTTCTAAATTTATTTCTAAAAATCTTTTAAAGTTGATACAGTAATGAATCAAAAATAAATGACCTTCCATCTCCAACCAGGCTTTTTTGAAGGAAAGAAAGAAAGAGTCATGTCTAGACTCTAAGGAAATAGACTCTAATCCACCACTACGGTTTGGTGGGAAAAGCCTTCTTAGATTGGGATCAAAAAACCTGGATCTTGGCACCAGCTCAGCCAAATCCTCTCTCTGAGGCTTCAGAAGTCATTTAACCCCTCTAAACCTCTCTGTAAAAATCCTGCAAAAAAGACGAGGATAGAATTCTTTTTTTAAGATTTTATTTTTTTAAGTAATCTCTGCACCTAACGTGGGGCTTGAACTCACAACCCTGAGATCAAGGTCTCATACTCCACCTACTGAGCCAACCAGATGCCTCTAGGATAGAACTCTTCAACACTCTCCTGGGTGGTCTACAATATAGTATGTTTTACTTTTCACATGTAGCATATCATTATAAAGTCCCATGAATGAACTTTTAACAAACACATAAGAACTCAAAACATGGGGGCGCCTGGGTGGCGCAGTCATTAAGCATCTGCCTTCGGCTCGGTGTGATTCCAGAGTCCTGGGATCGAGCCCCACATCAGGCTCCTCTGCTGGGAGCCTGCTTCTTCCTCTCCCACTCCCCATGCTTGTGTTCCCTCTCTCGCTGGCTGTCTCTCTCTCTCTGTCAAATAAATAAATAAAATCTTAAAAAAAAAAATAAAGAAAAAAAAAAAGAACTCAAAACATGGGACAGAATAATCCGGCCCCCTTCAGAGCACTTCTTCTATTTATTCCTGGAAAGAGCCACGTCCTCTTTGTCCTCCAAAGCCTGTTCTATATGATATTTCATGTCTTCGGTAGGGCCCATCTTTTCTCCTGTGAGGCAGAATGTAACTTCCAGAAACAGCTGAGAGGGCTGTGGTGTGAAGTCTGGTGAGTAAGATGGGTGATCAGACCGAACACTAACATTTTAGGTCATAAAGGAAGTAAAAAAAATATATATTCTTAAAGGGCCATTCAGCAGTGCTTTGTACGTTAATGCCATTGTTCCCTGGTGGCAACTCAGAAGGGAAGGCTGACCTCACTGGCAGGTCCAGTTGCAGGTTCCAAGGCTTGTCAAAGCCAATGCTTCTATTTCACGGAGCACTCTTGACTAGTTCTGCTTCTCTCAAGTGTGGCTGTCATAAAGATAGGTAACAAAAAACAAAAACAACCCCCCCCCCACACAGACACACACAAAACCCCAGAAACAAAAAAACTTTCCTAGGATGCCCCAAAACCTTTTGTCTCTGCCAAAATAAATTATGAGGTTGAAATTCAAAACACAATTTGTTTACCATTATTACAGAATGTGCTTGTCAGGCCAAGATGTTTATTTTTAATACCTTTGGCATTTAACCTTTAACCTCTTATTGCTCTGCAAATATTAAGTCCCATCAAGGTAAAAAAAAATAAAAATATTAAAAACTCACCATTTTAATCACATATTGATGAAAACACAATTGCTGCAGCTTTGTACGAAAAAAATAGTAGATGACTCATACTTGGAAAATCATGACTGTACATAATTTCTACATATTCCATAATGAAGCTCATAAAACTCTGCATTTGTATACAGGGTTCAAAATATTTCTGCTTTTTGAAGCTGATGAAAGCTTTCACAAGTTCTTACCAAGTGATGAAACTCAATCCTTTCTCATTAGGAGATGCAAAGTACTGCATGTTCCCTCTGTTATTTAGTCTCACATGAGCTCATGACATTAACACTGAGTAGAGGAGCAAAAAGTCATATTCCAAGTCATATTTACCAAAACGCTCATTATCTAGCCCCAAGAAGAACCCCTGAGACAGACCTCAAACTCATGAGAGTCAACTGGGAAAGGAGGAATAACAGGTACAGCATGCTTAGTATAGGGCAGGGGGGCATTTTCGCCCAAAGACGGGGGTGATGAGTTAAGAAAGAGAAATTCAATATACAGCCTCACCACTCAACACAATTTACATACCCACACTGGTGTATAGATAGCTTCGAATCTGGATGCAGATTTTCCCTGTTCATAGCTTGGAGGTTCCATGTGCTGAAAATACCAAGCAACTCCCTTTCTTAAGGGAAACCCAGTGGGAAGGTGTGGATGCATCCATAAAACACCGTTACTGGTATATAGCTAAAGCTTAGATCTTCCTGCTGGTGAATGAATGGAAGGAAGCATGTTGTTCTCAGAGATACCACTCTGAGATTTACAATAGAGTGGCTGCAAACAGTTGACCTGCAGGTGTTCAGCCTCTCAGCAGTGACCAGAACACTTCAAAAATTAGCAGGCCCGGCATAACAATTTGGATTTCCAGCTTCCCTTGAAATATGTAATATGGTCGATGTAACCATGGTAATATGGTACATACAACTTATCATGGCCTAAGGTCAAGTAATGGTGCCTTTTCAGAGGGGCATATTTACTCTCTAGGGGCCAGCCTCACCGCATCAAAAATTGTATCCTGTAGATATTTGAGTTTGCAACCACGGATAAAGCTGAAATCCCCAGCAAGAGTGTGGGGGAGGTGGCCTCCACCTTCCGCAACTGTCTGCTTCCTCCACTTCTCGTCCCTCTCCATCTGCGGCTCCACTGGCCTTCCCTTCGTGTCCCGCGTTGATCAAACTTTAACCATGAGGCGGGCCAACTCACTGGCCCCTAGATGAGGTCGTGAACTCCCCATCTTTCCCTAACCCCTCAGCGCCCATCAAAACTTTTCTGGGGGTGCCTGGCTGGCTCAGACCAAGAGTCTCTTGATCTCGGGATTATAAATTTGAGCCCTGTGTTGGGTGTAGCGATTACTTAAAAATAAGATCTTTAAAAAAAAATTTTTTTTCTGTACCTCAACCCAATTTTTTGTTTTATTTTGGTTTTGTATTCTGTCGTTTTGGCCAGGAAACTATTAGCAATTTTGATAAACTAAATCAGTGGGAATGGACTAAGTTACCTTCCCAGAAAACACATTTGAAATGGATTCCAGGCTTTCTAAATACATGCCCTGCGCGCACCCATAGGAACTTACCTACCTTGTAGTCAGCTCTCCGACAGATGTCTAAGTTCCTAAGTCTATTCCTATGTATTTTTTATGACTAACATCTGCAATTTACTCACAAGTAATATGTGAGGAAAAGGGGATGTCTCCTGACCACAGCCTGAGGGGATGGCCAATTCAGATTTACTACAATATTTTAGTATATTTAAGTTCAGAGAAGCCCTATGAATAATAGTTTCTGCATCCAAAGTATACAGCAGACCTTCAGACAGTCCAAACTGTCATGGCCACAAAGCAGAACTTCCTTTGTAAATGATAACGCCAGATGCGAAATCTTAGTAGGGTATGATTACTAATTAAAGACAAAGGAGACTGTTGTACCCTCCTAACCAAGGTACACTAAATTATAAAGACATGCAGAGATTTTTTTTTTTTTCAGTTCTTCAAGTCCCCTACAGAAAAAGGTACAAATTAATAGTGCCTGGTAGTGTTGTTGCTTCTCCAAAGATGGAGAAAAGTGTTCCAAAGGGAACATTCAGCAAAGAGATAGGAGGTGAACTGTACACTGGATACTGTGCTCATGAATCAGAAAATGACAATATTCCTTATGAGTCACAACTGAATGAGTGTTGGTAGGGCCTCAGGGGTGGGTGGACAGTCTTCCTGATGTGCTACCAAACGTCCTAAAAGATCACACACACAAACACGCAAACAACAATATAGGTGCTCTCCCTACGACCCAGTCAAGGGCCCGATGAATTATATTCTCCATGCTAACCCTCAGCCACACCCACTGAAGGCAATGCCCCTTCTCTTCCTGTTCTAAGCAGCTGAAGGATGCAGCTGGGCAGACCCAGACAGATGTGAAACCCGAAATGAAGCTTCATTTGGCTCGAAACCATCTTATATAAACAGTAAACATTATAACTGAGGTTTCTGACCATTTAAGATGGGTGATGCTCTGTTCTCAGACAACCTCACACAGCTAATGAACGATGTCTCAAGCCAGTGAAGAAATGATTCATTTCATTTTTGCCAGGTTACTCTACATCTAGAAGATTGAGCGATGGCACAACTCCGATTTCAGGACAGCAGCTGTTTCAACTTTTTTCTGATGCACTGATAGTCTCCTGGCTGCCCCCAACGGGGCCCTCTGTGCTGCTGGCAGGGAACCCATCAATAGGTAAGTCACACCCTGTCCTCCCACAGACACACTACACAACTCTGGAAACAATTTTCTTCCTTAGAACGTGCCTCCTCTGCACCCTTTGATGAACCATTTTCTTCAAAAGCACTGCGGCCAAACTGAGCATGGAGATTCCGAGGTCTCCAGAAAAGGCATCTCAGACTACTTGGTCGTGTACCCAGCAAGAAAAATGAATTAACTAAGGGAAAGTGAATTTTCTCAAGGTAGCACTCAAGTATTTGAATTCAGTTAAGTTTCTTTAAGCTCTTGACATAAACACATTGATTTTTTTTTTTTTTTAGAAATATTGAACCATGGAAAATAATTATAGCAATTCCGAAGTACTAGGACTATCACATTGCTTAAATTCAAGTGGCCAATCAGGTAGTGGCCCAATCCCCCACCCAACCACACACTCAGTGTAAGTAAATGGGTCTCTTACAGGGGCTCCAAAAATAATGTAGGTTAGACTGACTTCTTAAAGCCTGAAACTTAAAAAGGAAATTTATTTACAGATAAAGTGTCCTCTTAGGGAGGAGCAGAGGTGACACAATTTTGGACTAGGTAAAAAGAAAAAGCTGCTGTCAAAGATGCCCTTTTAAAGATGGTTTTGTTTTCAAGCAGTCTTTTGAATAAACACAGCACGGGTCTAGAGCTGCTTTTGAGTTCTGTATGTACATTCGGATGGGCCTTTGCCACATTTCTCAGGCTGGTCAAGCAGGACAGATTTTTAAATTGGTGCTGTACTAGTTACCGTTTTGACCTAACTCCACATTCACAGTCACTAAAACGAACAAAACAAGCAGAAGAGGATCCGGTCACCCACCCAAGCAGGGCTCTTTGAAAAGAAGCAAGTGTGGAAACTACGAAGCCCTGTAGTAGAACTTTTTTTTTTCTTTCCTTCTCGGATGGACTGTCAATCTCTTCAAAATCGAGTCCTCGCTTTTGTGCTTGGGGAAGCAACGAACACCACACCAAGCCCCGGGGGATGCGGCTCAGGTTAATGGGGGCGGAGTGGCTCCTGGGGGCGGGATGAGGAAAAGTCAGAACCAAGTCAGAGAAAAAGTCGGCCACTTCCATGTATTCCCAAAGTGCCAAAGGAAAAAGAACAAAACACTCGACTTCCTCCCGTGCGACCGGTTCGCCGTATACCCGAAAAGCGCCAGTCACCTCGCCCTCGGGGAAGGGGTGGGGGGTGGGGGTGTTTACTCGGCCTCTCCGGCGCAGAGACCCAACGCGCGGGCGCCCAGCGAAATCGGGGCCGGCGAGGCTGCCGGCTGCGCCCGGCCACTTTCGCTCTTAGCCGCCCGCCCAGCGCCAGGTGCTCGGCCTACCTGGCGGTCCCGCCAGCCTTTGTGCGGCCCGCTCCGCCCCCGCCGGCGGGCGGCTGCCAGGCGGGACAGCTGC
>NC_048222.1:47605962-47647204 GCF_002007445.2 Ailuropoda melanoleuca | reverse complement strand
TTATATATATAAATTTGTATGGCAGAGTGCCTGGGTGGCTCAGTCAGCTAAGCATCCGAGTCTTGATCTCAGCTCAGGTGTTGATCTCAGGGTCATGAGTTCAAGCCCCATGTTGGGCTCCATGCTGGACATGGAATCAAGTTAAAATTTTAAAAATCATGTGTATAAGCAGTACTTAGATTATAAGATTTAGTGGCACATAAAGGTGAATTTGAAGTCTGGCTTTGTCACTTAACTAGCTGTGAGGTCATAAAATTTCAGCGCTTCAGTTCCCTTATCTATAAAATAGATTGATGTGCATATGAAATGAAATACGTGTAAAGATGGGCAACGAATATTGGCTCCTTTCTCCTGCCACCTGCCATGTGTTCTAGGTTAGGGATTCAGACCTGGGTCCCTGGGTAGGATCAGACAGATAGCGGCCCTCTGAATTATATGCCAAGTTGTGGGGGCTTCCGTGTGTGCCCTTTCCTTCAGGAAGAGTTGATAGCTTTCATCAAATTCTCAAAGATGCCGTAACTGCCAAAACATGATTAAGACCCACGGCTCTTGATCATAGATCCACGCCTTCCTGGATCTATGTGTTTTTCTTGAAGTATAGGGATTAGAACTGAGTCTGATGCTGTAAGGGCGGAGCTTGGATTCTCAAAGCAGAACCCATAATTCACACTTTGAACATAGCATACAGAGTATGAGTGTGTGATAGAGCCTATCATTTCACAAAGACTCCCTTCAAGCCCTACGCTACTCCTTCCCCATCTTAGGAAGATAAATTGTCAGTTTTGTGCCCTGGTTTACATGGAGGAGTCCTGGTTTATGCCTTTATCTCAGTGAAATTATTAATGGAACCCCTCTTGCATTCCCAAAATGGCCTGATAATTTGAATGACAGATTATGGTCACCCTAAATTTTTGGCCAAAATTCTCACTTTATAAAACTTTCCTGATTTTTTTGACTTACGCCTATTTTTGGGAGGACTCATGAATACATTACCCAATATTCTTCGTTATTCGAGCCCATGGTAGCAATGAAATGAAAACAACTTTTAAAATTGTAAAACTCATTATAGACACATGATGGAGCTAGTCAGATGAGACTTTACACATACGTGGGCATGATTAAAAATGCAATTTTATCTGAGCTTGAATGAAAAGGAACAAAGGAAAAAATCCAAATGGAGACAAAGCACAATTTCATATGAATCTAGCAGTGGAAAAAAAAAATCACTGCTTATACATTTTGGAAAGCAATCAGTAAGAAGATAAAATAAGGCAACGAAACTAGTTTCCACTAGTAACTGTAAGAGAATATCAGAATGCATTCACAGTAATACAATTTAAAAAAATTGTTAATGGGAAAATTAGGCCAGAAATCTTTACCAAAGCACTAGTGAAAGAGATGATCATATGACATCGATGTGGAATGTCCCGGGCAATCACTGTTTCTACCATAACAGGCATTTATTAGGTTTAGTAGGTATCAGCTATGAGCTAAGTGCTTACCATATAATATCTTATCTAATCTTCCATTCAACCCTATTAACTTCATTTGCAATTAAGAAACTAAGCTGAGCTTTGCAACACGGGCCAGACAGACCAGCTCCTGTAATGAAGAGTGGCAAGACGAAGGGCTGTTCTGCCACCAACAAGGTGACCGGAGAATACACCATCACTGCTCACACGTGCATCCGTGGAGTGCGTGTCAAGACGTGTGCCCCTTGAGTACTCAGAGAGACCCAGACATTTGCCATGAGGGAAATGGGAACGTCAAATGTGTGCCTTGATACCAGACGCAACAAAGCTCTGAGGGCCAAAACAATAAGGAATGTCTCATCCCGTATGTGTATGCATTTGTCCAGAAAATGTAATGAGGCTGAAGATTCACCAAACAAACTCAGGTTACTTGTGTACCTGTCACCACTACAAAAAAAAAAAAAAAAAATCTACAGAGTTAATGTGGATGAGAACTAACTGCTAATTCCAAACAAAGTTAAAACCCTGCAAAAAAAAAAAAAAAGAAAGAAAGAAAAGAAAAGAAGGAAGAAAAAGAAGAAACAAAGAAACTGAGTTTGAAGTAACTTGCCCAAGCTATCACTCAGCTTTTCTGCATCGAATCTAAATAATTGCCTGACTCTGAAGCCCCAACTCTTACCCTATACACAGTAACTCCATGGTAGGAGTGTCCACCTACAAATTTCAGAAGAAATTTTCCCTGATGCAGGCCCAACACAAATAGGAACCCACTTATTAAAACCCTGGGAGCCTCTCCAACCAGGGCTTCTAGAAAAATTCGTGTTTTTTTAATGGGACCTGAAAATCACATTTGTATTAAAAAATTACATTTGTACAGAGACTTTAACTCAACTTTAAACATCTCTGTTCTTTTCCTAATATGTTAATATTGATTTGTTCAGGGATAGTGCAGAGGGTTTCAGCAGTTGGGTAACATAATGTGATGCTACTTCTGATTAATATTACCGTTCTGTGAGACACCTGGCTGGCTCAGTTGGAAGAGCTTGCCACTCTTGATCTCACAGTCATGAGTTGGAGCTCCATGTTGAGTGTAGAGATCACCTAAATTAATTAAACTTAAAAAAAAAAGTTTTATAGGACGCCTGGATGGCTCAGTCGGTTAAGCAGCTGCCTTTGGCTCAGGTCGCAATCGCAGGGTCCTGGGATAGAGCCCCATGTCTCACTCTCTGCTCTGCAGGGAGTCTGCTTCTCCCTCTCCCTCTGCCTGCAGCTCCGCCTGCTTGTGCTCTCTCTCTGTCAAATAAATGAATAAAACCTTAAAACAAAAAGTTTTGGGGCGCCTGGGTGGCTCAGTCGTTAAGTGTCTGCCTTTGGCTCAGGGCGTGATCCCAGCATTCTGGGATCGAACCCCACATCGGGCTCCTCCACTGGAAGCCTGCTTCTTCCTCTCCCACTCCCCCTGCTTGTGTTCCCTCTCTCGCTGGCTGTCTCTATCTCTGTCAAATAAATAAATAAAAATCTTAAAAAAAAAAAGTTTTACTATAGTGTAACTATTATTTTACTGAAATAAAGGAATGATTTTTACCAAAATAAAGGAACAAAATATTTAAACATGTTTAAATTAACAGCTTATTAGGAGCACCTGGATGGCTCAGTTGCTTAAGTGTCTGACTCTTGGTTTTGGCTCAGGTCTTGATCTCAGGGTCTTGAGCTCAGGGTTCTGAGTTCAAGCCCCACAGGAAAAAAATTAACAGCTCCAATGCATTTTTGTTATTATATTTTCTCTGATTTAAGCCAATATTTTCTTTTTTCCCTTTCTTCTAGTTTCAACTTGACTGTTACATTCAGAATATAAACTCTGGCCTTCCTCCAGATTTGAAAATGATTCAATAATGAGTAATAGTAGTTATGATGTTCCATGATCTATCAAGAAGTGAGGTATTTCACAGAAGTGAGCTTTGCAGATAACTGAATCTCCTGGATCAACTTGGTGTCCACACCCTGGTTTTCTTTCTTCTTTCTCTTTCCTGTCAATTATACTATCTTATTGGATTTTGTGTATTCTTGTAAGTCATCTTTAGTCTGCTCAAACAAGGAAGGCATGTATAAATAAATACATGTATTTTAAAAACTAAAAAAATAACAACTGCATGAACCTTGCCTTTTTAAGGAACCAAAACTTTTTCTAACTTGAAGGAAATTTTTTCTGTAGTAAACTGCATGCTTCATTGCCTTCTGAAAATATGCTGAATGTCGAGCAGTTTGTGCCTGAACACTCAAGGTCGTCACTATAAATATCAATTATCACACAGGGTTGTACTGAGCGGAGGTCCTTGGGGACGACTGAATAGAAACAGGTTGGCCACTAGGTTTCATGGCCCCACCACTGTACCTGTGCAGTTCTTTCTGTTTTGTTTTGTGCTCTTTCTTTCTTTCTTTCTTTCTTTCTTTCTTTCTTTCTTTCTTTCTTCTTTTTTAAGGTTTGATTTATTTATTTGAGGGAGCTAGAGGGTGAGCGGGGGAAGGGGCAGAGAGGGAGAAGCAGGCTCCCCGCTGAGCAGGGAGTCTAATGCAGGGCTCCATCCCTGGACCCGGGGATCATGACCTGAGCCAAAGGCAGATGCTTAACTGACTGAGCGACCCAGGCACCCCTGTTTTGTGTTTCTTGATTTTAAGTTTATGTCCTCCAGTATTAGAGACTTTTCTCCTGCTGTCTGCTGTTCTAATTTAGTCTCTTTAGGAACAAGGAGGTGAAAAAAGCACATGAGTTGCTTCATGAGAAAAATGTTTTAAAGGTATATATGCCCAGGAGCCCAAGGGAAACAGAACCCAAAGGAAGGTGGGCCTGTGCAGCCCTCTGTCCTCTGGCTTCCCGGCTTCTCTGCATGGATGGGTGTCCTTCTCTCTCTTCCAGCTTCTCTTACTTCAAGCAGCTCCCTCATAATTGCTCCTCCTCCCATCATTTCAGCTTGCAAAGTTGTCCTTAGTTTGTCATAGTCCTGACTCAGGCCCCCAAAGGATCTTTCAGCAATGCTGCCCACAGCTCACTGGAAACTTTCCTCTTGGTCTCTTGATTCAAGTTCCAGAGAGAGAAAGGGGAGGGAGAGAAAGAAAGAGAGACTCTGACTCACACAGCCCCAGCTTTCAAACCACGCCCCCCAGGTCAGAGGTCCTTGGCAAGCCTCTGCAAGACGCAGCTTGGATCAGGTGTCTGTACAGTGGCATTCCGAGCGGATGTGGTCACAGGGGTGGTGTCCTGAAGCTACTACCTCATTACGTAAAGATGGCGAATGGGGACAGAATGTCTGAGGAAGGGACACGATAGGTACTCCAAATTTGGGGCATGCAGCAGTTTGCCTACTGCCTCTGTCTGCTGCCTTAACCTATACCCAGTTATGTTGGTGAGGCCATGGGGGCAGTTCCATTCTCCTCTTCAACAGAACAAATTGCATGGGTTTTGTAACAGTCAGCATCACTTCAACTCATCATCATGAACCTATAAATGTTTTTACATATTTAAGATGTGACATATGTTTTGCCTTTATTATCATGCACCTATAAATGTGTTTATAGATATGGCTATAAATATTTGTGCATTCAGAGAGGTGTGTGTGTGTGTGTGTGAATGTGTATTTAAAATAACATATTTTTTCAAAATATTGTTACAAACATTTGGGGGAATTTACTTTTTTTCTTAATAGACTATTTTTAGAGCAGTTGTAGGGTCACAGTAAAATTGAGGGAAAAATACAGAGATTTTCTATATGCCTCCCGCTCCTGCACGTGCATAGCTTCTCCCATTATCAATAGGGGGATTTGCTTTGAATAGAGTGTTTCTTAGGCTTGGTGCTTTGCAGGTTGACAGCATGGTTTCCAAGCCACTACTGTTTTCACTCACCACAAGAAACATTGACTGACCACTGTTGTAGGCACTGGTGAAATAGAAGACAGATGCCCTGTCCCCAAAGGATTCACATCTTTCCATGTCCATCGAAATCATATACAACAGAGGCGCCTGGGTGCCTCAGTCGATTAAGCATCCGGCTCTTTGTTTGGCTCAGGTCATGATCTCAGGGTCGTGAGATCGAGTCCCACAGCGGGCTCTGTGCTCAGCATGGAGTCTGCTTGTCCCTCTCCCCACCCCGATCCTACCCCCACCTCAAGCGTGTGCTCTCGCTCTCTCTCAAATAAATAAATAAATAAATAAATAAGATCTTTAAAATATATATATATACAACAACACAAGGGCTTCCTACTTTCATATACATGTTCCTGAAAATACACACCAATGTCAGATATATGAAATTCAAAAGCAGATTTGTGTATTTTAGGGAGAGGGCTCTATTTTCAGAGGGCTAAAATATAGTGAAAAATCCCTAATTATGCCCTGTCTTTTGGATATAGTCTTAGGCTATAAGTCCAGAATTAAGTAAGTGTTCTTTTTTTTTTTTTAAAGTAAGCTCTACTGTCCAATGTGGGACTTGAACTCACGACCCTGAGATCAAGAGTCACATTCTCTACCAACTGAGCCAGCCAGGTGTCCCAGCAAATGTTCTTTAAATTTGGACTGCTCCATCCCAGCTGAGCAGAGTTGACCATCTAGTCTAAAAGGAAGGCAGCTTTCCAATCTGGGTCAGTCTATTTACGTCTCGACACATCGTGAATTGTTTTCCTTATCTATAAAGACAGAGATAATGATAGTACCTCCATCATTTATTTCCTACATAGTATTGTGGGAACTCAATAAAATAAGTCCTATAAAGTGATTCGAATAGTGACTTCTGGGGCGCCTGGGTGGCACAGCGGTTGGGCGTCTGCCTTCGGCTCAGGGCGTGATCCCAGCGTTATGGGATCAAGTCCCACATCAGGCTCCTCTGCTATGAGCCTGCTTCTTCCTCTCCCACTCCCCCTGCTTGTGTTCCCTCTCTCGCTGGCTGTCTCTATCTCCGTCGAATAAATAAATCTTTAAAAAAAAAAAAAAGAATAGTGACTTCTGCGTAGAGAGTTCTCAGTATGAGTTTCATTACTGAGCCTGAAGACTCACCGCCTTGTGCAAACCTTATGATTCCCTCTGACTCAGTTGTTCTAAGTTCATGAGAACTACACTACCGTTTACTACTGTTTGCATTTATTTTCCCATATTTCACTAATTTTGATAAAGCGACAAGGCTAAATGCAACTTAGTAGAAATGTAGTTGAATGAATGCTGCTAGGTTGCCAGAGATGGTGACGCAGATGGAATGGAACTGTGAGCTGTGTTGGCCGACAGTACCCTCATGAGATCAACCAAAATGTTCCCTTGTCACCTGGCTGTTGGCCGGATGCCATACGGAAAAGATGGCTCAGGTGCATTCATGTAGAATGTCCTTATCTGTGTGAAAGTGAATGTGCAAAGACCAAGGGCACCAGGAGACGGTTCCTCTGCTTACTGTATTACATTCCTGGAAATCTCAAACTAAAGCCAAGCACGCATGCCTTTGATAAGGCCTTGTAGGAAAGGAATTGTATATTTGACCAAGAGTGTGATTCTAAAAGCAGCTATGACAGTTACAAGCTTCTACGATTGAAGGCAGTACAATTCTGCTACAATTTTTTTTCCAAATAGTATAAAATGGTTATAAATGTGCACTTTTATAAAGGATCTCTGGATTGAAAAGTATATTAAAGCACCTAAAAATACCACACAGCTATCATAAATCCTTACAATGTAAATTTTTATCTTATTTATTTTTTTAGAGACGGGGAAAGGGCAGAGGGAGAGGGAGAGACATGGAGCTTGATCTCATGACCCTGAGATCAGGACCTGAGCTAAAATCAAGAGTGGCACGCTCGACCAACTGAGCCACCCAGACGCCCCTTTACTATGTTAATTTTCCCTAAAATAGCATCCCAACTCCTATAACTATTATTCAATATTTCATCATGAGTTTTTTCTGAATTTCTTTTCACTTTCAAAACTGGAAGTAAGGGAGCACCTGGCTGGCTCAGTTGGAAGAGCATGAGACTCTTGGTCTTGGGGTCATGAGTTCGAGCCCCATGTTGGTTACAGATATTACTTAAATAAAAATAAAATAAAAAAAGAAAAAGAAAAAGAAAAATTTAAAAAAACTTGAGAGCGGTGGCAGGGGGCAATGCCTAAGAATAATTTGTGAAGTACTGGAATTAATGTTTTTTCTTGATAAATTTCCCTGCAAATTTAAGTGATTTAAAACCATTCCCTGGGCACCTGGCAGAAAAAAAGAAAAATAACAGGTAACAGAATAAAAAGTGATTGAGTGAATAAATTTAAAAAACCCCAAAAAGTGACTAGACTTCCAATTTTTTTTGTAGTACATTATCACTGGTTTTAACTTGCAAAAGAAATACGCGCTTCTTGCTATAAAGCTTACGAATTTAGAGTTTGTAAAATGAAAAGTGAACGTCTACCTGCCCACACTCTCTCCTACAAGATTTTAAATGTGAGAAAATTGTGATTCCATTAGTAGAAAATGAGAACCCAAGAGGAGGCTCCAGGTTCAGTGAGCTCCATGGTAGATGTGTTCAGTTGGAGCCAACAGAGGCCCCAGGCACCCCTGGGAGAGACCGGCTGACCCTCAGGACACTGTCCTGGCCATGTGTCCTGTTGCTTGTGATACTGACCACTCCTTCTGAAACTTTCTCTCCCTCCTTACCTTTCTGTTGGCAAGGCTGTGGGGAGACAGATTTCTTCTAGATTTTAGATGGGAATATGAATAGGTAGAAACCCTATGGCAATTTGACACTATCTAGCAACATTACAGAATTGTGCAGTCTCTGACCCAGACATTCTGCTTTCGGGCATTTATCCAAAGATGTACAACACGGTGCAAATTAACATATGCCTGCAGAGCATCGCTGGCCTAGCAAAATACTGAAAACAACCCAAATGTCCATCATTAGTGGAGCTGGCTACATACATTAGAGGACAGCATATACTAGATTTTTTTTGTAATTTGAAAGAGCTTTTAAAACAGAATGAAGAATTTCTCTCTGAACCGATATGGAAATATATCTCAGCTAAATTTCTGAGATGTATTAGTAAGTTAAAATGAAAAGCGCAAAACACTGGATAGTATGTATATCAAACAATAGTGTGTATTTCAAGAATAGTATGTACATCAAGGTACCTTTTGTGTAAGAACATAGGGATGGCGAAAGAATAGATTTGTAATGATGCTTGCATAAAGAAACTTTAGAAAAGACACAAAAACACAGTAAGTAGAGGCCTGGGAGCAGGGGTGAGAGCAAGACTGTACACTAGATATGTTTTATAATGCTTGATTTTTCGACCATTGTAAACATTGTGCTGAGAAACATTGACAAACATTGTTAGCAAGCAGAATACATTGTTAGGGCAGAATATTACAAAGGCCACATAGGGGATCATGTCAGCAAAGATTTTGAGAGCATAAGGAGGCCTTCTTGGAAGGGTGCCACATGAGGCGGCTGTTCTCAAAGATCAATCTAGAAAGGTGGAGAATTAGCATAGAATCTTCTAGGTGTTAGGATCTCTATACGCAAAAGCCCAGGTGTATGAAACCTATCGAGTGATTGGAAACATTTCTCCCCAGGACAATTTCTCAAAGTCACTGAGAAAAGAATGAGCTGAGAGTGCACCTTTCTCTTTGGGGCTGTTGTAAAATAAGTCTGGTTTTTCATCTTTGCTCCATGTAAAATATAATCTACAAAGCTGCTTCTAGACCGTTAATAGCCTGTCCTCAGATAGTCAGATCTCCTCCGTTCCTCATCTTTGAGAAAAGTCTTCATGTAAATACGAAGACAGCACTTAACAGAAAAGTCAGATATTTAACCTGATTTTTAACCTCTTTAACTTTAGTCAGAAATAGGTCTGTTGTGACTAAGGGACTCAAGATTGTGTAGTAATTTCCTTAAATGTTGAAGTGATAAATGTGTGTGCCTTCCTTGTATTTCTTATCTTTGCATCTCTCCATTTGTATCTTGTTATCCTTTCCACTGAACACGGACCATGAGAAAAGCAGTTGAATATTAGAGTAGGTGACTCCTGATGACAGGATAATGGAAAGTCAACTTTGTTTTGACCAAACCTCGTGAAGTTGCTCAATAATCCTAAAATGACTCATTTTAGTGCTTTAAAATCACATTAATCCTGTTGCCTTGAAAACAGCGCTTTAGGGAAGTGGATCTAATTATGTTAAAAATCAATCTCTCTCTCTCTGTCTGTCTGTCTCTCTCTCTCTCTCTCTCTCTCTCACACACACACACACACATGCCATTTATGCAAAGAACAAAAAAAGCCTTGAAGAAAATATAACAAATGTTTACATGGATGGGATTCAGATGGTAGGACCGTGGATGGTTTCTCTTTTCCTTTAACTTTTTCTGTATTTCCCAAATTTGATTTAATGAGCATGAATTACTTTTATAGTAAAAACAGAAAAGAAAAACAACCCAAACACATAGTTAAAAGCAGAGAGTTTGGGGGACCAAGGCCAAGCATGCAGCTCATCTCTCAGCTCATCTTGCAGGAAGCCCTGAGCTCACCTGCTGTGGCTACTCCTTGCTTCGTTCTCAGATATTGGGTCATGTCCCCTGAAGCCTTCACACAGTCAGCTCTGGGGAAGGAGAAATGGATGCCCGCTAGTCCTTCTACCGGTTAACCCAAAGCGCCATTACCCTTGGCCCTCCTGGAGTCACTCCAAGATCATCCTCAGGCCAGACTCAGCACTTGGTCCCATCCCTCAGTCACCCTCTTCCAAAACAAACAAATAAATCCATAAACAGTCTCCAGTAATCAATAGAGTTCATAGATCTTTCTTTTGGCAAATTAGGCAAGTTCCTCATAACGCATAGCAAAATTTCCCTAAAAAATACTTGGGTACCCTTCTGCTCTTTCTTCAAAGTCCCTCTTCTACTAGCTGCATTATCCCCTTTTCTACCCATATTGCCTCCCAGGGCTTCTTGTGCCTGAAGTTGTTCCTTTCTTCCCTGGCTGGCACACACCACTCAGTAAAAAGAAAGTTGGGTTGTCAGCTAAATTTGAACCACGTCATCTTTTTCGGTCATGTCTCCAAGGCCCATAATGACATTGAATTAAGTGTGTGATCGCTGGACTCTAGATAAAGCTTTTATTCTATTTAATGCCCAAAGCAAATAGACATGGAAAGTAGTATAGGTTTTGTGCAAAACATATAGCCAAATATGAATCCTTAACTCAATGCCCTGTAAGACCTAACCAGTCTTAGGAGTCAAAATAGGGTGATTTGGAGAATGGCACAGATGCAAGGCTGTTCAGCATGTGAATTTAGCTGGACCATTGAGCCATGTAGGCTGTGAAGGCTTCTCTCCCAGAAGGTAGCCCAGTGGGGCGTGGGGTGTTGTAGGCCCCAAGGCAAGAGTACGAATGGAAGCCCACAACCCATATGTCTTTTAACATCATAAAGTTATAATCAAGCTAGTTAATCATTAAGGAAAATATGGTTTGTCCTCCTACTTGGACAAAAATACCTTCAGGACAACCTGGAAGTTCAGGTTTGAATTTAGAATTCTTGGACTCCTTGAAGTTCCTTGCCAGAACATAGCAGCATGGGAAAAGCTAGTCCATGCTTTGGCCCTCATCCTGTATCCCCTTTCTCTTCCCACTCTTAACTCTAGCCCTTCCTGCGTCAGTAAAGATCCCTTGCACATGCATATGAACTCCCCAGCCCATGTATCCAAGTTCCCCCTCCCACCTCAAAACTCACTCTTCCTTGACTCCTTAAGCCTGAGGTGCACATACCAGCATCGGGGTCAACCTTAGAAGGACTGACCTGGGAAATATTTTCTTTGGGCTTAGAGGCAAGCTTGACAATGTTTGGGCAGAAAATTCTGAGGTCCTATGCATTATACAAAAACCAGAAGGGATGCCATACAGCCTGCTCCTGACTCAAGCTCTGTACGTTCTCCTCTAGATAGCTTGGGGAAATTCAAGGTCAAGGTCATTATTTATTAACTACCAGTGCTGCTAAGAGGCAGAAGGGTCGATTTCATGACTTCTAAAGGTTATTTATGCCACCTTAGACTCCTCTGCTGAAAAGAGTATTGGGGGAGCTCAGTAAACCATGGTCTACACCCCAACCCTCAGTGCCCTTTGGCCAACTTCTCATGTGAAGCAAAGGGCCCCTCTGTTCCTCAAAGCTCTCTGCTCTGTTGGGGATGAGGACCAAAGGGCCTTAAAGATCTTTAAAGGCAGAGTATATCAGCAGGAATTGTTAGTTTCCCTGAATTGGTCATAAATCGCCTTTCCAGAAACCAGGGCTGGAAGGCAGAGAAGGAATATGAGGAGATAGTTAAAGACGATGAAGGACTGAAGAAGGACCACCAGGCATTCTATCTCTGCACCTGTGGTTCAGGTGCAGTCAGTCCTGTTGGGAGGCAGGGAGAAAAACAGTATCACCCCAGAGCCTTCTGACCCTTGTCGTATGGTGTGGGCCCAGCCATGAGGCAGGGCGGCCCTGAAGGCCATGAGCGCAGAACATCAGGATGGGAAGGGATGTAGGAGGGGCCTAGAAGCTGAGTGTGACGCCCTGGGGCTGCATGTGCTGCTACGGTCAATTCTATCCCTGACTCAGATGTGGGTTCCATGTGATCTCAGCCAGTAATGCAGTAAGGCCTGGACATGAAAATTCCAGAGAGGGCTTTATATACACACACCTTGATCCTTAGGTCAAGCCCTACCTTGCAGAAAAAAAAATGTTTTAGAGTTGGGTAGTTGGTGAGATGTCAGAGAGTCCATGACACTTGACCTTCCTCTGAAGTCTAGTTCTCTTATCCCCACCAAAACAACAACAACAACAACAGCAAAGCCAAACCACTTAGAAGTAGGTACACTACAGGGGCACCTGGGTGGCTCAGTCAGTTAAGCATCTGCCTTCAGCTCAGGTCATGATCTTGGGGTCCTGGGATCCATCCCCACGTCATGATCCCTGCTCAGTGGGGAGTCTGTTCCTCTCCTGCCCCTCCTCCCCCTACTTGTGCGCTCACACTCTCTCTCTCAAATAAATAAATAAAATCCTAAACAAACCCCAAAACCAACAGGTAATAACACCTGCACAGTGAACACCTGCTGTTTGCCAAGCATTAGGTGCTTTACGTGCATCCCCTTGTTTAATCCTCACTATACTGTCGAAGGTACCTAATTTTTATCTTCAGTGTAAAACTGAGAAATCTGAAACCTAGAGATGTTTAAAAACACTTGTTTCAAAAGAAAAAAAACACCTTGTTTCAGGTCATATACATGGTAAGTGGAAAAGCCAAGGTGATGCTGATGACCCTGGTGACCACGGTGGTGACGATGAAGGCAGCTAACGTTTGCTGAGAATATATTATGCGCCAGCCAATGCAGAGTGCGCTATATTCATTAAGTCATTCAATGGTCACAACTGCTTCTTTTATTTATTTATTTATTTTATTTTATTTATTATGTTAGTCACCATACAGTACATCATTATTCTTTTTTTCAAAAGATTTTATTTATTTATTTGAGAGAGAGAGAGAGTACGAGTGGTGGGGGAGAGGGGCAGAGGGAGAGGAAGAGAGTCCTCAAGCAGACACCCTGCTGCGTGGGGACCCTGACACTCGGCTCGATCCCGGGACTCTGGGATCATGACCCGAGCTGAAGGCAGATGTTTAACTGACCAGGCCACCCAGGCGCCCCTTCTTTTTTCTTTTAAGATTTATTTATTTGAGAGAGAGTGTGAGTAGGGGGAGAGGCAGAGGGAGAGGGAGAGAATCCCCAAGCAGACTCCCTGTTGAGTGGGGAGCCCAACACGGGGCTCAATCCCAGGACTTTGAGCCAAAATCAAAAGTTGGTCGTTCAACCCACTGGGCCTGGCTGTGACATCAGCCAGGTGCCCCTCAACTGCCTCTCCTGATTGGTATTCTCACTAACTCCATTTTAGAGATGAAGAAACTCATTCACTCTTGGTCTGCTGGTTCCAAGACACCGACTCTACTGGCAGCCGTTGCTGCTTTTGATCTTGCCTCTCCACCCACTAGGTCGTGACATTCCCTCCCACTCCTCCTGTTGCGCGCTGCTGAAAGCACTTGCAGATCCAGCTGCTTCCTAAAACGTTAACCTTGGAGCTGGCTTATTGATTCTTGGAAGATGAAACATGGCAAAGCCTTAGCAGGCAGGTGTCTGGTCGACCAGAGCCCTTTCCTTAAATCTGGCACAGTTTGTGTTTTCAGGCCCTGAAAATACACTTCTTACAAGCTTCATGCAACTCACCCTCAAGAGCTGACACATAGCCAGAAAAACAGCCTCAGCAAAAACTTTCTCAGTCTTACCACCAGGAAGCACTTGGATTTTGCTGACCACAATCTTAGAGAAACTTCCAGCCAGTCAAATAAGCAAGTCTAGTCTCACACCAATATGGCGAATCTGGTTTCTGTCCAATGGTGCTGATGCCACAAATCCTTTTTTGAGATTGTGCCTGCCCCATTGCCTCAGATGCAAGTTCAGTGTTGGAGAGACAAGCGGAGGAATGAGCACAAAACTTCCACCTTCCCACTTTCTCCTTATCAGCTGGTGCAATATAATTTCCCTCAAAGAAAGGCCATAAAATTCCCAACGTCTCAGGAGCCCATTGTCTTCTGTTACCTTCTTCTCTTAGAGAAACATTTCTCTCACCTCATTCTTGTCTCTCTCTTCAGAAGGTAGTTCTGCTTTGCGGAGGCTGTCTTGTGGATTCACTGCCCAGGTGCCCTCTCCCTCGGCATCCTGAGTCTGCACCTCAGAGGGGAGGGGAGGGGAGCCTGAGTACAACAGTTAAGGCTGCCTGGGATGAAACCCAGCTCTGACACATGCTTGCATATCAACTTTGGCACTCAGCCCCCTCTCTGCCTTGACTTCCTCGTCTGTAAAATGGGGATGAGAATAGCCTTCTGCCTTATAGTGCTGAAGATCAAGGGAAATGTGTATCAAGCATATAACACGTCAGTGGGCACTAGCCGTGATCATCTTGTGGGCTTCAATCTCCTGAGAGCACAGACCCCATTTTTTTTTAATCACACTGTATCCCTAGTGGCTACCATAATGCTTAGCACATAGTAAGCACCTCCCTCCCATCCTGAAATGCTTGATCAACATTAAGCGACTGTGTGACATCAGTCCTTGCTGGGATCCTCCTTTAAGTATAACCCTTCCCTGCCTGGAGCCTGTGTTTAAAGGAGAGCCCTGCCACAGTGTGGTCACAGTGTGATTCCTGGAGCCAGGTGGGTGGAAGGTTGTCAACTTGAGTGACATGCGCACCATCAGTGGCAAGAGGGAGAGAAGCCTTTGTGTAACATAAGGGGGAGAAGTCATTTTATTTGGGCTCCCGCAGCATTGTTATTTTGACTATCATTTATTTACACGAATTCTCTGAT
The DNA here is from genome assembly GCF_002007445.2 of Ailuropoda melanoleuca. NCBI lineage: Eukaryota > Metazoa > Chordata > Mammalia > Carnivora > Ursidae > Ailuropoda > Ailuropoda melanoleuca. The sequence goes on along the minus strand of NC_048222.1, from coordinate 47,632,328 downwards.
GATTGGACATGAATAGCCATGAATTGCCAAGTCGGATTTTCTGACCTCTGGCAGAGGCTAACTTGTGCAAACCCTCGTGGACGTACCCAGGGGAGTGAGGCTACTTTGCGGAATCCTTTGGCAGAAGCTCTGGACAAGGGATTCTTTCTTGTTCCAAGCTGCAACATGTGACTGTGGGTTCAGAGCTGGAAACAGAGCATCAGATGAAATATTACATGGTGAATGAACCAGTCATTTTAGTTATTAAACATTGTTCCTCCAATAAGAGTGATTATTGCAGCTTCTGTTGGTTTAAGACCGTGACATTCCAAAAATCCAGCATAATTGGGACTTTAACCCTGTATGATTAACCCTGTACGATTTTCAGATTTGTCCAGACGTTTGGACAGTAGTCTAGGATAATGTGTAACTATTTTCCTTTCAGATTTCTGAGGTATTGTCTGGGTTTCGTGCTTCTATCTATCTCTTGGCCACTATTACTTTTGCTTATACTCTGAAGCCTCTATCAATTACAGGGGAGCCAATGAAAGCAGAAACCGTTGGTATAAAGGCAGAAAACACCATCACACAGTGTTTGACCTCTGAAAGGCTCTGAGGGAAGCAAGGTGAATTAATCAGCACAGACTCTGTGCTGGAGTCTGTTCAAGTGTGTCCCTGAAACTCACGAATGCTGCTACAAATGAGCTCGTCGGATGTTACTGCAATCCCCCCGACAATCTGTCTCTGCAGCTAGGGATGGTGACACGAGTGCTGGCTATCGGGCTTCTCCAGATTGCGTTCAATACTCCAAATGCCAGAGCATCAGAGTTTTAAAAATGACTTTTGATTCGCCAAATATCACAACATCAGGGCATGTAGACTAGGAGAATGCCAGTTATAAGACATTTTTCTCTGTGCTTTTTCTTCGCCTTGTTGTTTTCTGTGGGTTTACTGGTGGTCTTATATGACTGAGCCGTGCAAGAGAGAGAAACTGGACTGGAGGAGAAATGGACACAGTCTTCACCCTGGCATCACCTAGAGGCTCGAAACCCTGAGCCTGGAAGGCAGTGTTTGGAGTGGTTCCACAGCATCGCCTTTGGGTGACGGGCTGGCTTTCCAGTTACACTGGCGGTTAGGTGGGTGGTTGGTTAGGTTAAGTGGGGGCAACTTTGGAGCCCTTCGCGTAAGAAAAGTATAAACTGTGGCAGGGCAGATTTTGTTTCACTCAGATAAATAACCACAGTGATAATGCAGGCTGTGTTTTCATAGGCATAAACACAAGGGAAGGACACAGATAAATTAGGATTCGATTTGGCTGCGTGAGACCCAAACCCCAGCATACCAGTACCTTGCGCAGAATGGAGGTTTATTTCTCTCTTCCGTAAACAGAAGCAGGAGGGGGGCCGTGCAGAATGGATAGCAGCTCCATGAGGTCATTAGGAATCTCCTTCTGGTTCGAGGCTCTACCATCCCCGAGGTTGGCCTGTGTCTTCATGGTCCAAGTTGGTGGCGAGAGAGTCAGTCATCGTATTGAAATGGAGGAAGAAGAAGAAAGGCATATCCTACCCCCAAAAGAGCATGTCACAGAAGTTGCAAACATTTCCATTTTCACATCACGGCCAGAACTTAGCCAAATGGCCACGCCTATCTCCAAAAGATGCTGGGCAATGTAGTCTTTGTTGCAAGCACCATAAGCTCAGCTAAAAATTAGGGGTTTTGGTACCAAGAAAGAAGGGGGAGAGAATGAGTGTTGGGTGTCTGCTATTAGCAGTCTCTTTCACAGACACTGAACCCAGCTGTGAACATCAGAAAAGGAAGTGATGTCTGAGCTCAGAATGAAATATTAGGGACCTGTCTGGGTGAAAGGAATATGGGAGAGGAGGAAGGAAAGAGAGCTTCAAGAGAGGGGGCAGCCCATGTGAAGCCATTAGGGAGAGGAAGCAAGACATGTTGGAGGAACTGACAGGTGCTCGTTCTGGCTGAATTAGAGAGTGGGGGCAGGAGGATTCCCTCCCCAGACTGGGGTCAGGCCAGTTCTCCATGTCCAGTGATGTTCTCAGGGGTCTGGCGCTCTCTCTCCCTTGTCTCTTGTTTTATCTGATTCTCCAAGTTTAAAGTGAGTGGCCATTCCCTCCAGGGCAGGAAGGGGACGAAGAGGTAGAACGGTACCACATCTTTGTTAAGAAGCCCCCGGCTTTTTTCTCAGAACAGGAGAATGGAGTGTTTTGTTTTGTTTTGTTTTTTTCAACCAGAAGGAAAAACAAAGCGTCTGCAGTGGACTTTTGGGAGAGGCTCCAGGGTGGATGGGGGGCGGAGAGAGAGCATCACCAAGAGGCCCTCTTCTGCCCCGCCACACCTGGGAGATACCCTCTGTCCGTTACTATGGCAACCTTTATAGGTGGGAATCTGTGAACTGGGAGACCGGTGGTCACGGGGAGATGCAAAGGGACCTCCAAGTCAACTTGGCCAAGACTGACTCATGCTCTTACCCACAATACATTCCTCTTCCAGTGTTCCCTGTCTCCTGAATGCACCTCCACCCGTCCCGATGCTCAAATGAGAAGGCCGAGGGCTAGCCAAGCATCTCCCTCTCCCCCACCTCATTCTACCCCTCATACCTCTAGTGACTGTACCTCCTCCATAGCTCTCACATCTGCCTCCTCCTTGCCATCCCCACGGCCCCCAAACTACTACTCTCTTGTCTTAAGGCAGTGGTTGTCAGTCCGGCTGCCTTGCACCCACTCAGACCCGTCCACGGTCCGATCCTGCCACAGCCTCCTCACTTCCAGCCTCAGATGACTGTGATCCCCCTCCCTGAGCACTTACCACCCCAGAGGAGCTTTCTTCCTGTGTCAGTACAGTGCTGAGCTGTTAGGTCCACACTTCCGCTTCATCAGGCATCATTCTGCCTCCAGTCCAGCCACCCTGGTCAACTTTCAGCGCTGCCAACACTCTGCTCTCCCTTGACCCAGGACTGTCCTGCAGGCTGCAGCGCTCCTTCCTTCTCCCCGTCAGTGCCGGTCATCTTTCTGCTCTCGGCTCTCCCCGCTGTCCTGGGGAGGTTGTTCGGAGACCAAGTTGGCTAGGAGTCCTCCTCGCACACATTTGCCACGTTTCTTTCCTTTAGTGCACACGCTGCCTCGCAAATTCACGTTCACTGCAATTTGATTAATGTCTCCCTGGCTGGATCATCCGTGGGGCCTACGGGTCCCCCGGAAGCACAAGCACACGCTCAGGACAAGGGGAGCGGGACTCATTACTGTGCTCTGTGCTACCGGTCAAATATAATGTGATAGAGTATCTAGTTCCTTTTATTATGAAACCCTAAAATCGGGGAATATTTCCCCTTATTTCCTTTTTCCTTAAGTAGTTTCCTTTGTCTAGATTTGTACCCATAATGAAAAAGGGAAATTCTGGGGAGGCACTAGTGGGAATTGAATATTTGAAAGACAGAGATGGACTCAGAAACCTACAGAACTCTGTTTCTTTTAAGAAAGACACATGTCCACCCCTAACCCTAACCAGACGATGAAGGCTTCTGCGCTGGGTCTCATGGGCCAATGGGGCACTATTCTCAGGGGTCCAGATATCAGGGCCCCTTGCTCCTCTGGCAGGGCTCTGGCCTCCAGTTTTGCCTTTAAGGTCTGTGATGTCAAATGTAATGAAGGAATTTTAGTCAGTGCTCCAGCTACACTGGTTTCTTTCTGCTCCTTGAACACACAGGTCTCACACCTAGCACAGGGACTTTGCACATTCTCTTCCCTCCACCAGGAATGCCCTCTTCTAGACCACTGCTTCTTTGGAGCCCTCAAGACTTTGCTAAATTGTCACTTCCTGAGAGAGGTCTTCCCTGACCACCCAGTCTAAGTGAGCCTCCCCTCCTCCTGCATACCCTACCCTCATTAGCATTTAGAGATAGATTCATCTCCTTCCTTGCTCAGTGTCTGTGTCTCCCACTAGAATGTAAGCTCTCTGAGGGCAAAGATCTTGTCTAGAACAGACCTGGCATATAGCAGGAATTTCATAGATGCATGTTGGATGAATGAATGAGTAGGTCAGCCTGCCAAGGGCAGGGTGGAAATGGGGTTTGTGAGGGTGTGAAGTATGCAGCTGTACGCCTCTTTCCTCCCAGGATGACTGCTACTTCATTCTGTCCGTCCCCGGTTTCTAAAAACTTCAGAATAAAGTGTCTTCCACACACAAGGAGAGAATAAGCCCTCTCAATGGGTCTTGGGACCAGCCCCTTCCTCCCACATGACCTCTTTCCAGAGGAAATTCCTGTGATCCCATTTTGCTCCCATAGTCAGACTTGACTTTTCTGGGCTCATCTGCACAGCTCTCAGGAGACAGGAACCTATGTGCACTTCTAGGCCCAGATTATATCTATATCTACCTTAGAGCATCTCCTAGGGCAGCCAGCCTGGGATAGTCATTCAGGTCCTGGAGCACCTGCAGCCGTCTTCTCTTTTCATGTGCTTGGTAACAAATTTCCCTCTTTATAGTCTCACAAACTTGACCCATGAGCAGGTGAAAGTCAATGTCCAGAGAACCCTGGAAAGGGAGGGTAGAAGTGTGGAACTGTTGGACGCAGGGACATTGGTGAGCCTGAGAGGCGGGAAACAATGCTACCGTATGTTCATCTTCATCGAAAAATCTAGAATGAACTTTCCTCCCCACGTCAAGAGTGGTCAATGCTCACGTCTCCCTGCACGGCATCCCCATATTCCTAGCTCGAGGGTAAAGTATGATACCTGAAGAAGCAGTGGCTTTGTACCAGTTATCTCACTCAACTGGCATTCTGCTTTAGAGATACGCGTTATCATCTCCCACTTGATAAAGGGAGCGATTGGGGGTGAGGAACGCAAAATGAATTTCTCCAATTCACGTAGTTTGCGAGTTTCAGAACTATAATGTGGGTACTAACCACTATGTTGTTCAGCACACCAGTTTAAACCAATCACCTACACTACCTTTTTTTGAAAAACAGCCGTATTGAGGCATAATTTACACACTGTAAAATTCACGCACTCTAAGTGTGTAATGCGATGATTTTAGTACACTTATCAGGTTGTACAACTATCACCACAATCCAGTTTTAGAACCTTTCCGCTACCCCAAAATGTTTCCTCTCGCCCATTTGCAGTTAATCCCCACTCCTACCCGCAGTCCTAGGCAACTGCTGATCCATTTTCTGCCTCTATAAATGAAAGCATCGTGTTTTATTGCATTGTCTTTTATTTTATGAAAAGTTGCATTTATTTTGTGGAGACTGTTTAGCTCAGTCCTCAACATTCAGTTCCCAGCTGTGCTCTGGAAGAACACAAGACTGAAGGTATTATCCGTCCACTTGTGCGAGAGGCCTGGAGGGAAAGTTGTTGTTTGTTTGTGAGTTCCCTATTCCCACACAGACCTGGGTACCGCCAGTCTGGAAGTGAAGAATCAAGGCCAGGGAATCCTACATGTTGATTTTTCTGTTCTTTTACTTCTTAAAACATGTGAAATAGTTCATCTTAATTCATGGGCTTCTAGACCAAAGAGTTGCAGGAAGGGCTCCATTTTTTTTTTTTTTTTTAGTTTTATTTACTTATTTGAGAGAGAGAGCGTGTGCCTGAGAGAGTGCAGGGGGAGGGGCTGAGGGAGAGAGAGAATCCTTAAGCATACTCCCGCTGAACAGAGCTCAATGCAGGGCTCCATCCCAAGACCCTGAGATCATGACCTGAGCCGAAATCAAGAGTCGGGACTGCTTAACCGACTGAGCCAGTCAGGCGCCCCAGAAGGACTTCTATTTTATTTTATTTCATTTCATTTCATTTCATTTCATTTCATTTCATTTCATTTCATTTCATTTCATTTCACTTCATTTATTTAATTTTCATCCCTGTGACTTATTGGAATGGTTCCATTTAAGTAAAATACAGAGAACAAGATAAAGTCCTATAAATCTAGTTGAAAAAACGTCATCCAAAGGGCCAACCTAAAGCCACACCGGCCCCCTCCCAGACAGAGAGGGAGCTCCTCCCTGAAACCAGAAGTGAAGAAGACCCTAGCAGAAGGCTCAACGCCTTTTCCCTCCGCCCTCAAATACCACCCATTACAGCCATGCAGGGCTTGGCATTCTCCTTTCTGCCCCCGACCTGGGAACGGTGCAGTTGACGCTCCCTGACCGCTGAGACACCTTTCTCTGGGTCAAAGGCTAAAGTTACCTCCCCGAGGTAAAGAGACAAACGAGGGAACTGAACGCCTTCCTTCCGCCTGACCATCACTCCTGTTCCTCGGAGGGAAATTCCCATTCCACGGGAGAGTTAACAAAGCCCTACTTCATGACCATGCCGTCCATTCCAGCGCCCTCACGCCTCTTGCTCTTCTTACCAGGACTAAATGAGCCACACAGAGGGACAGGTAGCAGCAGGCTCAGGAAGAGGCCCTAGGACGAGGCGAGGCTCTCCTGCAGGTCAGGGCCTGTCTTAAGAGAAGTGTGAAAACAAGCCAGTCTGGGGGGCGCCTGGCTGGCTACGTCCCTAATGCTTAGGACTCTTGATCTTGGGCGGGTGAGTTTGTGCCCCACGTTGCAGGGAGAGTTTACTTAAAAAATTAAGTAAATAATTAATGTAAAAAAAAAAAAAGAACTTGACAGTTTTAAGTTTTATTCACAAATTCCTCTGGTGCAAGGGCTGGGGGAGGGAGAGAGACTGAGCAGAAGCCTAACAACAGCAAGAGCAGCAGCAATGACAATAATGGTAACTGACGTTTATTAAGCACAAACTCTACGCCATGCTCTGTACGCCTTATCTGCTCTTCTCTCATATAATGCTCAGGGTAACTCTGCAAGATTAACAGTATAGCCTCATTTTACAGAAAACTATTTTATTAGCTTATTTATTAGTTTATTATTAGTATAGGTATTATTAGCATAGGAATTATACAGAATTATTTTCGTTATTAAATTAGTAGTGCAGACTTTTTTTTTTAAGATTTTATTTATTTATTTGACAGAGATAGAGACAGCCAGCGAGAGAGGGAACACAAGCAGGGGGAGTGGGAGAGGAAGAAGCAGGCTCATAGCGGAGGAGCCTGATGTGAGGCTCGATCCCAGAATGCCGGGATCACGCCCTGAGCCGAAGGCAGACGCTTAACGACTGAGCCACCCAGGCGCCCCAAGTGCAGACTTTTTATTGTAACTGTATTATTAGCACAGATATTATCCACGTGTAGAAATTATTAGTAAAGAAAATAGTATCGGTACCACTATTACATGCAGAAATTATTTCTGTACAGAAATCAGTACAAAAGTAGTATCATACTATTATAGTATAGAAATTATTAGTACAGAAATTAGTATCAGGACAATTATTGTAGTTCAGAAATTAATTGTTATTGTGGTTCTGAAATTACAAGTGCGAACATGATACCTGCACTATTATTATACTACAGAGATTATTAGTATGGAAAATAGTGTCGGTACTATTACTATTGGTCCCATTCAGAAATGAGGTTAGGCGGAAAGAGGTTAGGCAAACTTTCCTAAGCTGACCAAGTTAGCAGTGGGGCTAGTAGAGTCACTCAGCGCTTAACCTTGAGCCAATCCTTACTCTACCCACCTCAGCTTCCCCCCAGGGCAGAGGGGAGGGTGAGGAAGGACCAGGAGAAACAATCTAAGTGACCAGAGAAGAGTGAGCTCCAGGCACATTCTCGGGACTGGAACCAGCAGGGAAAGGGGTAACTAAGTCACCTGGAAAACACATATCCTGTGTTTGGAAGGAAGAACTCATTTTAAAAGTGGCCCCTGGCTGGCTCGGTTGGTAGAGCATGCAACTCTTGATCTCAGGGTTGGGAGTTCAAGCACCACCTTGGGCATAGAGCTTACTTGGGGGGAAAAAGAGAAAGAAAAGTTAGAAATGAGTTGGGACAATATTTAAGCTCAAGCAACAGGTATTTCTTGAGTGTGGATTTTATAGACTTCATTCATGTTTTACATTTATATTTTACAGTACATTCATACAAATATTCATATTCAATTCATACATATTCATTTTGCTTTTGAGTTATGTGAATTATATTAGCTTTACAGTTACTTTATTCTTAGGTTTTGCTCAATGAATGAGCTCAGATCTCAGTCCCACAGGTCAGGAAGGAGTGTGGACAGAGCGCAGAGCACAGGCTGAGATCTGCTTTGGGCACAGGGGCTGGGACTGCAGACATGCTGGAGGGAAGTTCTTTCCATGTGGGGCTGTGGGGAGCCCAGAGCTGGACGCCAAGACGTGGAAGGAGAAGCAGGATGGACCTCGATCCGCAGCAGAAACAAAGCAGCACGTGTGCTTCTTCCAGCAGAGACCAGTGGGGCTCCCACTAAGGAAAGTGTGCCAACAATTCAGCGGGGAGCACGACTGCGGAAGGGGATTACTCAGAGTGTCTATCTCTATGAGAGTTCTACAGCAGTCCTCAAGCTCAATAGACTCAACGCAACCGCGCCACTTTGGAAGAGGACTTCAGCTGTGCGGTTTTGACCTCAGTCGGTACTTTCTAATTGACAGAGCTCCTCTTTCCTGCTTATCTTTTTTTTTTTTTTTAAGTAAGCTCTAGGCCCAACATGGGGCTTGAACGAAGATCCCAAGATCGAGCATCTCATGCTCTACCAACTCAGCAAGCCAAGCACCCTTTCCAGAATATCTTTTAACTCAAGTGAAAGACCCTGCGGGCAAAGCATCCCCCGAGGGGAACCCAAACTACCCCCTCAAGCAATAACGACTGCCCTGAGCCAGCAAGACCCTGCAAAGTGGACGCCTAGGCAAGGATGGACCTGACCTGTACTGCCCACCTGCACGTACCCACCAGCCTCTGTCCCACATTCTCCTTACGGAAACCTGGAAGTGTTTTCAGAGCTTGGCGCTAGTCCGCTGTCTTCCCGGTGCTGGCCTCACTGAAATAAAGTCCTTTCTGGTTTTGCCAGTGCTCATCTCTCTGCCTCTGGATTTTGTCAGCGGCCAGGGGCTGAGCCTGGTCCTCTTGGGACCCCCGGAGCTCTTGCGCGCGTGCCCCAGCTACAATCTCTCCTTCAGTGCAGGGGACAGACACACATGGAGCTCCAGTTGCTCCCTCCATCCCTCCCAGAGGGGAGGTCACCTCCTTCTACCAGAGGAATACAGTGCTTTGTATCTTTCCTAGGTGCATGCCTCTGGGTGGACTCTACTGCAGCCCTCGGTGGAGTGAATAGAGGAGGCGAATGGAGGAAGAGGGACCATCCCAGTGATAACGGGGAGATGGGGAAGAGTGAGATAGGAGAGGTAGAGGGGGGTGGAGAGGGAAAGGACTTCCAATCCGTCCGCTGGTTGCCTGGAAGTGCACTAGGATCCAGCCGCTCTGCTCCTCCCTGAGTGTGGGGACTGGGCTGGAGAGAGTCAAGGCTCACTCACGAGCGGAAAGGGGACTGCAGTTGGGAAGATGAAGAGGTAAGGCTGGAAGTTCAGAGCAGATGGTGTAGCACTTATGATGGTGAAGGAGGCTCAGAAGTTTTGTTGGAAACAGAAAAGGCTGGCTGCAGCATCATGGATCTGGGAAGCAGTTTACGGTATTTGTGAAAGGGAAGCTGTTTCTTCCGGTCTGAATTCAGGTTCCCATCCCTGAGGCTGGTGGCCAGACCAATCAAGAGACAGTTCCAGAGGCACAGTGTTAAACTGTTACCCTTCCCTGAACTTTCTCTGCTGCCATCTGCCCCTCAGTGGCCCCGTGGGTCATCTCTGGGCATCCAAGGGGTGCCCTCAGCAGAATCACCTGGGGCCTTTCTGGACTTTCCTCTGTTGACATTAAAATTAGCCTTGATCCTGTTGAGAAGATCCTTCCCTGAGCCCTTTGCAAAGAGAAAAATCAATAAAAAATTTAAAAGTAAGAAAAACCAACTAAACACACTTACCGTGTGTTTGAACCATATTACCTTGGGTGAGGTCAGACTCACCCAAGAGAGAGCAATCGGAAAGAGTTACACCCACAGCTCCCTAGGGAGAAACAGCCCGCCTCGAGGGCCACTCAGGGGAAGCCCTGGGGTCAGTCACGAGGCAGAGGGAGAAAGGGGAACAGTAGGCAGGCACCTTGTCGTGGTTTCCGCGGAAGGGACAGGTGAGGTAGGGTAGGAAGGTTAGAATTGGTTAATTTGAATAATTCCAGGCGGCCCTGGGGCATAGGGGTTGTCCCCCCTTGTCTGGTACTTGGCTGTGGGGTGATGAGGGAGGCTAGAGAGCGGTCTGGAGTGTGAGAATCTGGTAAAACGGAGGTGGTTGGGGTACAGGCGTAATTGTCTGCTCAAGAAGGGGAACCGACTGGCCTCTAGCCAGGCGCTCAAAACTGAGTCAGGATGGCATTTTAAAGACCTATATTACACCTTGTGAACATGGGAATGAATACGTCATTTCCTCATTTTAGGGGACATAAATGTGGGAACAGATAAGAGTCTCTCCACTGAAGCCTAAATTGGCAGAGTTCTAAGCCATTGCTAGCTGTCCTTCATTTGCATGCAAGATTCTGGGATCCTGGGATCAAGTCCCCCATCGGACTCCCTGCTCCACGGAAAGCCTGCTTCTCCCTCCCCTGCTACCCCACTTGTGCTCTCTCTCTCTGTCAAATAAGTAAATAAAATGTTAAAAAAAAAAGTTTAAATAAAAAAAAGAAAGAGAAAACTAAATCCCAAAACAAAACAAACATCTTCTCCCAAACAAATCCTCATCTTCCATAGTAGAAGGTCAATAGCATCTAACAATGAAAATTCAAGAAATATCAGTGTAAGCATATTTGACTTTATATACTAAGTACATGGGGCACCTGGATGGCTCAGTGGGTTAAGCAGCTGCCTTCAGCTCAAGTCATGATCCCAGGTTCTGCGATTGAGCCCTGATTGGGGTTGCTCAGTGGGGAGTCTGCTTCTCCCTCTCCTTCTGCCTGCAGCTCCCCCTCCTTGTGCTCTCTCTCTGTGTCAAATAAATAAATAAAATCTTATAAAAAATAAGTACATGTATTCATTTGATGCAAATAAGAAATAAAAGAAAATCCAGAGTTATGAGAAAAAATCTTGAGAGTATTTTAAGAATACATGTACCTTTTATTTTAAAAGTCCTCAGGTTATTTATTTAAGAGTCTTATTACTGCCTTTCTTCCTAGGACATAATTTCTATATTTCTATTTAGGGCACATTCAAAATGTGTGGTTAGCAAACCATAATTCTTCCATTTGAGAAGGTATTATGAAACCTTTTTAAGGGGATGTAAGATACTAATTTAAAAAGAAATTTTATTCAAAAAAAACCCACATAAACCCATTGACTGCATAGTAAAATGTTCCTAATATATTTTAATAACTCTCTGACCAAAAAAAAAAAAATCAGTATATGGCTTTTCCTGTCAGCCTTAACTCATTAAAAATAAAATAGTCAAGGGTCGCCTGGGTGGCTCAGTTGGTTGGGCATCTGGCTTCTGCTCAGGTCATGATCCCAGGGTTTCTGGATCGAGCCCAGGGTAGGGCTCCTTGCTCAGCGAGGAGTCTGCTTCTCCCTCTCCCTCTGCCTCTCCCCTGGCGTCATTCTCCCTCTCTGTCAAATAAATAGATAAAATCTTAAAAAAAATAGTCAAGGTAAAGCCTATTTTATTAATACAAAAATATTCTCCAGATACATAGCCTATTCATTTAAGGTATGGTGTGTGTGTGTGCATGTGTGAACTATAATTATGTGTTAGAGCCAGGGAAAAGGAAAGAAAAAAATTCATTTTAGTTAGCTTTTTATAAGCATTACAAACAACAAAAAGCCAGGGGACCTTTTTTTTCATAACTCAGATAATAGAAATAATTTGCCTGCTGAACGTAAGTTACCTGAATTATCATGTAACAGAAGGACTCTAGGGTTCAAAATCAAAAGATTTGGGTTTAAATTTTGGCTTCCTCTCTTCTTTTACCAACTGAATGATTTGGGGAAGTCCATTTAATATTTTTGAGCCGCAATTTCCTCATCTGTTGAACTGTAGACTGTGTTAGGCAGTATTTTAGGCCAAAGGGATACATTAGTCACTGCGTAGTCTATGCCTTCGTGGAGATTATATTTTAAGTGGGAAAGATAATAAACACACAAGCAAAGTTATTTTATTTTTTATTTTTTTTAAAGATTATTTATTTGAGAGAGAGCAAATGCACTCAAGCATGAGGAGGGGCAGAGGGAGAGAATGTCCAGCAGTTTCTCTGTTTAACACTGAGCTCCATCAGGGGCTGAACTCACAACCCTGAGATCATGACCTGAGACGAATTCAGGAGTCGGTCGCTTCACCGACTGAGCCACCCAGGCACCTCATGAGCAAAGCAATGTTAGATAGAGATGAGGGTCGTGGAGAAAAGAAGAAAAGCCATAGGATAGTGAGTGGCATGGAGCATGGCTAGTTTAGAAAGGGTGGTTGGCATGGCCTTCTCTAAGTAGTTGACACCCAGGTGATCGAAAGTCAGTTATGTGAAGAGTTAGGAGGAGAGAATTGCAGGCAGAAGGAATACCCAGTAAAGAAGGGTCTTGGCATATATGGGAGCAGTAAGAGGGCTGGTGTGGTCAGAGCTTAAAGAGGAAAGGAGCAGAGTAGTAGATGAACTCAGAAGGCAGCGTGTGTAGGGGCTTGAAAGCCACTGTAAGGAGCTTTGGTTTTATTTGGGGTGAGAGCCAAGGGACGGTGTTAAGCAGAGGAGTAACCTGATCTGATTTGCCCTCCTGGCTGTTTTGAGAATGAATTACAGGAGGGCGCAAGAGAGAGCAGAGAAACTGGTTTCAAGGCTATTGTAGCAGCAAGGTATGATGATGGCTTGGGTTACAATGGCTGCAGGGGAGATGGAGACCGATGGTGGGGGTCTGATGTTGGATCTAATGTAAAGGTAGAGTTAAGCCAACTTGTTATGAATTAGTTAGACATGGGGGAAAGAGAAATTAAGGCTGTTGTTGTTGATTTTAATCTGATCCACTGGGTCAATTATGATGCCATTTATGAAATGAAGTACTCTGTGGAAGGTGCTGGTTTAGGGGCAGAAATCAGGAGCGCAGTTTCGCATGTATGAAGTATGGGGTTTCCTAGTAAATTTCTAAGAAGAAATATCAAGGTGGTAGCTGGAGGTATGAGTCTGAAGTTTGTGGGAGAGTTTGATATCATTGTATTAGCGTTAGCATATAAAAAGTCCTTAAAGCCGCGGGAATGGACGGGATCATCTAGGGAAGACATATGGGGACGTGTGTGGGTCCTGGAACCAAGCCCTGGAGCAGAGCAGGAGGAGGTAGGGGCCCAGACTCAAGAACCAAGAAGCAGGAAAGAAGATTGAGAAGAAGGAGCCGGTATAGTTGGAAGAGGACCAAGAAAGTCTGGTGACACCAAAGGCAAAAGAAGTGTCTCAAGGAGGTTGTTGACCCAGCGCTCAGCTGGCTCAAAGGCTGCTGAAAGTTTCAGAAGTTAAAGCCCAGATGGCGAGTGATGGATTTGGCGGCATGGAAGCCACTGGTGACCTTCACGAGGGCTGTTTTGGTGGAGTGGTGGGGACAGACACTCTATCGGAGCAAGCTGAGGAAAAGATGGGAGATGAACACGAGGCAGAGATAGTTGACAGTGCTTTCTGGGAGTTGAGTAGCAAAGGGGAGCAAAAAAATGGTAGTAAAAAGAAAAAAAAAAGGAGCCAGAAGTCATGAGATGGGGTCACCGGGGGTTTTTAGTTTGGTTTTTGTTTTTTGTTTTTTTTAAAATAAGACATCGAAGCAGATTTCCTTCCTGATCGTAGTGATTCAGTAAAGGGAGAGTCACCAGTGATGCAAGAGGAAGGAGGTAATCGTTATAAATCATGAGTTTAAAATCCTAATAGGTGAATAATTAAATACAAGTCTCTGAAATTATATGAAAAAATTGCCGGCAAAAACTTAATTTGGGGGCACCTGGGTGGCTCAGATGGTTAAGCATCTGCCTTTGGCTCAGGTCATGACCCCAGGGTCCTGGGATTTAGTCCCACATCGGGGCTCCCAGCTCAGCGGGGAGTCTGCTTCTCCCTCTCCCCCTGCCTCTGCCTCTCCTACTTGTGCTCTGTCTCTCTCTCTCAAATGAAAAAATAAAATCTTAAAACAAAACAACTCCTTAATTTTGAACAGTTTTGTGACAATTTCTGCTGTGTGGTTATCTTCTCATTACTTGTTTTAAAGTATTTAATCTTGAGCCTGCATGTATCCAATTTTACGCTTGCTGAGAGTTTAACTTTCTCCATAATTCACACTTTTCACAAATAATAAGTCTGTGTCCACATGAGGTATTATTTTGTTGTGACTAAGAGATCAAGTCCTAGAGTTGGACTGGCTCTGGAGTAAGCCTCAGCTCTGCCACTTGATACCTGTGTGGCCTTGGGCAAGTGAACTAAAGTCTCTGAGCTTCAGGACTCTTCTCTATCAAAGCTAATAATAGCTTTGTCATTAGGTTGTGAGTCTTAAAGAAGAAAATATGTGTGAAGTGTGTGGCACCTAGTAGGCAATCCATAAATAATAGCTGATACTATCATTACCGAGTAATGGCAAATCAGAAAACAAAGTGAAAATATAGTCATATAGTTAAAACTTTTACAGTTGTAAGAGTCAGTAAATTGCCTAGTGAATTCAAGAAGTGACAGAGATGACTTGAATTAGCCACATAATCTTTGCTTTCACACAGTTTTCAAAAGGTATGCGTTAAATATTTTATGAAACTAGGTGGTGTTTGCACAACAGTGTGAATGTCTTAAATGCCACTACATTGTACACTTTTCAATAGTTAATTTTATTGTATTTGAATTTTAGGTAAAAAAAGTATACATTCAACACATACTATGTGCCTCTACCTTAATTTGTTTATGAAGATATGGCCACGATTAGCTTTCTTTTCCTTTCCTGGTCCGAACATGAAGTTAAAGCAGAGATAGGTAGGTAGATAGAGAGAGAGAGAGAGATAGACAGACAGACAGACAGGGCTTGCTGGTTTAGACAATCTTTCCCCAGAGAAAGTGCTTAAAGACGTCAATACTTTTTCCCAGGCAGGACCAAAAGCTCCAGCTATAGGCCAACAATCAATCTAAGATACAGCCAAGCGTCAAAGACCAAGAAGGGCACATTTACAAGCAAGGATTTAGATCGATGTTTTCCACAAAAGAGCAACAATTCAGGAAGTCAAGGAAAGGAAACGGGAAAAGTCAGATGCAGTCCCAGGTAGAGCTCCCAGCCAGGAGTGGTTTCCTACTAGGTCCCTAAGAAGCAGCTACCCATTTTCCTTCAGAAATCCAGGTGTCCCCCAGTTTGTCTTGTTTTAAAGCTGGGCCATCTAGGACTTAAGGACCTTTCTAACCTCCAGTGATAGGGACCACATCTGCTCCTACACAAGAATCTTTGGCCGAGCTCTCAGGGACCGGCCACACGCTGATCCCCAGTTCTCCCTCGAACATTGCTACCGGAAGTATGGTCTGTGGACCAGGACCCCGGCACCACTTCTGTGTTAACAAGATCCTTAGTTGAATTGTATGCATATTAAAGAAAAAGAAGCATTCACCTGGAGAACATGACCGCATCAGAACTTGGCAAAGAGCCTTCCTTGTATTCTTCACTGGATTGGAAAGAGTGGCTCAGGAGATAGAAACCCTCGTCACTGGAATCATTGGAAAAAATCTGGAATTTTGTGTTCTAAAAGCATCCCAGGAATGCCTTGCCATTTGGAATTTATAAGGAATATCTATTTGGTTATATAATAAATCATATAAACAACCAGGAAGAAATGTGATTAAGAGGAAGAAACAAAAGGGAAAATTCTCTCTAGGCTGGTACTCAGTATGCAACATATGCAACAGATACTCAGTACGAAACATGTTTATTTTTCCATTAAACTCAGCTGTCCTAATTCAAGAGAGCCTCCAAAAATATCAGTTGCTATTTAGCTTCCTTCAGTTAAGAGTTGTTTAATTTTTTTTAGACAATATGAAGTTAATTCTCATCACT
The DNA here is from genome assembly GCF_002007445.2 of Ailuropoda melanoleuca. Lineage (NCBI taxonomy): Eukaryota > Metazoa > Chordata > Mammalia > Carnivora > Ursidae > Ailuropoda > Ailuropoda melanoleuca. Next base: position 47,616,355 of record NC_048222.1, on the reverse strand, counting down.
GCAGGAAGAGAGCAGAGTGCCATAAAGCCACAGAAGGATGTCCCCACCTACACATGGTCACAGTGGTATGACTAGTGGACACTGTGACTCTGTGACTAAAGGCAAGTCCAGGTCCTATAAACTTACAGGGCTGTGATGGGGATTGCCAGAATCAGCATCAGAAGCTGCAGAGAAGAAATGTGCTTATATTTGCTTTTTGCATTTCAATTTCTCAGCAGGAACATTTTTGTCCTGCTTCTTAGATGGCAGTCCCTAAGGAGTGAGTCTCCAATTTTATCCTGCAATGGATTTTCTAGGCCATCATTTTAGGTAAACTGTCTGTGAATCAATCAGGCATACACCAGGCACTTGCTTCAAGTTGAGCTCTGCCCTGGGGGAGTGTGAAGAGAAAAGGGGTCTGGGTAGTGAGACCCAAAATATATTGAAGTCGCATGATCCCGGGCCTCAAGAGGTTTCTTGTCTTATGGGGCAGAGTGTAAGAAACAAACAAACGGGAAGTCATTGGGAAGAAGTGAAAGACACAGTAATAAACTGGGAAGTTATACTGTTGAAACTTCGAGTGCTGTAGAAGGTCAGAAGGGAGTGAGTTCTTTTCCTCTGAAAAGAGGAGAGGAGAGCTTACAATGTGCCCTGCTGAATGTGTGGTATTTCAACACCTGGAAAAGGGATTGGGGCAGTTCCTAGAAAGAAAAAAGGGAGAGCAAAGGCACAAAGGTGAGAGTTACCTAATATCTCTTCATCTTACTGTCCACTTCTCCAAAAGGGAAGAAGAATAATAGTACTTGCTCTGGTTGACTGACAGGTTTTTAAGGGAATGAAATACGATGGTGTTTGTAAATGTTCGCTCATCTGAGGAGTTGATCAAACTGATGAAAGGATTTCAGGAATGAAACCTCCCGGCACTGATTTAAAATCAGAGTACCAGCTTCTGATTTTTCAGCTGAAGATAAAACCATGGGGTGCCTGGGTAGCTAGTTGGTTAAGGTGCCAGCTCGTGGTTTGGGCTCAGGTCATGATCTCAGAGTCCTGGGATCCAACCCCGCCTTGGGGAGGGGTTCCTCCATGTTCAGCGGGAGTCTGCTTGGTATTCTCTCTCTCCCTCTTATCCCTCCCCAGACTCACGAGCACTTCCTCCCTCTCTCTCTCTTTTTCATAAATAAATAAAAAGGGGCACCTGCATATGCACCCCAATGTTCATACCAGCATTGTCCACAATAGCCAAATCGTGGAAGGAGCCGAGATGCCCTTCAACAGATGACTGGATTAAGAAGTTGTGGTCCATATATACAATGGAATATTACTCAGCTATCAGAAAGAACAAGTTCTCAACATTTGCTGCAACATGGATGGCACTGGAGGAGATAATGCTAAGTGAAATAAGTCAAGCAGAGAAAGACAATTATCATATGATTTTTCTCATCTATGGAACATAAGAACTAGGATGATCGGTAGGGGAAGAAAGGGATAAAGAAGGGGGGTAATCAGAAGGGGGAATGAAGCATGAGAGACTATGGACTCTGAGAAACAAACTGAGGGCTTCAGAGGGGAGCGGGGTGGGGGAATGGGATAGGCTGGTGATGGGTAGTAAGGAGGGCACGTATTGCATGGTGCACTGGGTATTATACGCAACTAATGAATCATCGAACTTTACATCAGAAACCAGGGATGTACTGTATGGTGACTAACGTAATATAATAAAAAAAAACATTAAAATTAAAAAAAAGGGGGGGGGCGCCTGGGTAGCGCAGTCGTTAAGCGTCTGCCTTTGGCTCAGGGCGTGATCCCGGCGTTCTGGGATGAGTCCCACATCGGGCTTTTCAGCTGGGAGCCTGATTCTCCCTCTCCCACTCCCCTGCTGTGTTCCCTCTCTCGCTGGCTGTCTCTCTGTCACATAAATAAATTTTTAAAATCTAAGATAAATAAATAAATAAATAAATCCAAAAACAAAATAAAACAAACAGCTGAAAGATTTGTATCAGTCTTCTGCATAAGATTTTCCCTGCAGTCTATTCCAAAACCGAATTTCAGATTGAAAGGATAATGATGATCGTGGCAATCTGTGGCCACCATTTCCTGTATGCCAGTGTTCAGACACACATGGCCTTGTTCTGTTCTTAGCACATGGCCTTGTTGGTTCCTCATAGCCATCCTATGAGAAGGAAACATCACCCCCACTGCGCAGGAGCCCGGCTTCTCAGCTAGTAAGTGATGGAGCCTCTATTTAAGCTCATGCCTGACTGGTTTCTTTCTTTTTTTTTTTAAAAAAGAGACTTTATTTTATTTTTTTTAAAGATTTTTTATTTATTTATTTGACAGAGAGAGACAGCCAGCGAGAGAGGGAGCACAAGCAGGGGGAGTGGGAGAGGGAGAAGCAGGCTCCCAGCAGAGGAGCCTGATGTGGGGCTCGATCCCAGAACGCCGGGATCACGCCCTGAGCCAAAGGCAGACGCTTAAAGACTGCGCTACCCAGGCGCCCCTATGCCTGACTGGTTTCAAAGACCAACCTCTTACTCCTATGTTACCAGGTTTGAAAAAGGAATCAGAGCAAGAAAAGGTATCCAATAAGGATTTTCCTGCCATGTCTAGTGTTCACATGAACATTTGGTGGAAGAAATAGCTGAATAAGTGAACAGAAGTGAACATTGTACCAGCCTTGACAAGCACTTTTGCAACTTTGGTTGAAACAATTCCAACATCGCCTAAACCCTTCCAAGCTTTCTTAACTCGCCATTAGAGAGAAGAGATTCAAGAAAGACCATTAAAACAACCTGAAAGTTTGGGAGTACTGTTTTCTGAAAGGGGGAAATGTAGGGTCACAGCTAATGGATTTGATGGGTTGTAAAAATCAGTTCAGATAAATTACATCCAAGGCATCTATTTTCTACATACGGTAGATTTCCTGCTGCCACTGTTCACTGCCTCACCTCTGCAGCTAGTCCATCAGCTGTGACGTTCACTTGGTTCCCTAGAATGAGCATTTTGTCCTTTTTTTTTTTTTTTTACATTGCTATATGAATCACAGAGTAAGCTTAACACTTAGAGCTTGAGAAGACAACATGAAGAAAATCAAGTTAATATAAAAGGGGAGATGACAGGTTGGGGTGGTATTCAAGCCACTGACTCAGCATCCCCAGACTCTGGGAAGGAGCAAATCGGGATGCTGGAGAGCGCAGCCTGGTTATTCAGCACACATCCATCTGGACCTTCAGCGAGCTGAACTCATTTTCTATCTATAGAGTCTCTCGTTTTGATTTTCCTTTAAGTTATTTCCCAGGATTCTTTCCGGGTAACGATGGAAGCTCCCTGGCTTTTTCACACACTCCCTCCCCCCCCCCAATCAATCTCTGGAGTGATTCTGAGCACATCACCTGGGAAAACACTTGTGCAGAAGTCTAGGACAGTGGTTTCCAAACTCTTTAGCTGCTGACCTGCAAAAAAATTTGGAAAAACTATACACCCCCATGTACATTTTAAAGTTATTATCTGAAATTTTTCATCAGGCATGCAAATAGTTGCAAAAGATATGATTTCTGGCACAATAATATTGTAAAATTCAACTGTTCCAGCACCCTTTGGAATGATTCCAATATCTTCTAAGCGCTACAGCTATTTGAAATGTACCCCGTAGGGTCATCATGAAGACTCAAGGACTTCACAGACGCCCAGTGTCCTGGACAGGATACGTGCTGTGTATCTGTTGTGTGTATGGGTGTAGGGGGGGGCAGGGGTGGCGAGACGCCGGCTGTAGATCTTAGAAGGGATGGTAGCAGGCGACATGGATGCCCCACACCACGTCCCGTCGCCTCAGGTTTGGGTCTGCTTACAGCTGTGGGGCACGGATTCTGCCATGCTGAAGACTTTCCACCTCAAATGCTGTGTCTCTCTGCTTCCCAGCCACAGGGCTTTCTCTGGCACAGAGGAATTTGCTAAACCCTGTCGCGTAGGCACCACCTGGAACTGAAGCAGTTGACCCACTCAGGGATAACCCCCAACCTCAGGGGGGACAGGAAGCAGAGGGAGGATGAGCCCCAGTCCCCTATCCTCTGGTCAAACAGAGGATATCTTCCAAACCATCCCCAGTAGAACTGAGCCCCTGTGGCCTGCTTATGAAAGCACACATTATTGCTCTTTTTCTTCTTTTCCTGTCTTTTTCAAAGTAAATAAATGGATTTTTAAAAAAATGTCTCAGAAAAGCAGCCCCATGGTATGGCTGGGCATTGTTCCTTGCTCTGTGCTCCAGAGCCTGGTCTATGGTCCTCCCAGATTTATAAGCTACTGAATATCCCTTAGTAAATCCATTTCTGCTTAACAACAAATCTTTGGAGGGGGCCGCCTGGGTGGTTCAGTCAGTTAAGCGTGCAGCTCTTGATTTCGGCTCAGGTCATGATCTCAGGGTCATGGGATTGAGCCTCGTGTTGGGCCCTGTGCTCAGCGGGGAGTCTGCTTGACTCTCTCTCCTTCTCCCTCGACCCCTCCCCCAACTTGCATCAAGCACTCCCCCCGCAGCAAATAGAAAAAAACCCAAGTCTTTGGTATTGAATGTACTTAGTTCAAGAGATACAAGAGAGAGGTTCCGATGGGAACAAGCTGCCACTCAAAGACAGCTAAACACTTCTCCGTCTCTCTACTATCACTATTTGTTTTAAGATTTTTTATTTATTTACTCGAGAAAGAGAGAGCATGAGCAGGGGGGAGGAGCAGAGGGAGAGGGAGAAGCAGACTCCCTGAGCTGGGAGCTCCACGTGGGGCTCAATCCCAGGACCCTGAGATCATGACGTGAGCTAAAGGCAGACGCTTAACCTACTGAGCCACCCAGGCACCTTTACTATTACTACTGCTGCTATGAAACAATTACCATGAATTTGGTGGCTTATAACGGCACAAATTTATTATCTTACAGTTCTGTGGTTCAGAGGTCCAATATTGGTCTCACAGAGCTAAAAAGAAGGTGTCGGCAGGAGAAGGTGTTGCATTTCTTTTTAGAGGCCCCAGAAAAGGCTCCTTTTCCTGTTCTTCTCCAGCTTTTAGAGGCTGCCTGTAGTCTGGGGCACATGGCCCCTTCCTCCATCTTCAAAGTGAGCAACAGTGGGTCAAGTCCTATTCAGATGGCATCTCTCTGACCCTCTTGGCCTTCCTCTGCCACCTCCAAGGACTCCTGTGATTAGATGGCCCCCTCTCATGATCACCTGTTTGGCAAACTTCATTGCGTCTGCACCTGTTACCCCCGTTTGCCATGTGAGGTAACATAGTCACAAGGTCCAGGGTCAGGATATGGACGTCTTTGGGAAAGCCATTATTCTATCTGTCAGAGTCTTAGAAGTGTTGATCCCCATCTCTCCCTTCTTTCCATAATAGAAACACCTGGAAAGAAGTTGTTTGCTGGCCATTTCTTGATGAATGGAGATAACAGTTTAACGATGGCTTAAATAGAACTTTTTTTTTAAAGATTTTATTTATTTATTTGACACACTCTCTCTCACACACACACACACCCACCCACAGAGCACGCACAAACAAGGGGAACAGCAGAAGGAGAGGGAGAAGCAGACTCCCCACTGAGCAGGGAGCTTGATGCGAGGCTGGATCCCAGGACCCTGGGATCATGACCTGAGCCAAAAGCAACAATTAACCGACAGAGCCACCCAGGCACCCGGGAATTTAATTTTCCTAAATGCCTCAAACTATCTTCTGTCATATACACTCTTTCTCCTCTAAACTTCTCAATGTAGTGACGTACCAATTTTTGAGTAAACTAACAGTCAATGTTTACATTCTGTCCAGTGTTCTCAACTGAGCCAAGTATGATCATACAACTTTTTGGTTTTTATCCCTGGCATTAATAATTGCCTCTTTGGCCATTGGTTTCATTCTTTTTGTACCACTCACTAGTTCATCTGCAAACGTTCTGACAGAACTAGAATTCCTCTCACTGTGGTCAAACATATTAAGTAATCTGTTTCTCCCTCTCTCTCTTTCTGTCATTTTCTTGGGAGTTATCCTCCCCTCAGTGCTCCACTTTTTGCTTCAGTCCACACTGGTTGCTCTTTATAAGACCTCTTGGACATCAGTCCTGTGATTCTTTTTGTCATATTCCCAAGAATTCTTTTTGCTATTGTCTTGGAGTGGATGTTTCTTTCTTTTTGGTTTACTTTCTAAAACAGTTTACATTTCTCGGTAGAGTCCTGAGGAAGGGTGTATATGGGGTACACTTCTGGGAATTAGCATGCATGAAAATGTTTTTATTTTACCCTCAGATGTGATGGACAGTGTAGCTGAGTATAGAATTCCACAATGGAAATAAGTTTCTCTCAGAATTTTAAAGGTACTGATGCTTATTTCACTGTTACTGTTGAGAAGTGTAATGTCGTTCTGACTCTGATTCTTTGTAATATTCTTAGAGTCTTGAAGATTTTAGGATCCTCTCTTCATCTTTAGTGTTATGAAATTTCTTTTTTCTTTTTCTTTTCTTTTCTTTTCTTTTTTTTTTGAGAGGGAGAGAGAGGGAGAGAAGGGGCAGTGGGAGAGGGAGAGAATCTTAAACAGGCTGCATGCCCAGCGTGGAGCCCAACATGGGGCCCAATCTCACAACCCTGATGTCATGACCTGAGCAGAAACCAAGAGCTGGATGCTTAATCGACTGAGCCACCCAGCTGTCTCAGGTGTTATGAAATTTCAAAGTGAGTTGCTTTGGTATGGTCTTTTTTTATTCACTCAGTCAGCTAATTGGTGGTTCTATTCAGTCTAGATACTCATGTCTTTCAGTTATAAGAATTTTTTTGAATAATTTCTACAACTTTTGGGGGCTTACTATGGCAGTCTTGCTGGTTGTCCCATCCTTTAATATTGTTCATAAAAAATGTGTTGAGGATTTTTAAAGACTCGAAAATTTTCTCTTTTTAAACTGAATAAAAGAAAAGCTGATATCTCTTGTGGAGGTTTTCCTGCAGATATTATTATTTTCTCCCCCAGGAAAAAGGTAGACTCTTCCTTGGAAAAAGCAATGTCAAACTGATTGTGGTAAGGTCAGATACTGGGTATGCTTGGGTTTTAAACTCAATGAATTGGCGATAATTTTCTTTTTGTCATTGAAACCTGTCCAAAAAGATCTGCTGACTGTGAAGTACTGGAATTACAAAATTCTGTCTCCGTGTGTAAAATAAAATAATTGAACTAATTTTAATTAGTCATTCTAGTGACTGGATTTGGGAGAAAATAAGCCTGGAAATGCTAAGCCCTAACTTCTGCTGTAAGAGATGTGGGCAGAGATACTGGTCAGGAACAGGACCACATCCACTCCTGATGCCAAGAAGAGGGTAGCAGGTGGAGAAAAAGAATCATAGAGGGCAAAACCCGGGTCAGGTGGTGGGACTGGGGAGGTGAAAGTCTTTTTTGTTCTGATGATGTTTCTTTGAAATCTTACTTTATATAGTTCGTGGGAATAAATCAAACAACTGAGGGGAGGGACTGGATAATCGTGTGTGTTGGTAGAGTGGTGGTAGCCATTGATTCCATAGTCATTGCTAGCTACGTTCATCCTCAGAGATGTCCATTGTGAGGAGAATGACTTCAACTGGCAGGGGGAGGAAGGAGGATGGACCAGTGACACCATTTCCACCTTTCCCATGGCACTAAATACATAGGGCTCTTTCCCTTTTTAAGGGCCTGGGTGGATACTTGATTTGGTTGAATCATTTAGGTGGGGCAGGAAGAAGTCAGATAAATAAGGCAGAAGCCATACTGAGACAATCTCACTCATTGTTCTTAGAGAAGAGAGACTTTGGAATTCAAGTTAGGTGCAGCCAAAAATGATCTAGGATACTAGGACCCGTACATACATTTGACTAGGACCTTGATAACTATATGCAAAGGAAAGAGATGGTTTGTGGGGGGGGGGTGACACCAGAATGATAATTAGAATTGTTGCAAGACAAGCCACACATGAGTAATTGTGTGAAGAACGAGTCAACCAGATTAATTACCAAATTCTGTCTCCATATATTAGATAAAATAGTTGAGCCAATATTAATTAGATCACCACTCTTCTGATTGGGTCTTAGAAGAAAATACTAAAAATAAAATTTAAGTGACATTAGATATAACAAATAATATTAAAATAGTAACTAAAATGTTTTTTGGAGTTTTTTACATGAATTGATGCCTTTGATCTCCATTAGAACCCAGGGAGGGAGGCACTACATTACCCCCATTTTACAGATGATGAAACTGTGTCAAGGAGAGGTTAAGTAACTTGCCAAGCACATACCAATAGTTTGCAGCAACCTCACAGCATGGAGCCTTCTAAGGAAAATAAGAATGTGTCAGATTTATGATTTTTGATTCTAGGGGGAAGAGAAGGCTATTTCCTGAGTCCATAGTGATGATAACTTAATTTCATGACTGTGTGGGCCTCCAGCTCCTGATAGAAAATCCTACAACCCATTGATATTGCCTTGGGAAATCTGTTATATGTGCATGAAAATAATTGAAGTGTGGGGCGCCTGGGTGGTGCAGTCGTTGGGCGTCTGCCTTCGGCTCAGGGCGTGATCCCGGCGTTCTGGGATCGAGCCCCATATCGGGCTCCTCCACTGGGAGCCTGCTTCTTTCTCTCACACTCCCCCTGCTTGTGTTCCCTCTCTCATTGGTTGTCTCTCTGTCAAATAAATAAATAAATAAATAAATAAATAAATAAATAAATAAAATCTTTAAAAAATAATAATTGAAGTGTATCCAAATATTGGAGGGGAAACAGAGGATTATACTTGATATTTCTCTTAAAGAACAGTTGCATAATATTAATTTTAAGTGCAGGATATGTATGTTCTCTAATTAAGACTTTTGGAAAGTATATAGCTCTATATACCTTTTGCTGGCAACCAAGTGCTCATAAAGAACTTGCTTCAGTTTCGTTATTTAAGAAGATGTGCAAATCCCAAATCATTTTTGGCTCTGTATGGTCTAAACTAAAGATTCTTTTATCAGATTCATTTGGAAAATTACACTAACTCTTGACTCTTTTGCTAGTGCAGACCTGGGATAAAGGTGTAAGAAATCAGATAGAATGTTAAAATTAATTTACTCTTTCAAAATAATTTTTTAATATGTTACTATTCATATTCTTTGATATGTGCTATCCTTGGGGGAAGATTAAGGGCAAAGGAAAAATACTTATTTAGGTCTCACTGTGCCACCCATTTTACATACTGAAGTTTGTGTTGCATTTTCCCTCTCTAGTCTCATGTCGTCATGGAGAGGCCACCTACCACCTGGGTCAGGCACAGGGTGACATTTGAGATGCCTGTATTCAAATTCCAGGTTCAGTACTTGACAGCTTTGGAATCGTAGACAAGCCATATAACACCTCTATGCTCAGTTTTACTCATGGGCTGTTGTAAGGAAGTCAGGAAAAGCTACAGGTAAAGCATTTAGCACAGGGCCTGATATACAAACAGTGGCTATTGGTACCACCAGGCCAGAGCCGGTAGGGACAGGATTCTGTAAGGACAGGATCGATAATCCTGGGGCACCTGGGTGGTACAGTAGGTCAAGCGTCCACCTCTTGGTTGTGATCCCAGGATCATGAGATCAAGCCCAGCTAAGCACAGAGTCCGCTTGAGACTCTCTCTCCCTCTGCCCCTCCCCGCCACACTCGCTGGCTCTCTGTCTTTCTGTCTAAAATAAATAAATAAATAAATCTTAAAAAAAAAAAAAAAGGACAGAATTGATAACCTTGACTTTTCCTTTACTTAGCTTCACTGTGAGTTGGTGTGGTATTGCATACCATAACATGTATGTTGTGGATATGGTCATGTGGTGGGTATTGTTTCTTTCCTATTGTTGTTGTTTTTAAATATTTTATTTACTCATTTGTCAGGAGAGAGAGAGAGAGCACAAGCAGGGGGAGTGGCAGGCAGAGGCAGAGGGAGAAGCAGGCTCCCCACCCAGCAGAGAGCCCAATGTGAGACTCGATCCCAGGACCCTGGGATCATAACCTGAGCTGAAGGCAGATGCTAACCGACAGAGCCACCCAGGGGCCCCTCTTTCTTGTTGTTGAACAGAAGTGAAGGTTGTCTTTTAATTCTCCTACCTCTGAGGATCACGGTCCCATACATACCGTACTACTGAGCAGGGAAGCTGAAGCAAGGATGTCAGCTTATGTGGGGCTTCCTTGAACTGTGGTATCGTGACAAGCTACTACACGGGAAATATATACATGTTTGCTGAACTGTCCTGAGCTGAGCCCTTGTGGCATGAAACTTCAGGGGCACCTGGGTGGCTGTCGGTTAAGCATCTGCCTTGGGCTCAGGTCATGATCCCGGGGTCCTGGAACTGAGCCCCTGAGTTGGGCTCCCTCCTCAGTGGGGAGTCTGCTTCTCCCTCTGCCTCTGCCTCTGCT